>NW_026137690.1:1636342-2088842 GCF_019393585.1 Leptopilina boulardi | reverse complement strand
AACAGGACATCCATAGGATATCCACAGGATATCCCTAAGACATCCACGAAATATCTATTGGATATTATAGCGCAGGATATCCATGGGATATCCTCAGGATGTCCGTGGGATATTCTTAGGATATTTACGGGATATGTAATATCTCAACATATATTTTTAAAGGTTAAAATTGCCCTCATAACAAAAGGATATCCCTAGGATATCCATAGGATATCCATATCAATGGTCGATATCCTAGAATGGTCCTCTGGGATATCCAAAACGCCGGTCTGTGGGACATCAACAGGACATCAACAGGACATCCACAGGATATCCCTAAGACATCCACAAAATATCTATTGTATATTATATCGCAGGATATCCATGGGATATCCTTAGGATGTCCGTGGAATATTCTTAGGATATTCACGGGTTATTTAATATCTCAACATATATTTTTAAAGGTTAAAATTGCCCTCATAACAAAAGGATATCCCTAGGATATCCATAGGATATCTATATCAATGGTCGGTATCCTAGAATGGTCCCCTAGGATTACCAAAACGCCGGTCTGTAAGACATCAACAGGACATCCATAGGATATCCACAGGATATCCCTAAGACATCCACAAAATATCTATTGTATATTATATCGCAGGATATCCATGGTATATCCTCAAGATATCCGTGGGATATCCTGACGATATCTATGGGATATTTGGAGGACATTTATGAAATTCTATAGAGATATCCAGAAGATATCCTGTGGATATCCTCAGATATCCATGGGGTATCCAAAGGATATCCAAACCGCCGATTTTTTTTGATATCCTTCATAGATTCTTTTAATATCCATAGGACCTCCCTAGGATATCTGCGGGATATTATCAATATATCCCAAGATATCTTGTGTTATTAGGGATATTATATTTGTGATAAGTTAATTTGTAAACTAATTTTGTTTTATGTAAATTAAATTGAATTCAATGTTAATTTATTTATATTTGATATAATACTTAATAAATTAAAGTGAATAATAAAATAATTAAATAATTAATTGCATAATTATATAATTATTTTATAAAGATTTTTATTTTTACTAAACTGTTTTTTTTTTATATATTATAAAAACTTTGGTTTTAAAATAAACATATATTTTTATATTTATTTTTTTTTTTGATTTTTTAAAATAATAATTTGCAATATTATATTATAAGAAGGTATGAAAATTTTTGGTGTTTTCGATTTTAAATAATAAAATATTAATTAGTTAGTTGACTAATTTAATTAATATTTAATTTGTCTAGGGTTATTAAAAATTTCAGACACTTTTTCCTATAAGTATACCAAAAAAAAAAAAGTATTATCTGTAATGAAACTTATCTCTCTGTTACAGTTAAAGTTTTCTTTTCGTATAAAATAAATTACAAAACAACCAATACTTGGCCAGTACTCGGCCAGTACTGAACCAGTACTAAACCAGTAGTGATTAGCAATACTGGTGCCAACTCTGGTAGCCAATACTGGTAAAATGTTATCATCCCAAAGTTACGCCAACTCTGCCACCAATACTGGCTGCCAGTACTGCGCCAGTACTGCGCCATTAGTAAATTTTTCATTGGGTATTAGATATTAAAAGTATTTATATATTTATAAAATTTATCAATAAATATTAAAAATATAAACATATATATATATATATATATATATATATATATGCATATTCATGACTTGAATTTATAATCTTAAATGACTGACAAGTGCACACGCAAGTATAAAAAAAAAAAAGAAAAATTCCCTTTTTTTTCTTTTAATAACAAACTTGTTATAAGCGCGTGCAAAATTTTTTTGAAGCAAAAAAATTTTCTTTTTCTCTAAATATTTTTAGATGAATCATCAGGAAAGTTTGTTCTACTACTACTACTACTATTACTACAAAAATATTGCGTTGTAGAAGTTGCATTTAAAATTGAGAGATGAAAAATATGCGCGTCACGTGCGAGACAAGGTTGACCGAGTCCTGTCTTGGACAAGGCGCAATCCTCATTCATAGTTTGCTTCCCAGCTGACGTTTCGACTCGCCAATAAATATTGTAATAACACACACACACACACACGAATGTCTGACGCATTAGCTTATTGTATTTTGCATTCAAACGTAATTTATCCCGATTTTGAAATCGATCCAATGCTTCTGTTCTATTCTTTCATATTTATCATTTCTATGTATGTATGTTAATTTTTTTTTCTATTTCGAAAAACTGTTGACATTATATATATAAATATTACAAATCTAAACCATCAAAGCTTCTTTGATTTCTTACAATTTTCTGCGCGATTATTATTATATACGACTTTTTTTTATTGATACGTTTCCTATGATCCGCTTTTCTGCATCTTAGTAAACCGCATCATTATTATTATTATTATTATTATTATTATTATTATTATTATTATTATCATTATATATATATATATATATATATATATATATATATAAACCAGATAATATAAATTACGTATACCTTCTTCTCAGAATAGATTTTATATATCATCAGGTTTTACATTATTTAACCAGAATTTATATTTATGTCCAATTAAACGAGTTCTTTTGAGAATTTTTATCAATCTTTCGCAAAATCCAATAAATCATATTATTTTTTATTTTTTTTAAAGAAATTCTATGTAATTCTAATTTTTGCTAAAGTTATATGATATCCAATAATAATTTTTATAAGTTATTAAAGTATTTTTAAATTGAAAATGTAAATTATATTACACTGTCAACTGGAATTATTATGGTATGAAAATCGCAATTTTTTTTTTTTGTTCTATTAACCCTTAACTAGCACAAATCGAAGGTAAATGGCACAAAGGGTCTGCTTGACCCGACGTATTCAAAATACAGCTGGTATTGAATATTTTTTTTTTATATCGTTATTTTCCTGTTTTACAGACAGTCGGTAATGTAGATTTCTATGTCGGTAATTTTTGGTCTCATCATTTTTCTTTATTACCGACATAGAAATCTACATTACCGACTGATGGTAAAACAGAACAATGATAGTTTAAACAATTGCCAAATATAGAAATCTACATTATCGAATAATGGTATAACAGAAAAAAATGACGATATAAAAAATTACCAACATAGAAATCTACATTACCGACTGATGATAAAACAGAACAATGTTAGTATAAACAATTACCAAACATAGAAATCTACATTACCGAATGATGGTATAACAGAAAAAAATGACGATATAAAAAATTACCAACATAGAAATCTACATTACCTTAAATAATAATTTGTAAATTTTTTTTTTTCTTCAAATTTTCATTAGTTTTACAAAGGGATTAATTTATTTTAAGTTAGTTGGAAAAAAATTGTGAAAAATAAAAAACAAAAAAAATTGCGCGTGTTTTTGCTTAAAAATTCATGAATTATTTAAATTGTAATATTATCACTTAAAAAATTTAAGGTTAAAATTAAAAATTTATAATTTATTATTGTTTAAAGCTAATTGTATTCTTTTGTATCGAATTAGTTGTTTAAAAAAAAAACATAAAAAATTACTAATATGTCAAACTAATATATATTAAAATATAAACAAGTTGTAAATTCAGATGTTCATTACATGAAAATTTTGCTTCCTCGTGGAGAAAGCAAAGTTTTATTGCTAAAATGTGAATTTCTGATTTTTTAACTTTCATTAATTCTTTAAATTTACCTCAAATGTATACTTTATATATATCGATCGAATCGTCTTGACATAAGGAATACGATTTTATTATATATAACCTTAAAATTTTCCATTTAAATATTTTTTCGATTAAAAAAAAATTTTTGGAAAAAAGACGATAAAAATTTTTGTTTGAGGTATTTTTAAAAATCCTTTGGTCAGATTTGAGATATTAATATGATAAATGAACCTACTAAATTTTATCTAAATCCATTAAAACCTGTTAAAGTTATCTTTTAAACAAAAATGGGATCCACACACACACACACATACACACACACATACATACATCCGGACAATTGATCAGGATCTCATATAACATGTTTCTACAAAGAAAAAAATTTGTTTCCGCCACTTTGAAAAGTTTTATAAACGAAAGGACTACAAAGATTCCTCCACGAGGAAGCAAAAATAGTCAAAAAGTTTCGAACAAATAAAAAAAAGTGGCAAACAAAAAATGTATAGCGAACTTTTTTATTGGTCCAGCGGATGCTGAGCTACACTCAAAAATATTTTGGAAAAATTTTCAAAAAACTAAATTCGCTAGATAATTGTTCGGGAATACCGCTATAGTGATTAGAAGAAAGTTCTGAACAAAAAATGTATGGCGCACTTTTTGATTGGTCCAGCGGATGCTGAGCTACACTCAAAAATATTTTGGAAAAATTTTCAAAAAATTCAATTCGCTAGATAATCGTTCGGGAATGCCGCCATAGTGATTAGAAGAAAGTTCTGAACAAAAAATATATGGCGCACTTTTTGATTGGTCCAGCGGATGCTGAGCTACACTCAAAAATATTTTGGAAAAATTTTCAAAAAATTCAATTCGCTAGATAATCGTTCGGAAATGCCGCCATAGTGATTAGAAGAAAGTTCTGAACAATAAATATATGGCGCACTTTTTGATTGGTCCAGCGAATGCTGAGCTACACTCAAAAATATTTTGGAAAAATTTTCGAAAAACTTAATTCGCGAGATAATCGTTCGGGAATGCCGCCATAGTGATTAGAAGAAAGTTCTGAACAAAAAATATATGGCGCACTTTTTGATTGGTCCAGCGGATGCTGAGCTACACTCAAAAATATTTTGGAAAAATTTTCGAAAAACTTAATTCGCGAGATAATCGTTCGGGAATGCCGCCATAGTGATTAGAAGAAAGTTCTGAACAAAAAATATATGGCGCACTTTTTGATTGGTCCAGCGGATGCTGAGCTACACTCAAAAATATTTTGGAAAAATTTTCGAAAAACTTAATTCGCGAGATAATCGTTCGGGAATGCCGCCATAGTGATTAGAAGAAAGTTCTGAACAAAAAATGTATGGCGCACTTTTTGATTGGTCCAGCGGATGCTGAGCTACACTCAAAAATATTTTGGAACAATTTTCAAAAAATTCAATTCGCTAGATAATCGTTCGGGAATACCGCTATAGTGATTAGAAGAAATTTCTGAACAAAAAATGTATGGCGCACTTTTTGATTGGTCCAGCGAATGCTGAGCTACACTCAAAAATATTTTGGAAAAATTTTCGAAAAACTTAATTCGCGAGATAATCGTTCGGGAATGCCGCCATAGTGATTAGAAACAAGTTCTGAACAAAAAATGTATGGCGCACTTTTTGATTGGTCCAGCGGATGCTGTGCTACACTCAAAAATATTTTGGAACAATTTTCAAAAAACTTAATTCGCGAGATAATCGTTCGGGAATGCCGCCATAGTGATTAGAAGAAAGTTCTGAACAAAAAATGTATGGCGCACTTTTTGATTGGTCCAGCGGATGCTGAGCTACACTCAAAAATATTTTGGAAAAATTTTCAAAAAATTAAATTCGCTAGATAATTGTTCGGGAATGCCGCCATAGTGATTAGAAGAAAGTTCTGAACAACAAATGTGTGACGCACTTTTTGATTGGTCCAGCGGATGCTGAGCTAAACTAGAAAACAAATTCGGAAAAATTTTCGAAAAACTTAATTCGCGAGATAATCGTTCGGGAATAACGCAAAAAAAATTTTTTGGAAAAGAGACGATAAAAATTTTTTTTTTAGGTATTTTTAAAAATCCTTTGGTCAGATTTGAGATATTAATATGATAAATGAGCCTACTAAATTTTATCTAAATCCATTAAAACCTGTTAAAGGTATCTTCTAAACAAAATAGGGATCCACACACACACACACACACATACATACATCCGGACAATTGATCAGGATCTCATATAACATGTTTCTATAAAGAAAAAAATTTGTTTCCGCCACATTTGAAAAGTTTTATAAACGAAAGGACTACAAAGCTTTCCCACGAGGAAGCAAAAATAAAAAATAAGTTTCATAAAGAATTAATTTTTAATAATTTTTTTTTTTTTTGTTATTAATATTATCTCAGATTTTCACCTAAGAAATCTTTTTAATCATTTAAATAAATTTAAAGATAAAGAATTAATTTTTAATAATTTTTTTTTTATTTATATTATACAGTTTAACCTGTAGTTGGGTTATAACGGTGTGGAGTTTAAATATATTTAGTATTGAAACCGCCCCAAAAAAATACCCTACTAAAAATTATCAAAGTTCAGTACTGGCGTAGTACTGGGCCAGTATGTTTTGGGAATAGATAAAAATCTATAAAAAAAATAACCAAAAAAAAATCTAAATAATTTTTAAAATCTTGAAATATTATTATTATTTTAATTGTTATTATTATATTATTTTTATTATTATTATTATTATTATTATTATTATTATTATTATTATTATTATTACTATAATAGAAATTTCATTACAATTACTGAATTTTTTTTTTAGGTTAGGAATGATTGTTTTCTAAAAATTTCAAATTGTCACACTTTAGGCTAATTTAATTAAAACTTTTTTTTACTTTAAGACTTTTGGGAAATCTGTATACAGATATTTTGGTTTCCGCATGCCAAGGTTATGTAAGGTTGGTAAAAAAAAAAATATAAATATAAAAGCTGACAAACTACTACCAGCCTCGGCCGTCTAAAAAAAAATTAAAATTTTATAAAATTTAAACATTGCACTTGATAGTTCTTGAAAAAGTTTTTTTTTCTTAAGAAAATATACACATAAAATATTGTCACTAAATGCAAAATTATTTAATAATTTTCTGGTAAAGGCCAACGCACAATAGGTTCGCGAACGTGAAATTCGTTCGCGAACGCCGTTCCCGAACGAATCGAACATAACCTCAATTAATGGAAAAATGCATTAAATAAGGTTATGTTCGATTCGTTCAGGAACGGCGTTCGCGAACGAATTTTACGTTCGCGAACCTATTGTGCTTAAGCCTTATAAAATATTCATTGTCAGCTGACATTTCTAAGCAATCAAGTCTCGGAAGCAAAAGCCGAAAAGCAGAGTTGGGAAGTTTAGAAATTTTATCCAACAATATAAGGCTACTTCCACAATAGCGAAATCGCATCGACGATGTTTTTTTTTTTTAGAATGAAACGATCCATTGCCAACTGTCGACAAAAAAAAATAATTTATTTCACATGTTCAACTATTCATATAAAATTGTTAATATTATTGAATTGGTAAAAAAAATTTGTTTTGTGAAAAAAATAAAAAAAAATTTCTATCCTCCCAGGTAAAAGTTTTTTTTTTTTAAATTTTAATAATATTAACAAAACTGTTAGGAATAGTGGAACACGTGAAATAAATATTTTGTCGACAGTTGGCAATGGATCGTCTAATCCTTCAAAAAAAAATGGTCGATGCGATTTATCTACTGTGGAAGCAGCCTTATTGCTGGACAATATTTCTATCCTACCCAACCCTGCTTTTGGATTCTTGCTTCCCAGATCTGATTGCTTGGAAATCAGCTGACAATGAGTATTCTTGCCACTAGAACATATCGGATAAATTTTGTTTCTATTACAAAATAGTTATTTTTTGAATGTTATTTTTTAGAATAATTTTACAAAATAGATATTCTTGCCACTAGAAAATATCGGATTAACGTATTTTTTTCTGTTTCCAGTAATTTTTACTATTTTTATTTTTAAATTAATTTTACAAAAAAAGGAATTCTTGCCACTAGATCATATCGGATTAATTACATAATAATAATTATTATTGTTATTTTTGAAATAATTTTACAAAATTATTCACAAATTTCTAGCAAAGTTTGTGACAAAAAATAGAAGAAAAAAAAAATTGACGCGCTTCAATAAAACATAATTATAAAAAATAAAAATTTGTGGTATCATTGACCCTTCCATTGATTTTTCTCTTATCGTATATATATATATATATATTTTATATACATAAATAAGAAATGAGTGTGCATGATCCCAAAACCGGTTTATCATCACAAATAACAATTTTCTATGATGTTATATAGTAGATGATTCTTCCTCTTTTCTATAAGCATGTATTGGTGGATTTTTTTTTCTCCACCATTTTCTCCCTATATCTCTGAATAGACATACAAAGCACAAGCATATAGAAAACGATTCCTATAGACCGGTTTTATAAAGGTCGAGATACGTTCGATGCCATAACTAATACCAATCGATCGGTTCGTTATCTTACAACACTCGACAATAATATATATATATATATATATGGTAAAAATTCTCTATGTATATAATATTTGTATGTATATATATATATGCAAATATTATACATAGAGAATTTTTACTTTCTTTAAAGCATCATAAACAAAATGTTACGTGGCATTTGACAAAAAAAAAAAAATTCATGTTTTGAGCTCGAGGTCAAAACTATGACTATTTTATATCTGATATTTGACATAACCTCAAAAAACCTCAAAATTCGTTCTCAGAATTTTACGAAAATTCGCATCTATGATTGCCTTATATTTTTGAGGTTGCTGAAACCGAATTTAATGTCAGTTTAACCCCATAACGTCACGTATTTGACATAACCTCAAAAAACCTCAAAATTCGTTCTCAGAATTTTACAAAAAATTTGCATCTATGATTGTCTTATATTTTTAAAGTCGCTAAAACCGAATTTTAAGTCAGTTTAATCCCATAATGTCAGGTATTTGATATAACCTCAAAAAACCTCAAAATTTGTTCTCAAAATTTTAAAATCAAGAAAAATTCAGATCCAATCAGTCTTACTGTGACTATTTTATGTTTTTGGAGTCGCTAAAGCCGAATTTAAAGTCAATTTAACCCCATCACGTCAGGCCTTTGAGATAACATTGAAAAAAATAAAATTTTCCGATTATATCAAGGTTATATCAAAGGCCTGACGTGATGGGGTTAAATAGACTTTAAATTCGACTTCAGCGTCTCCAAAAACATAAAGTAGTCACAGTAAGACTTATTAAGATCCAAATTTTTCTTGATTTAAAAATTTTTTTCAACTAATTTAAAATTTTTTTTTGAGGTTATGTCAAATATCTGACGTAATGGGATTAAACTGACTTTAGATTTAGTTTCAGCGACTCCAAAAACATAAGGCAATCATAGATTCGAATTTTTTTAAAATTCTGATGACTAACAAATGAAAATTTGTTTCTACGTCATAAATTGTAAAATCTATCAAATTTTCGAAAATTTTTTAAAATGAAAATTGTAACTAATAATTTTTTTTTTTCATGGTAAATTCATGCGCAACAAATATAGTTATTGGCATATATAAAACATAAAGAAGAAACTCGTCACACAAACACCAGCATTATCCAATATACATGGATGTAAGAAAAAGGCAAAAGAGAAAAAAGAGGGTATGACAACTGAAAAGAAAAGTTTTAAGTGAAAAGATATTCCAACAAATGTGTTCCTTAATCTTCTATTTTGAATTCCGAGGGTGTTTTGAAAATCTGAATCAGGTATGTATATTTTAAAGTGAAATAGAATGCATTCATGCAAAAGTTGAAAGATGCTACGTTTTATATATATATATATATATATATATATATATATATATATATATATATATGTGGCGTTGCCAGGGCAATTCTTTCTTCTCATTGCGCCGTTGCTTTAAAGAGCGGACAAAAGAACAAGAGCATAAAGAAGAAGAAAAAAATTTATTAGAATAGATGAGCAAATAAAGAAACTATTTCATTTTTTGACAAGCTTATTAAATTCACCACAAGAAAGAAATGTTATAAATATATAGGTGTAACATATTAAAATCAATTATTTTTTGATTTTTTCTACGCAGATTTTTAAATTTTCCCAAAACATACTCTATTAAAAATTGACAACTGGTGCAGTACTGGCCCAGTAATTATACCAGTACTGCGCCAGTACTGAACTTTGATAATTTTTTTTAATCCGATATTTTCTAGTGGCAAGAATATCTATTTTGTAAAATTATTCTAAAAAATAACATTCAAAAAATAACTATTTTGTAATAGAAACAAAATTTATCCGATATGTTCTAGTGGCAAGAATACTCATTGTCAGCTGATTTCCAAGCAATCAGGTCTGGGAAGCAAGAATCCAAAAGCAGGGTTGGATAGGATAGAAATATTGTCCAGCAATAAGGCTGCTTCCACAGTAGATAAATCGCATCGACCATTTTTTTTTTGAAGGATTAGACGATCCATTGCCAACTGTCGACAAAATATTTATTTCACGTGTTCCACTATTCCTAACAGTTTTGTTAATATTATTAAAATTTAAAAAAAAAAAACTTTTACCTGGGAGGATAGAAATTTTTTTTTATTTTTTTCACAAAACAAATTTTTTTTACCAATTCAATAATATTAACAATTTTATATGAATAGTTGAACATGTGAAATAAATTATTTTTTTTTTTTGTCGACAGTTGGCAATGGATCGTTTCATTCTAAAAAAAAAAAACATCGTCGATGCGATTTCGCTATTGTGGAAGTAGCCTTATATTGTTGGATAAAATTTTTAAACTTCCCAACTCTGCTTTTCGGCTTTTGCTTCCCAGACTTGATTGCTTAGAAATGTCAGCTGACAATGAATATTTTTTACCAGAAAATTATTAAATAATTTTGCATTTAGTGACAATATTTTATGTGTATATTTTCTTAAGAAAAAAAAAACTTTTTCAAGAATTATCAAGTGCAATGTTTAAATTTTATTAAATTTTAATTTTTTTTTAGACGGCCGGGGCTGATAGTAGTTTGTAAGCTTTAAAATTTTTTTTTTTTTTTACCAACCTCACATAACCTTGGTATGCGGAAACCAAAATATCAGTATACAGATTTCCCAAAAGTCTCAAAGTAAAAAAAAAGTGTTAATTAAATTAGCCTAAAGTGTGACAATTTGAAACTTTTAGAAAACAATCATTCCTAACCTAAAAAAAATTCAGTAATTGTAATGAAATTTCTATTATAGTAATAATAATAATAATAATAATAATAATAATAATAATAATAATAATAATAACAGTAATAATAATAATAATAATAACAATAATAATAATAATAATAATAATAATAATAATAATAATAATAATATAGTAATAACAATTAAAATAATAATATTTCAACATTTTAAAAATTATTTAGATTTTTTTTTTGGTTATTTTTTTTATAGATGTTTAAATTTTCCCAAAACATACTCTATCAAAAATTGACAACTGGTGCAGTAATATAGTAAAAAATACGATTCACTCCATAAATTAGTAGTTTTTTACCAGTTTTTTTAAACTAAAAATTAGTCATAACTGTTACTATAATTCAATTGGTAAACGAATACGTAGTAGAAAACTACTAATTCAGATTTAGAGAACATTTACCTCAACTGACCCTATTTCTAAATTAATTGTAAGAAAAAATTTTTTTAGTATTCTAAACTAAATTAAAACAAAATTAAATTCTACACTGTCAAACCCTGCAAAAAAATTGATTTAATAGTTATTAAATTTACCTACTTTATTTAATAACACAGGCACAAAAAAAACACAACCCCATATTCTTATGTTTTTGGGGTCGCTGAAATCGAATATGACCATGAAAACTTTTTTTTGCCGACCCATTTTCCCGCAACCACCCCCTTCCACCTACTCACGGGGGGTTAGAGTTTCAAAATGAAAAAAAAAAATCGAGTAGCGTGTCTATTCCAATGTTTTTTGGGTCGCTTAATCCGTAAAACACCACTAAAAACAAATCCTTCCTTCCCTTAACCCCGTACAACACTCTGGGAGGGGGTTAAAATTTTTAATTTCACAAAAAGTCAAGTTCGGTTTCTAATCCTACGTTTTATGGGGCGCTGAAACCGAAAAACGTCACCAAAAACAAGTACCTTCCTACCTTAACCCCCTACAACCCCCTGAAAAGGGGTTGGAATTTTAATTTTTACAAAAAGTCGAGTACGGTGTCTAATCCTACGTTTTTTAGGGCGCTAAACCGAAAAACGTCACCAAAAACGAATCCTTTCCTCCCTTAACCCCCTGAGAAGGGGTTGGAATTTCAATTTTTACAAAAAAGTCGAGTACGGTATCAAATCCTATGTTTTTTTGGTCGCTGAAATCAAAAAACACCACCAAAAACAAATTCTTTACCCCCTTAAGCCCCTACAACCCTCTGGGAGGGGGTAAAAATTTTAAATTTTACAAAAAGTCAAGTTCGGTTTCTAATCCTATGTTTTATGGGGCGCTGAAACCGAAAAACGTCACTAAAAACAAGTACCTTCCTCCCTTAACCCCCTACAACCCCCTGAAAAGGGGTTGGAATTTCAATTTTTACAAAAAGTCTAGTACGCTATCAATTCCTATGTTTTTTGGGTCGCTGAAACCAAAAAACATCATCAAAAATAAAGTTTTCTAGAAAGTTACCTATGTTTAGACAAATACGCACCTACAAAGTCTTATGGAAATTTATTTTTCTTCACTTAGCACCGTGAAAAATGAAATTCCAACTCCCTCCCAAGGGTTGTAGGGGGTTAAGAAGGTAAAGAATTTGTTTTTGGTGGTGTTTTTTGATTTCAGCGACCAAAAAAACATAGGAATTGATACCGTACAAAAAAAAAAAAATTTTTCATAGTCATATTCGATTTCAGCGACCCCAAAAACATAGAAATATAGGGTTGTGTTTTTTTGGGGACTGACTTTTTTTTTTGTCTGTGCCTGTGTAATTATTAATTAAATTTCTGTATAGGTTTTAACAGTGTCGACTTTAATTTTGGATAATTTAAAAAAAAAAAAAATTCTGTTTACTTTAAATTAATTCAGAATTTAATATTGTACAATTTAACGTATAAAGTGTGTTTTAACGGTGTATAGAGTTTAAATATGAAGTATTACAAACCGCCCCCATTTTTTTTGTTCACTCTCTGCATATTTATATCAGAGAATATAAAAAAAAATAAAAATAGCATAATTAAAAATAAAAGCGAGTCGAATTTAAGAATTCATTTATACACGCTAAATAAAGATATATACGATAATGATCAAATGAGAATTCAACAATTAAGTATATGTAAGTTTAAATATGAGTAAAGTAACTGAAAAAGGATAAAAGTATATATATATATATACAATATGCGAGTACGTATGCATTCCCTCGAGGTCGCACGTACGTCCGTATAATTATCGTAATCTGTGTATCCGTAATACGGATAATGACTGTGTAACGCATTATATTATATATGTACATACTTGTATGCACATTGTGCACATGGAAGACGCTATCAAGTAGCCGTAGAGCGTCGACCGCAAAATCTCCTTCGTCCTTGCGCACGGATCTTTACCTCACTCGTGATTTTTTTTTTCTTCCATTTTTTTCTATATATATATATATATATATACGTTTACAAATCAAAAAAAAAATATTTTTTTTCTAAAATATTACCAATTATTTTCTATTTTGGAAATTCTACATCCAGAGAAATGATTTATTTGAATTAAATAAAATATATTTAAGTTAAATAAACGTATATTTGTCTCAGAGCCTATACTAACTTATTTAATTGGGGTAAATAAAAATTTTATTTGTCAAAAATAAATTTTTCTTTGGCTCAAAATAAATTTTTTATTTCAATGAAATGAAATATATTTGCAACAAATAAATGAGTTAGTAGGCTCGGAGACAAATATACCATTTCTCTCTGAGTGTATCTGAAATTTCATCACTCTCAGATGATATATAAATAATAGAAAATAAATGGTGAACCTGCTCTAGTAAAAAATTTACTGACTCTCTATCAAAAATTAACTCCTGGAGTAGTACAGCGCCAGTACTATACCAAAAGTGGGGCAATATTGGTACAAGTATACAGCGCCATTAGTGAATACTGGTAATTTTTGGTACTCTCTATAAATCTGAATTAGTAAAAATGTTTACTAATTTGAATTAGTGACTCACTTTTTGCTTCTGAATTAGTAAAATTTTACTAATTATTAGTAAAAGTTACTAATAATTAGTAAAATTTTACTAATTCAGAAGCAAAAAGTGAGTAACTAATTCAAATTAGTAAACATTTTTACTAATTCAGATTTAGAGAGTAGGGATTTATTGTTAAAAAATTACTAGATCAGAGTGCGGTAGTTGACGAAAATTATAACAATGGAAACCAACCTATATATATATAGATTTTAATAACATGGAATTTAGATTTTATTGCTTTTTTAAATACGAAATGAACTTTATATATAATTAAAAATTTAATTAATAGAAGTAAAATTTTTATTTTTGAACCTATTAAAATCAGAATTTTTTTTTATCTCCTTTGTTTGGTACTAATCTTGCACTATTAGTGCTTGTATATATATAAGGAGGAGACTGGTCCATTGGGGAATCAATGTTCATTGTGTTGTAGGTTCTTACTGAGGTCCACTTCTTTATCGCGGAATGGCATGTACCTGCCCTCTTAAGTACGCACCAAAGCAAAGAGTATTTTCTCTCTCTCTCTCTCTCTCTCTCTCTCTCTTGCCGACGACTGCAAATTCTGCTCACGTATATTGATGTATATAGTGTCTATATATATATATATATATATATATATATATACGGAATAACCATTAAAAAGACTCTCCTTTTCCCTCTCATCGACCATGAAAGGGCTTGTTGTGGAACGAGAGATGACTTCGCTAGCAGCAGAGAATATCGCGAATCGTAGTCGAATAACAAATAAACCATGGTAGAGAACATGAACTCAGAAAGAAACAAAGAAGGATTTACGATCGACTTATCCCTTACAACAGTTCTCTCTCTTTCTCTCTCATTCTCTCTCTCTCTCTCTCTCCCCAATCAAAAAATCCCTCAAGCTTTTTCTCTACTAGCCTCGTTACGAATCCAAGTCTTATATATATATATATATTTTCTCTCTTTCTCAGCGAAGGTCATCATCCACCACTCACGAAGAGATATGTCAATGATGTAAAATAAATTTAAATCGCTTTTTAAAAACTAAACCGAAATTATTTTTAAAGGTCATAATGCAGATAGTGATTTATTAAAGTAATTTTATGATAGTTATGAGAAATGAAGGCAAAATAACTTAGAATTATTAATAAAGTCTTGATGACGTATAGTCTTGTAAACATTTATAGAATAATTGTATGACTATTTGATAATAATGAAATTTGATATGCGAGAAGGAGTCATCTTTATAAAATGATATGCGAATATGAGTAGCAAGTTGAATTTCTTATTTTACACACTGTAATTTTTAAATAAATAAAAAGCTCAAATTTTACTTGCTAATTATACGAGATTCTATAGGAGCGAAAATCAATTTTCCCTTTATCAAAAATCAGAATTCAATAACTCAACTATTGTTTTAGAAACTATTTTCCTACTAGTATAGTTGACAAATTAGCTATGGAATTCTGAATTTGGTAGCCGTTTTGATACATGGAAAAAGAAATTTTTGATATTTTGTACTAGTTGACAAATTAATTATTTTTGGTAGCATATTTGATAATGGAAATAGGAATTTTTGATTTTAATTGTATTGTATAGTTTTCGAAATTACTTTCCACAGTGTATAAGGAAAGTAATTTCGAAAACTATACAATACAATTAAAATCAAAAATTCCTATTCCCATTATCAAAAATGCTACCAAAATTAAAAATAATTAATTTATCAACTAGTACAAAATATCAAAAATTTCTTTTCCCTTTATCAAAACGGCTACCAAAATCAGAATTCCATAACTAATTTGTCAACTACTAGTAGGAAAATAGTTTCAAAAACAAATAGTTGAGTTATGGAATTCTGAATTTGGTAGCCGTTTTGATAAAGGGAAAAAAAATTTTTCATATTTTGTACTAGTTGACAAATTAATTATTTTTAATTTTGATAGCATTTTTGATAATGGAAATAGGAATTTTTTGATTTTAATTGTATTGTATGCAGTTTTTGAAATTACTTTCCTTATACACAGTGGAAAATAGTTTCGAAAAACTATACAATATACAATTATAATCAAAAATTCCTATTTCCATTATCAAAAATGCTATCAAAAATAATTAATTTGTCATCAATTGATAGTTAATTTTTGTAAATCTACGGCAAATGAACAAGGTTTATAAATAGATCAGAGTCACATTGGTCTCTGTAAAAGGAAAGGCTGAGTTTGTCCGTACTTCTGGTTAGCTTAGGAGAAGCTATTTTCAGAGTTCTTGACTGGGTCTCCTTTTTCAAAAGAAGAAGAAAGAAGAAGAAGAAGAAGTGGCCGACATGGTATATGGTATGGTACATGGTTTTAGTATGGTATGGTATGGTATGCCATGAGCTGAAACGAGACGAGTTGCAGTTCAGGTTTTGCTGCAAGGGATCGTTAAGATAATCGCCGCTATCCTCTCCTCTTGCTCTCCTCCTAACTTAGCCTTAGCAATACGAAGAGGAGAAGCGTCGATCAGGCGTGTTCACTCCCAACTACCACCAACCCCTCTCCAGTCTCTCTCTCTCTCTCTCTCTCTCTCTCCTTCCTCTCTATAGACATTACTCCCTAGATCTTCTATATACTCTTGAACCTCTCTCTCCCTGTCTTCAGGGCCGCATCCCACTTTGCCCTTTTATTACACAATAATACAGTTCTTCCTTATTTTAATAATTAATAAATTTTTTTTTCCTTTTATATTCTTCTTTAAAACTTATTTCATAATATAGTAATTATTTCGTAATTATAAAAATATTATTATACAATAACATATTTAGAGATTGTAAATGCTATACCTCGATATAGAGATATAAAAATTGTGTCCTCTTAAAGGGCAAAGGATTTTCGTTTTCCTTTTACGATTGTAAAATGTAGAAAAAAAAAAAAAAAAAATGCCAACAATCAGCAGAAATTGCGCGCAGTGAAACAAAATGCGTACGGTCAGCCATATGTTGGAAAATATGCCTCTTATTTGCTTCGACAAAAATTTTAACAGAAAGAAAATGTAACACAAAAAATTTTAAAGGCATTAAAACCGTTGCAAGCTTATTTTAATGCCTTTTAGTTTTCTGTGAAGATATGCTGATTATTTTTAGGCTTCAACTATTTTACTATTGAAATCTAAGAATTTGAATTATAGTCAGTAAATTTACATTTGTCATAATTTTTAGATTTAACTACCGCACCATGTTCTAGAGGCATTAGTTACAGTGGCATTAGTTACTGTGTCATTAGTTACTGTGGCATTAGTTACTGTGGCATTAGTTACTGTGGCATTAGTTACTGTGGCATTAGTTACTGTGGCATTAGTTACTGTGGCATTAGTTACTGTGGCATTAGTTACTGTGGCATTAGTTACTGTGGCATTAGTTACTGTGGCATTAGTTACTGTGGCATTAGTTACTGTGGCATTAGTTACTGTGGCATTAGTTACTGTGGCATTAGTTACTGTGGCATTAGTTACTGTGGCATTAGTTACTGTGGCATTAGTTACTGTGGCATTAGTTACTGTGGCATTAGTTACTGTGGCATTAGTTACTGTGGCATTAGTTACTGTGGCATTAGTTACTGTGGCATTAGTTACTGTGGCATTAGTTACTGTGGCATTAGTTACTGTGGCATTAGTTACTGTGGCATTAGTTACTGTGGCATTAGTTACTGTGGCATTAGTTACTGTGGCATTAGTTACTGTGGCATTAGTTACTGTAGCATTAGTTACTGTGGCATTAGTTACTGTGGCATTAGTTACTGTGGCTTTAGTTACTGTGGCATTAGTTACTGTGACATTAGTTACTGTCACAGAAAATTAAAAGGCATTAAAATAAGCTGCAACGCTTATTATTTTAATCCAATTTTACTTATTTTAATACCAAAATGGATTAAAATAAGCAAAATTGAATTAAAATAAGAAGCGTTGCACAGCTTATTTTAATGCCTTTTAATTTTCTGTGCTAGTGAAACATTTAATGACATTCTAGTTATAATTAAAAGTTACTATAAAGTCACTAAATTTTTATTTAAATCCTTGTTCCAAGTTACCTAGCCCTGTTGGTTGTCATGGTAACGTAAAAAAGAGAAATCTTTTTTCCTCTTGTACGTTACCGCGGCAGGCCTGGGAAACTTGTACAAGAAATAAAAATTTCCATAAGTTACCCAGCCCTGACGCCAAAATCCGCAATTTGTTATAATTTTCGTCAACTACAGCACCCTGCTGTGAAAAACATTCGAATTTAAATTTCTTTTAATTTTTATTGTACAAGTTTCCCAGCCCTGACGATTGTCATGGTAACGTAGAAGAGTAAAAGAGTAAAAGAGAGAGAGAGAGAGAGAGAGAGAGAGAGAGAGAGAGAGAGAGAGAGAGAGAGAGAGAGAGAGAGAGAGAGAGAGAGAGAGAGAGAGAGAGAGAGAGAGACTTCTTGTACGTTACCATGACAACTGTCAGGACTCGGAAACTTGTACAATAAAAATTAAAACTTTAAATTACATCGTTTTTCATAGCAGGGTGCGGTAGTTGACGAAAAAAGGCATTAAAATAAGCTGCAACGCTTCTTATTTTAATCAAATTTTGCTTATTTTAATACATTTTGGTATTAAAATAAGCAAAATTGGATTAAAATAAGAAGCGTTGCAGATTATTTTAATGCCTTTTAATTTTCTGTGGTACAACAATAAAAAAAAAAACTAAAGAAGCACTTTTTTTTAAATGAGCACATCTTTATAAAAAATATAAAAACAGTGTCTTTGACTGGTCGCGTCGATGATAAAAAAAAATAAATAGAAAAAAAAGACTAATCGGGAGAGATGGTAATCGCGAAACGGATGCATCGTACGAAGGAACAATTATTGCACGCCATACTCGAGGGTCATCGAGAGGATGAGAAGAGATGGTCCTTGGGCTCCTTGCAAAAGATAATCATAACGTTACACGAATCGCGCCATAATGCTGTAACATCACTGACACGAAGTACATTGCACGAATACGAACCTATAATAATAAGCAGTCTAAAGGAGAACTATCTTTTCCTATATGTACCTATACATATATATATATATATATATATATATATATATATACACATTTTCTCTACATTTTCTTTCACACGTTCCAACGAGCATTCTTTTCATATTTTTATATATATATATGTATACAAATTAAACATGAGAGATTAATTTTTAATCAAATAAAGGATAATTAACGTATATATATATATACTAAAAGGAAGAGAACTTTATAAAAAGAAAAACAGTATATATTAAACAGAATGTAGAATATATACATTACTGTTTATCAATTAAGAAAGATGGAGATTTTTTATTCTAAAATAACTTCAATTACTTTTAAATTGTACGCAAACAATTAAAATCATTCATTCTTTATAGTTTCCGTGATATAAAACTGATGATATGAGACAAAATTATAGCAATCATTTGTTTATTTTTAATTATTATTTTTCTTTTTCCTTCCTTAGAAAAAGTGTTGTATTAAAATTTTTCCGTTACTTTAAAGAATTATCAATATAAAGATTTAATTTCTATTTCTCTATACTATATTTCGAGTGGGAAAATTATAAGAACAATTTAAAAAAATTTTTTCTTTAAAATTGTACCTTTTTTTAACCTTTGATCTATGATACATTAGGATGTTTCTACAATAGCTAAATCGAATCGAAAAAATACCAATGTCCACACTAATCAAAAGAATTAGTTTCCATTGTCATCAAACGCTAAAATCATCATTCGCTATTTTTTATAATTGTCGTCAACTACCGCATCATGAACTAGTGAAAATTTAGTAACATTTAATTTTAATGATAAAGTTAGTGAATTTTTACTAGAGCAGAGTGCGGTAGTTGACGAGAATTATGACAAATGGCGAGTGGGGACAATGGAAATGAACCTTTTAATTTTAACTAGTACCCAGATAGCACGTAATTTTGCAGCAACCTTGCGGTAAGCTTGCCGCGCAATATTGCCAACCTTGCATGGCAAGTTTGCCGCAAGCTTCAAATGTCCCATTGAATCCAAGCTTACATGGTAAGCTTGCCGAAAGATTGCAGTGTAAGGTTACTGCAAGATTGCACAGTAAGATTATCGCAAGATTGCTCCATAAGCTTGCACGGTAAGCTTGTCGCAAGATTGCTGCAAAGTTGCCAAATAATCTTGCCAATCAGCACAGAAGGTTGCAGCAAACTTGCAGCAAGCTTACCGTGCAAGCTTACTGAGCAATCTTGCAACAACTTTACACTGCAATCTTTTGAGAAGCTTACCTTGCAATCTTGCGATAATCTTACTGTGCAATCTTGCAGTAACCTTACACTGCATTTTTTTGACAAGCTTACCATGCAAGCTTGGGTTAGGTGGGACATTTGAAGCTTGCTGCAATCTTGCGGTAAACTTGCCATGCAAGGTTGGCAATATTGCGCGGCAAGCTTGCCGCAAGGATGCTGCAAGCTTACCTGCTATCTGGGTGTATTATGAAAAGTAAGAATTGGGAACTTTGGTATCTTTAATTTTTTGGAACTAACAATTCTCAACAACAGTGCTACTAATTTAATTTCATAATAATTTTTTGCCATTCTAACTAGAGGAGAAATTAAGTTGGTAGCACTGTTGTTGAGAATTGTTAGTTCCAAAGAATTAAAGATATCCCAAAGTTTCCATTTCCCATTTGTCATAATATTCTAGTTAAAATTAAAAATTACTATAAAGTCACTGAAATTTTTACTAGATCAGGGTGCGGTAGTTGATCGAAAATTATGACAAATGAAAAATTTCGTTAGTAGGGACTTATTGGTATCTTTTCGATGCGATTTAGCTATTGTGAAAACAGCTTAAGGTATCGTAAATAAATGAAAGATTACCATTGTCTCCACTCGTCATTTGTCATTATTCTCATCAACAACCGCACCTTGAACTAGTGAAAATTTAGTAACTTTTAATTTTAATAATAAAGTTAGTAAATTTTTACTAGAACAGGGTGCGGTAGTTGACGAGAATTATGACAAATATCGAGTGGGGGACAATGGAAACCAACCAAAGTTCCTATTTGTCTTAATTCTTGATTAACTACCGCACCCTGTTCTAGTAAAAATTTTAGTGACTTTATAGTAACTTTTAATTTTAACTAGAATATTATGAGATAAATAATAATAATTGGGAACTTTGGCATCTTTAATTCTTTGGAACTAACAATTCTCAATAACAGTTCTACCAACTTAATTTTTATAATAATTTTTTGACATAGTTACTAGAGGAGAAATTAAGTTGGTAGCACTGTTTGTTGAAAATTGTTAGTTTCAAAGTATTAAAAATGCCAAAGTTCTCAATTCTTATTTGTCATAATATTTTAGTTAAAATTAAAACATACTATAAAGTCAGTAATATTTTCGCTAGAGCAGGGTGCGATAGTTGACCGAAAATTATGACAAACGAAAACTTTGGTTAGTAGGGACATTGAAATTTTTTCGATTCGATTTAGCTATTGCAGAAACAGCCTAAGGTACTGTTAAGAGAATAAAATGTTCCCATTGTCCCCACTCGCCATTTGTCATAATTTTCATCAATTACCGCACCCTGCTCTAGTGAAAATTTACTGACTTTATAGTAAATTTTCATTTTAATTATAAAGTCACTAAATTTTCTCTAGAGCAGAGTGAGGTAGTTGACGAGAATTATGACAAATGGCGACTGAGGACAATAGCAACTTTTTATTTGTAAATAAACAGGATTGGGAAGCGATAGTCCAAAATATGTTCATCCAAAGCAAGGTTGGGTAGGTTTAAAATTTTGTCCAACAATATTTTCCGCGAGTATTTAATAATTACAATTCATTAAGTTAAATACAACAATTTTCGAAAATTATCGTTGGACAAAATTTTAAACCTACCCAATTTTGCTTTGAACGAAGATATTTTGGGTTGTTGCTTTCCAACTCTGGTTTATTTATGTCATTTGTCAATTCGCGCATAAAATATTATCAAAATCTCTTTCAGTTTTATTTAAAAATTCTCTATCTTCGTCACTTAATTCACAATTTTTTTTTTCATTGTCGTAGTTATTTCAATTTGAGTTTCATCAAAAATATACATAATACCCCTTATTTTTGCTTTTTCATTGTTTTAAGGTTATGCAATTAATCTCAACATTTATAATTTTAAATTAAAAATGTTCGAAAAAGTTAAAGAAAATTAAGAATAAATTCTCTGTGAATATTTTCATTCTAAAAATTACAAACATAACCTAAAATTTTTTTTTTTTTTTTTTTGACATAAGATCTTTTCTTTCGAGGAGCGTCACACATATACTTAATAAAGAAAAAATAAAATTTTCGCAGAATTTTATTATTAATTTCCAATGGGCAAAAAACTATGTTCGTTCTAAAAACGTTCATGTCCGACAAATAATGTTCTGGAACATTTTAAGAGCATGGATGTTCAAATAATGTTCCAGAATATTATTTGGCAGACATAAAATATTCTTAAAACGTTTTTAGAACGAACATGGTTTTTTGCCCACTGGGTTATTATTACTATTATCACTATTATTATTATTATCACTATTATTATTATTATTATTATTATTATTATTATTATTATTATTATTATTATTATTATTTACTTTAATTTATATACCGCAACATAAATGCACGAAATGTAAAGCACCAAATAAATCGACGCCATTTTCATGACGAGAGAATCGATATTGATAAATCGAATGTTTCGATTCTGCGCATGCGCAGTAGACAATAGTTAAAATTTTATCGCGCGGGAACTTTTAAAATAAATTAAAAATAATAAATTCAATAATATTTTTCCCACTGTATACGTATATGAGAAAAAATTTAATTATTTATAATTGAATTATAATTATAGATTTTAATATGGTAAGTGGTAAAAAAAAAAAAACCCTTCTCATCCTTCCCCAATGGGAAACTGCCACGAGTAACCATTGGCGTATTAATGGCCCAATGATGGGAGCCAATGAAAAAACCATTGGCACCCAATAATGGACCATTATTGGTAAAGTCATGGGCTGTCCACGCCGATGCCAATGATTGGCAACCATCATTGGCAAATTATTGGCAACCAATAATTAGCCAATATTAAAAATTTTAATAATAATTTAAAAAATCAATAATTTAAAAAAAAATTTATATTTTTATTATTTTTTAATAGTTATTATTATTATTATTTTATTTTTAATAATTAAATTAAAATAAAAAAATGGTCATCAAAGTATTAGTGAAACTATTTCTTCCAAAAAAGAGTTTGTCTCAAATCCAATTAATAGAAGAGACATCGGGCAGAAAAAAATTTCGACGAGAAAAAAATTTTAGATCACTGCTTATATACCAATCAAGTGGCATCTCAACTGCGAGAAACAGTGGTGTTCGCCCTCCCTTTGCGGCGTTGAGTGAACTAAAGTCCAGAGCTGAGCCATCAGCGCAGCGCGGGAACATTTAAAAAATTTGATTTTATTAGATATTTTATTTTATAATAATTAACGAATTATTAAGTATGACATTATGTTATTAATAATTATTAATGACATTAATTATTTATTAAGTTAATTATTTGTCATATTTAAAATAAAATAAAATATCTAATAAAATCAAATTTTTCAAATGTTCCCGCGCTGCGCTGATGGCTCAGCTCTGGACTTTAGTTCACTCAACGCCGCAAAGGGAGGGCGAACATCACTGTTTCTCGCAGTTGAGATGCCACTTGATTGGTATATAAGCAGTGATCTAAAATTTTTTTCTCGTCGAAATTTTTTTCTGCCCGATGTCTCTCCTATTAATTGGATTTGAGACAAACTCTTTTTTGGAAGAATTAGTTTCACTAATACTTTGATGACCATTTTTTTATTTTAATTTAATTATTAAAAATAAAATAATAATAATAATAATAACTATTAAAAAATAATAAAAATATAAATTTTTTTTTAAATTATTGATTTTTTAAATTATTATTAAAATTTTTAATATTGGCTAATTATTGGTTGCCAATAATTTGCCAATGATGGTTGCCAATCATTGGCATCGGCGTGGACAGCCCATGACTTTACCAATAATGGTCCATTATTGGGTGCCATTATTGGAATTATATTGGCATCCCTGGCTCCCATTATTGGGCCATTAATACGCCAATGGTATTTTTCCCATTGGGTCCCGGCTCTTTATATATATATACACAATTTATAATAATTTATTGAATCCAATTGTCTGCGATGGAAAATAACGACGATATTCTAAGATACGAGATTTTATGACTTATAACCAGTTACGAATGTTCTCGGCCATTTTGTTAAGCGACCATTGACTTGAAACATTTAATTATTCAACCTGCAACCCCTCGGTTCTTCGGTTACACATTGGACGCTTGACGCTTGGAAAACCGGATTTGGTTTGGGATAAAATTAGAAGTCAAGGACGGCTTGATCTGCCTAAACACAGGTTCTGATTCTGATTCTCCATTATTTTTTTTTTTTTTTTTTTTCTTTATCTTTCTTTTTTCAAGTCCTTGTTCTTTACTCTCTTTCTTTCTTTTCACCCTGATTACATATTCAATCGCGACACACACTAAATTAAATCACCAAAAAAGAAAATCGGAAATTAAGAATAATAATAATAATAATAATAATAAAATAAAATGTATATGAGAAACGATTTGTCAAACCGTTGCGCGCATAAATCCTCGAAATTAGGAAGAGAGGGCCGAGAGAGTGCATTGTGATAGGAAGACTAAATCGTGAAATTAAATTTTCATGAGAGGAAGAGACTATAAATGACATTTGGAAAATTAATCACGTCGAAGGAAAGGTGATTTATCAATTAATGGACCTTGATTATTATTTATTTTTTTTTTTTTATTGTTTTAATTAATCCTATGAATTATTTTTTTTTTAATATAATTTTTAATATTTTAAACACCTACTTCTTTTTTTTTGCTCAAAATTTTTTTCTGAATTCTTTTCACCTTAAAAAATTTGTTTGATATAAGAATTTAACTTGTTCTCGAATCTGGTAAAAAAAAAAAATTTTTTATTTTTTTCGGAAAACTTTTTTTCTCTTATACTATCCACTTGGAAAGATTCCCCCGAAAAGTGCCCCCTGGAGGTTCTATCAGAATTCCGCCGGAACTTCCGTCGGAATTCCAAAGAATTTCCGATGGGATTCCGACAGAGTTCCGATGGAATTCCGATTAATTTTTTTTTTCTCAAAATTTTTAGAGTCCTAATTCCGTCGAAATTTCCGATGAGATTGCGACGGAATACCAAAGAATTTTCGCCGAGATTCCGACGGAATTCCAAAGAATTTCCGATTAGATTCCGACGGAATTCCGATTAATTTTTTTGCAAAATTTTTAGAGTCCTAATTCCGCGGGAATACCGTCAGAATTCCGTCGGAATCCCATCGGAAATTCTTTGGAATTCCGATGGAATTTCGACGGAATTACGTTGGAAGTTCCGGCGGAATTCTAATAGAATCTCCAGGAGGCACTATCCAGGGAATCTTTCCAAGTGGGTAGAATCGGGCTTAAGTTAAATTCTTATTAAAAAGTATTCTTTAAGGTGAAAAGAATCCAGAAAAAAATTTTCAGCAAAAAAAAGTCAGGTTTTTGAGTAATTAAAATTTTTTTTTTTTTTTATTAAAATGGCCGCCATTTTGTTATTTTTGAACATTTTTTTAATTTTTCCAACGGATTTCAAAAGAAAAATGAAAGCTCTTTCAAATGCAAAAAAAAAAGAAAAAATGAGAAATATCTAAAATACTTTAAAAGTTATGTAACAGTTATAATATAAGAAATTAATTTTTCATTTCTTCTTTGTGTTAAAAACCATTTTTCAGTTTTGAGGTTATGTTACACTGAATAAAAAAAAATTATTTAATTCAAATACTCGGCTACTTAACTATTAGCAAATAAATATTTATTTGAATTAAATAAATATTTATTTAAACTATATAAATATTTATTTGAATTAAATAAATATTTATTTAAACTATATAAATATTTATTTGAATTAAATAAATTTTATTTGAACCACTAATTTCTTTATTGTGAAACAAAAATACCATTTAATTGACTCAAATAATAATTGTTTATTACAAATAAATATTCATTTTCATAATAAACGCAAATAACCAATATATTTGAATGAAATAAATTTTTTTATTTAGTTTAAAGTTCACCAAAAATATTCTGCTTTGAAGAAAACAAGGGACGAGTTGGTTGCAATTTGTCATAATTACGGTCAACTACCGCACCCTGTTCTAGTGAAAATTTTAGTGTTTTTATCTTTAATTTTTTGGAACTAACAATTCTCAACAACAGTGCTACCAACTTAATTCCATAATAATTTTTTGCCATAGTAACTAGAGAAGAAGTTGGTAGCAATGTAGTTGAGAATTGTTAGTTTCAAAGAATTAAAGACATAAAAATTCTCATTCCCTATATGTCATAATATTCTAGTAAAAATAAAAAATTACTATAAAGGAACTAAAATTTTTTACTAGATCATGGTGCGGTAGTTGGCAAGTGGGGATAATGAAAACGAACCAAATTTCCTATTTGTCTTAATTTTCCATTAACTACCGCACCCTGATCTAGTAAAAAATTTTAGTTCCTTTATAGTAACTTTTAATTTTAACTAGAATATTATGACAAATAGAGAATGGGAACTTTGGCATCTTTAATTTTTCAAAACTGACAATTCTCAACAACAGTGCTACCACCTTAATTCCATAATAATTTTTTGCCATAGTAACTAGAGAAGAATTTAAGTTGGTAGCAATGTAGTTGAGAATTGTTAGTTTCAAAGAATTAAAGACACATAAAATTCCCATTCTCCATTTGTCATAATATTCTAGTTAAAATTAAAAATTATTATAAAGAAACTAAATTTTTTTACTAGATCAGGCTGCGGTAGTTGGCAAGTGGGGACAATGGAAACGAACCAATGTTCGTATTTGTCTTAATTCTCAATTAACTACCGCACCCTGATCTAGTAAAAAATTTTAGTTCCTTTATAGTAACTTTTAATTTTAAAAATAAAGTCACTAAATTTTCACTAGAACAGAGTGCGGTAGTTACTGCTCTAGTGAAAATTTAGTAATTTTATAGTAACTTTTAATTTTAAAAATAAAGTAACTGAAATTTTTACTAGATCAGGGTGCGGTAGTTGACCGAGAATTATTCTATTTCTGTATATTAATCGAAAATCAACAAACATAACCTAATTTTTTTTAAAAAAATTAAATTATAATTTAATTTGTATCGAAATTTAAAATTTATTTTACGAACTTTTTTTTTTTTAGAAATTTAAAGTTTCTTTTGCTGTTGCGGACATTCCGCGACAGTTTATAGTGGAGTTACGTAATTTACAGAATAATGACTTTTCTGCTCTTTCTAACTCTGTTTTTCGCGAATGTCGAGACGATGCAATGCTAGGTTTAGTTCGAAGTATATGTCTAACGGTAAATAACGGTTGAGAATCGTCGGTTAAAAAGCAGTCGTCGTTTCCTCATCGTGTGTGTGTGTGTGTGTGTATATGTATATATAAAAGACGATCTCTTGGCGCAGAAGGGCAAAATATTTTCTGCAGAATCTATCTTTTCATAAGTTAAACACTTTGAGAGAGTGAGAGAGAGAGGGGGGGGGGTGAGAAAAAGGGGGGGGGGGGGAGAAGAACCTCGAAGAGTCTTTTTTTTTTTTTCCTATGGTGCTCAATTATTTCTGGCGCCGAGAGTAAATTTCTATATATCTAAATACTGACTGCACTTCCGAGAAAATAGCCTTCCTTCACAAATATCTAGAATTATCGATCCTCCGCATATTTCAAATAAATACAAAGTCACGTATTATTCTTATCCCAAATGTGGAAACGTAGATATATATTTTCTTCGCGGTTATTTTTTTGTTTTTATTTTATTTTTTTTTTTTTATTTATTTTTTTATTTATCTATTTCTTTTGGATTTTTGATGAGAGGAGTAGAAGACAAAATACCTAGGGTATACTGAACAAGAACGGTAACTCATTCTATAGAGTACTAACCGTGCTGAGATGTGCTTAACATTGATGATTGGAAATCAAGGCGCCAAAATCCCTATATTCTTTTGTCATAATTCTCGATCAACTACCGCACCCTGCTCTAGTGGAAATTAAGTGACTTTATTTTTAAAATTAAAAGTTACTATAAAGTTATTAAATTTTTACTAGAGCAGCAACTACCGCACCCTGCTCTAGTGAAAATTTAGTGACTTTATTTTTAAAATTAAAAGTTACTATAAAGTCACTAGATTTTCATTACCCTCACAGCACCAGATATCCTAGGATATTCCAAAAACATCCCTTGGATATCCTAGGGATACCCCAGGGATATCCTAAGGATAGTTTAAGGATATCCAAAGTAGCGGCGATTAGGTTATCCTAGGGATATCCCAGGGATATCCTAATCATTTCCCCGGATATTATTAGGATATCCTCAAGACGTCCTAAGGATATCCCAAGGATATCCCTGGAATAATTAGGGATGTCCTTAGGACGTCCTAAGGATATCCACAGTATGTCTATATTATTTTAAGGGTTAGAATATCCTTGAGTCGTTCTAAAAATGTCCCTAAGGTATCCATAAAACGATCCTAACATACAAATTAATTAAATAAAAATGGAAAACATATTTTTTTGCATGTATTTATAATGTATTTCCAAGATATCTAAAATGATTTACCTTGTCTACAAGAATTCTTTTTTCTACTTTTTCTTTAAAAAATCTCTTGAAACCAACTTAAGCGCTAACTATTTGTATTAAAAAATCGCTATCTCAAATAGTCAAAATTTGAATCATAATGATATCCTAGGGAGATCTTAGCGATATTTCTAAAATATTTTAACGATATACCAAGAATATCCCCACGATATCACTAGGATATCCCTAATATCCTCAGGATATCCCTAAAATATCCCAGTATATCCCCAGGATATCGCAAAAATATCCTACGTAACGGCGGTTTGGATGTTCTGAGGATATCCTAGGATATCCTATGGACGTTTTCAGGATATCCTACATTAGTTTAGGACATCCTGAGGATATCCTCAGGATATCCTTTTGTTGTGAGGGTAGAGCAGGGTGCGGTAGTTGCTGCTCTAGTGGAAATTTAGTAAATTTATAGTAACTTTTCATTTTAAAAATAAAGTCACTACATTTTCCCTAAATCATGGTGCGGTAGTTGATCGAGAATTATGACAAATGGCAAGTGGGGAGAATCCTTTATTACCACACACACAAAAAAAAAATTTCTTTGAATTAAAGAAATCATTATTTTTGAATCAAAATTTTCTTTGAATTAAAAAATAGTTTTTTTTTTTTACATTTACGGAAAAAATAATTTTGAAATTCATTTTTCTTCTTTGTAAAAAAAAATTTCTTTTTTTTTTTTTCGTAAACAACCGGTAGTGGTGATTTAAAGGTTGACTCACTATTTGGATCTCATTATTACGTAGGCGGTAGTCTCGCGGAATAATGTCACGAGCATCATCTTTCTTAGTATAACAATTTGTTTTAAACTTCCGAAAACGTGACAGGCATGCCAAACAGTCATATATATATATATATATATATATATATATATATATACATTAATTGTTATAAATTGTTTAAAGACATAAATATTGATATATATTTTTTTTACACTGTACACTTATTTCTTAAACATTTTTTTTTCTTATTTCGAAATATTTTGTTTCCTCTGTCAATAAAAAAAGACTATATACACAAGGTTTTATCGATCGATTCCTTTTTTTTTTTTGCTTCTTTTAAGGAAATATCAGACAAATAGTTTTGTTAACATTTGAGATCATGGGGGGTAAAATAAAATCTTTGACCTTCCCAACCCTGTGGACTAACCTTTTTTTTCTATCTTCTTATTGGTTTCCATTGTCCCCACTTGTCATTTGTCATAATTCTCGATCAACTACCGCACCCTGATCTAGTGAAAATTTAGTGACTTTATTTTTAAAATAAAAAGTTACTATAAAATTACTAAATTTTCATTAGAGCAGCAACTACCGCACCCTGCTCTAGTGGAAATTTAGTGACTATTTTTAAAATTAAAAGTTACTATAAAGTCACTAGATTTTCACTAGAGCAGGGTGCGGTAGTTGCTGTTCTAGTGAAAATTTAGTAACTTTATAGTAACTTTTAGTTTTAAAAATAAAGTCACTAAATTTTCACTAGAGCAAGGAGCGGTAGTTGATCGAGAATTATGACAAATGACGAGTGGGAACAATAGAAACCAACCATAGTAACTAGAGGAGAAATTAAGTTGGTAACACTGTTTTTGAGAATTGTTAATGGGATTTCCCTGTGTATAAAGCTGATTCTTCAACAACTTTTATTAAAGCATTTTAGTAGAAATAAATATATTTAATATAATAATATTAATAATAATAATAATAATAATAATAATAATAATAATAATAATAATAATAATAATAATAATAATAGTAATAATAATAATAATAATAATAATAATAATAATAATAATAATAATAATAATAATAATAATAATAATAATAATAATAATAATAGTAATAATAATAATAATAATAATAATAATAATAATAATAATAATAATAATAATAATAATAGTAATAATAATAATAATAGTAATAATTAATTTGTAACTGCTTTGAAATATATTCTAAAATATATAAGGGAAAAAAAAATTCTTCCTATTAGCATTTTTTCGGATTGAAAATTAAAATAAATATTTATAATACGGGAAATTTTCTAACTTTTTAAAAGAAATGATTTTACAGTCTATATATAGGCTCATTGCACTAAGTGCACCGCACTTTAATCGCATTTTGATTTCAATCGCGAACATAAATTGCCATTAAAACATGAGAAACCTTCAACGATCTTTTGTTGAAAAATTCATAAAAACGATATACAATATGATTATAAGTGTGTATCTTAAATATTTTAAGTCATAATATTAAAATTTAAATAACTCATGAATTTTTAAGTAAAAATACGCAATTTTTTTGGATTTTTATTTTTTCAACTAATTTAAAATAAAATTAATCCCTGTAAAAGTAATTAAATTGAAAAAAAAAAATTTACAAATTATTATTTACGGTAATGTAGATTTCTATGTCGGTAATTTTTTATATCGTCATTTTTCCTGTTGTACCATCAGTTGGTAATGTCGATTTTTACGTCGGTAATTATTTATATTAGCATCTTTTCTGTTTTACCATCAGTCGGTAAAACAAGAAAATAACGATATAAAATAATAATGTGCAAAAATATTCAATACCGGCTGTGCAATATACATTTGAATACCCGTGTCGGGTCCAGCAGACCCGTTATGACATTTACGTTCGAATTGTGACAGTTAAGGATTAAAATTAAATTTATATTCTCAAATTAGAAATATATTCTAAAATTTTATTCTTATTTTAAGAGTGAAATTATATAGTAGAGAATTTTCAAAAATGCGAGAATTAAAAATGCAGTTGTTATTGAGAATTTATTCTTAAATTAAGAGTACATTCGTAAATTAAGAATATATATTCTTACATTAGACTATATGCTTAAATTAAGAATATATTCTTAGATTTAGATTATATTTATTTTCAAATTAAGAAAATATTCTTAAATTTAGACTATATTCTCAAATTAAGAATATATTTGTAAATTTGAATTATATTCTTAATTTAAGATAGAAATTATATAATAAAAATTATTCAAGTTAGCGAGAACTAAAAGCACAGTTATATTATTCAAAATTTTATTCTCAAAATAAGAGTAATCACCAAAAATGAAGAAAATATTCTTAAATTTAGATTATATTCTCAAAGTGAGTGTATATTTCCTTAAGTTAAATCATATTTTTTAAAATTAAGAATATATTCTCAAATTAAGAATATATTCTTAGATTTAGATTATATTTATTTTCAAATTAAGAAAATATTCTTAAATTTAGACTATATTCTCAAATTAAGAATATATTTCTAAATTTGGATTATATTCTTAATTTAAGATAGAAATTATATAATAAAAATTATTCAAGTTAGCGAGAACTAAAAGCACAGTTATATTATTCAAAATTTTATTCTCAAAATAAGAGTAAACACCAAAAATGAAGTAAATATTCTTAAATTTAGATTATATTCTCAAAGTACATATTTTCTTAAATTAAATCAATTTTTTTAAAATTAAGAATATATTCTTAAATTAAGATTATATTCTTAACATAAAACTAAAATACTCTAAATTTGAGAATAAATTGCATTTAAATATTTAATTTCGAAATAAAGGTCAGTTTACAATTTGTTATTATATAATAGTAAAAAATTTATTCAATTTCCGTATAAATGAAATGAAATTGCATGTATATATATATAATATATAAAATAGTTTTCGCAGCAGGTTTTTAGACTTGTTGACGGGACTTGTCATTATTCTCCAAGTAATCTTTAACGTCTCAAGACATTTAAGAAATGTGGCTTCGTGTGCAGTTAGAATGGACAAAGTCAAGGTAAATGTGGTTAAAAATGAAAAGAAATTTTTAGCTGACGTTTAGAGCTCTGAGGACCGTTACCGTACTTATAGTACAGTAGAATTCCGACGCAAAAAAAAAGATTAAAATGAATCATTTTTCTAATTTTCTTTTTCTTTATTTTTTTTATTTTTTTTTTTTTAAAGGGTTAAAATGTCTACACCACATTTCAAAATAAATTACTGTGTTTAAGATTTTTCTTCTATTAAATCAAAAAAAAAATAAAAAAAATTTTTTTTTTTTTTTGAAAAAAACTAGAAAAATAACAATAAATGAAATACAATAAAAAATGAAAAAAGGGGACAAAAAAAAATTGGAAATTTTGTTTTGAAAAATATTTAATATTTTTATTTTATCAAAAAAAAAAAAAAAAAAAAAAGTTTTTTTAAATTTTGAATATTTTAAATTGTTTAAAATTCAAATTTTTTTAAAATTTTAATTCTTTAAAAAAAAAAAATAATAAAATAAAATTTAGACAATATTATTACATTCATTTTTCTGTCCCTTTTCAATTTTTCGTTTTTTTTATTTGTCATATTAGACACGCCTCAAGGACCTGCTCGACGAGTCCTTTAAGTGTGGTTTCGAAGCTATAAGAAATTTGAGACGACGACTTTAGGGCAAGTCTGAAATAAATATTAAAAAATATATGTAGGGCAATAAGAAACCCATAGATTAAAAAAAAAAAAAATGTTCAACCTTAAACCATTTTCAAAAAAAATTTTAATCGAAATTTTTTTTTTTCTAATTTCTAATATTAAAAATAATTTGATTTTTCCTTTTTTAATAATTATTTTTTATTTATTTATTTAGAATGTTGACGGGTCAATAATATTTATATTATTATTTACTTTATTTATATAAAAAAATTTTTTTCTTACTAAATTTGAACTTTTTTAATAACAATTATTATTATTATTATTATTATAGTTATTTATTTTTATTACTTTTATTATTATTGTTATTATTATTGTCATTATTATTATTTTAATATTATTTATTATAGTTTTATTAAATAGAATTAAGAAATTAGAATTTTTTTATTTTGTCCCCGAAAAACAAAAAATTATTAAGTTATTATTAATTAATATATTTATAAATTAACAATAAATTAATATTTATTTCAAATTAACATTCATTAATCTGAGAGTTTTTTTTAAAATATTGGATCTATGATAAAATACGAGGAATTTTCTTTTTTCAAACTTAAAAGATTGTTTTTCTTTTTTCTTCTTTATTCCCTTTTCAAATCTTTTTTTGATAGGGGGTCGAGATTTTTATCTAACGTGACAGCTGTTTTACATTTGACCAAAAAAAAAAAAAAGAACAAAAAATAAAACTAGAAGAATCTACTGAAAAGCTGTGTATTAAAAAAAACATGTTTTTTTTCAAACTCAAAACTTTAATATTTAAATTTCTCCAAATATTAAATATTATTTATTTATTTATTTATTTATTTATTTATTTATTTATATTGAAATATTTACTGCAAAATTAATTTTTTTTCAATTTTTTTCTGAAAACAAAAAAAAGAATAAGTAATAGAAGAAATAGAAAAAAATAAAGGAAAGATAACAATAAACCATAATTATAAAAATAATAAAAAAAAAATAATAATAATAATAATAATAATAATAATTAAAAAATAATATGTAATTACAAAAATAATAACAATAATAATTTTAAAAAATAAATAAATAATAATAAAAATAATAATAACAAAATAACAATAGTAATAACAATAATAGTAATAGAAAAAAAAATAATAAATAATGAAAATAATTAAATTTTTGAAATAAATTAATTAATATATTAAATAATAAATAATATGCTTTTTCTGTATTGTATATAAATGATATGATTGTTAATAATTTTATATTGTTTGTTAATTTTTTATTTTTTTTTGTAATTAACAATTTCTTTGTCATATTAAAGTCCAAGAAATTATAAATATAATTATTTCAGTATCATCATAATTATTTCATAAAATCATTGCAAGCAATCAATGAAACATTTACATTTTCCATTAAAATATTATATGTATATCTGATAATTTATTGCTTCCAGGAAAATTCAACTTTTGCAACTTTCGTGAGAATTGACGTTATGTGACCTCTATATTATCTAATTAATATTTTTTTTTTTTTTAAACTTTTTATTTATATTAAAAAATTCATTTAATTGAAAAAAAAATTTATCGGAAATTAATTTAATAACAATAATAATAATAAAAAAGTAACAATAATAATCAAAATTAACAATAATAACAAAAAATAACAATAAAGAAATACAAAAAAAAAACCATAAAGAAATACAAAAAATGACAATAAAAAAAATAACAATAATAAAAATACAAAAATAACAACAATAATAATCAAAAAATAACATTAGAAAATAGAAATAGAAATACAAAAATAACAATAAAAACTGTTAATAAAAAATAACCATAATGGAAATAAAAAAATAACAACAATAATAATAAAAATAACAATAATAACATTAAATAATAAAATCAACAAAAAATAACAATAAAAAGACAAAAATAACAAAAAATGATAATAGAAATACAAAAATAACAAAAAAATAAAAATTAACAATAACAATAATACGAAAATAACAACAATAATAATAAAAAATAACATTAGAAAATAGAAACAGAAATACAAAAATAACAATAAAAACTGTTAATAAAAAATAACCATAATGGAAATAAAAAAATAACAACAATAATAATAAAAATAACAAAAATAATATTAAATAATAAAATCAACAAAAAATAACAATAAAAAGAAAAAAATAACAAAAAAATAACAAAAAATTATAATAAAAATACATAAATAACAAAAAAATAAAAATTAACAATAACAATAATACGAAAATAACAACAATAATAATAAAAAATAACATTAAAAAATAAAAACAATTAAAAAATAAAAATAACAAAAATAACAATGAAAAATAAAAAATTGTAATAAAAAAATAACCATAATAAAAATAAAAAATAACAACAATAATAATAAAAATAACATTAAAAAATAAAAATTAACAATAATAATAATACGAAAATAACAACAATAATAATAAAAATTAACATTAAAAAATAAAAATAATATTACAAAAATAACAAAAAATAACAAAAATAACAATGAAAAATAAAAACTGTAATAAAAAAATAACCATAATAAAAATACAAAAATAACAAAAAATAAAAATTAACAATAATAATAATACGAAAATAACAACAATAATAATAAAAAAATAACATTAAAAAATAAAAACAATTAAAGAATAAAAATAATATTACAAAAATAACAAAAAATAACAAAAATAACAATGAAAAATAAAAACTGTAATAAAAAAATAACCATAATAAAAATAAAAAATAACAACAATAATAATAAAAATAAAATTAAATAACATTAAATAATAAAATCAACAAAAAATAACAATAAAAATGCAAAAATAACAAAAAATAATAATTAAAATACAAAAATAACAAAAAATACAAATAATATTACAAAAATAACTAAAAATAACAAAAATAACAATGGAAAATAAAAACTGTAATAAAAAAATAACCATAATAAAAATAAAAAATAACAACAATAATAGTAAAAATAACAAAAATAACTATAATAATATTATTATTATTATTGTTTTTTTATAGTTATTGTTATTAAATTAATTTCTGATAAATTTTTGAGAAAAAGACAAATTATTAAAGACAACAAAGAAGAAAATTATGAAAGAGAAAAAAGAAAAAGAAAAAAAGACAAAGATGAAGATATCAGGAATCGATGATGACAATGACAATTACAATAAAAATAATAATTTGAAAAAAAATTATTATTATTATTATTATTATTATTGCTATTTGATGGCAAAAAATAATTTTTTAAAAAAATTAAATAAAAATATTGTTATTATTATTGTTATTACTATGTAATAATAATAATAATAATTATTATTATTATTATTATTATTATTAGATAATAATTATTATTGTTATTATTTTTATTATATGATAATAATAAGTATCGTGTAAAATAAAAAAAAAAAAAAAAAGAGGGGCCTCTAAGAGGGCTGGGGCCTCCTTTAACAGAACCCTACTGATTGGGGTGGGGAATTGGATATATAAGCCGGGCCCCATCGAATAAGACTCGACACTCGACCCAACCTTCATCCCGAACATCTCTTGCTACTCCTTTATAAAAAAGTTCGAGCTTTGTGAACGCACGCGCGCGCGAACTCGACTGTTCACGCACTTGTCAATTATTTTTTTTTTCAAAAAAAAAAAAAAAAACTTCGAAAGTTTTTTTCTATCAAAAAAAAAAAAAGGACCGAGTTTTACCGTGCAAATTTTCCAGTGAATCTCATTTTTTTATCTTCACTTTTGACGTCATCGATAAAAAAAAAGTGAGTACACAAATTTTCCCCGAAAAAAAAAATCATTCATTTACACTCTCCAAAAAAAAAAAACGAAAATTTTATTATTCAATGTTGAAATGGAAATTTTTTTTATTTGTTATCAAAATCAAAAAGATTTAATTTTTTTTTTTTTTTTTTTTTAAAGACAGAGAAATTTTCTCGGGAGACAAATAAATATTTCTTTGTTTCAAATAAATATTAATTGGTTTCAAATAATTTTGTATTTTTGGTTTAGATAACAAATTTTTATTTTACACTAAGTAAACTTTTATTTGTGTTAAATTAAATTTTTTATTTCAAATAAATATATTTTTGAGTAAAATAAATTTTATTTGTTGCAAATATATTTTTATTTGAGTTATAATAAATTTTTGGTTTGTTACAAATATGTTTTTTATTTGAGACAAATAAATTTTTATTTGTTTGCAAACATATATTTTTATTTGAGTTAAATAAATTTTTGTTTGTTACAAATATATTTTTATTTGAATCAAATAAATTTTTGTTTGTTACAAATATATTATTGAGTAAAATAAATTTTATTTATTGCAAATATATTTTTATTTGAGTTATAATAAATTTTTGTTTGTTACAAATATGTTTTTTATTTGAGGCAAATAAATTTTTATTTGTTTGCAAACATATATTTTTATTTGAGTTAAATAAATTTTTGTTTGTTACAAATATATTTTTATTTGAATTAAATAAATTTTTGTTTGTTACAAATATATTTTTTTATTTGCGTCAAATAAATTTTATTTGTTACAAATATATTTTTTTATTTGCGTCAAATAAATTTTATTTGTCACAAATAAATGCAAATAAAATATTTCTCTGTGTATAATTTAAAAAAAATTTATTTTTTTCATTAATTTATTATTAATTTTTTACTATTATTTATTATTAATTATTATTTTTTTTAATTATTTACTATTATTTATTTATTTATTATTATTTATACACTATTTTAATTTTTTATCATTGTGAAATTTAAAGTATCGAAAAAACTTTTGCAATATTTTTATGTAAATATTAATATTACACTCCAGCAAAATCAGTATTTTGATTTTGAAATTTCTTCTGATTAATAATTTCAATGTCAAAGCCTTGAGGAGGTTTTTAATTTTTTTTTTTAATTTTAGTAGAATTTCGAAATTTTTTTTCACATATCATTTTTTTTCTTCTCAAATTCCCCTTTTTTTCATCTCAATTTTTTTTTTTTTAACAATACGAAATAAATTTCTTTTTTGTGATAAATTTTTTTTTTTTTTTTGGGAAATTATTTTCTGATCTGAATTATTAAGAATCATGAAAAATATAAATAAAAAAAAAAATAATAATAATAATTTGGTTCAAATACAAAATTATTTAGTTCAAATAAAAATTCATTTAATTCAAATAAAAATTCTTTGGTTCAAATTGTTACAATTTATTTGGTAAAAATAAAAATTTACTGAATTCAAATTAAATTTATTTGATTGAATTAAAAAATTTATTTAATACAAAAAAAAAGTTTTTTTTTTTTTATCTAAATTATTACAATTATTTATTTGGGAAAAAAAATTTATTTTATTCAAATAAAATTTTTTTAATCTAAATTGTCACACAATTTATTTGGAAAAAAAAAAAACAAAAATTTATTTAATTCAAATGAAAATTATTTGCATACAAATAAAAATTTATTTAAATTAAATCAAAATTATTTGTGTCAAATAAAGAATGTTTGGTTCAAATAAAAATTTATTTACTTCAAATAAAAATTTATTTACTTCAAATAAAAATCATTTTTGTTTAAGTATAATTATTTTTTTGATAATTAGTTAAGTAACCAATATTATTTGATTGAAATAAAAATTTTTTTTTTCTAAAAATTAATACAATGCAAAAAATTTCAAAAAAAAAAAAATTATTCAAAAAAGAAAATTTTTAAAATAAAACAGAAAATATTTTCATAATTTAAAATAAAAAAAAAATAATTTTCAAAAAAAAAAATTAATTGAAAAACGAAAAAAGAGAGAAAAAAATCAAGAATTCCATATTTGACAATATACATATCTTTATATATATAAAAAACCCCATATATAGTCAGAGAAAAAAAAAATAATAATAATAATTAGCAAAGACGCAAATTGCTCATAATATTTGTATATTGTGTTGGTTATGTGCATTTGCGTAATTCTATAAAGCGTTCTATCTCGGTATTTTCTTATATATGTGTGACGTCCTTTTTCCCCCCCTTTTTGGATTAAAATTTCCCTTATAGCCTACAGCACAAATCCACTAATCAGTAATTAGCTCAATTCTATTTCAAGGTCACGTAAAATAACACTTTTTTTTCAATCACGCGTTCCATTATTTTTTTAACAAAAAAAAAAAAAAAGAAAAAAAAATTTAAAAACACAATTTACATATCAATATTCATCATAATATTATATTCTATTTAGTATAGAAATAATTTCCTCAATTTTTATTTTTCTCTCTATTTATATTTTCATCGATTATTTAAATTTAAATTAATTATCAATGAGGAAAAAAAAAATTACTATCGATTTTAATATTTATTAATCAAATCTATAATATACGTGATTTTTTTTTTTTTAATATCAAAATAATTTTTTTTTTCCCCATAAACAATTCTTAGTAATTTTCACATTGAATTAAAAAATAGTAATAAATATTAGTAATAATTATTAATAAATAATAATTAATAATAGTAATAATTAGTTACTATTAAAAATATTATAAATTATTATATTTTTTTTATTATTATTTTTTTTTATTTTTATTATTATTATTATTATTATAAATTAGTTAATAAATAATAATAATAATAATAATAATAATAATAATAATAAAATAGTATTAAATAAAAAGTAGGTATTAAAAAAAATTATTTTTTTACGTACGAATTAATTTTAATTAAATATGAATTAATAAATTATCAACTTACGTAAATTAATCGAGATATATCAAAACATGCGTTGACTCACCTAAAACAAAAAAAAAAAAAAAAAAAATGAGGAAATTCCTCCTGAGTGAAAACAATTAGAAACAATTCTTCAATAGAATAAATATTTTTAAAAAATTGTGTCGACTGTAATCTTTTATTCATTTTGGTTTAGTATTATTTTTTTTCTAGCTACGATGAGTAAAAAAATTTTTATTACAATTTTTTTTATTACATTAGAATTTAAAAATTACCATCTTCCGCATTAAAAAAATTTTTTTTTTCCATTTTTGTTTTTTATTACTCAAAATTATTATTATTTTTAAAAAAAATCGCATTTTTTGTTCCATTTGTTTAAAAAAAAAAAAAAAAAAAAAAAAATTTTTCCTGAAATATTTTTCAGTAAACAATTCTTTTTTTCTCATTTATTTATTTACAAATAAACGATGATTACTGAAAATTATTATTTTAAAATATATTTTTTTTAAATAATTTTTTTTTTTTTTTTGCTTATTACTCACAATTATTATTACAAAAAATATTTGTATTATTATTATTTTTATATTATTATTATTATTATTATTATTATTATTATTATTATTATTATTATTTAATATTAAAATATGAAATTATTTTTTTAATTATTAATAATTTATTTTAAGAATTTACTGGCTATTGACCAAGTGAAAAAAAAAATTATTTAATTCAAATATACTCGCGATTACTTGATTATTGTCAAATAAAATATTTACTTGAACCAAATAAATTTTATTTGAACCAATTAAATTTTGTATTTAAAATAAATACCATTTAATTGATTTAAACACCCAGAAAAATGATTTAATTTATCTCGAGAGTCAAATAAATATTTATTTAATTCAAATAAATTTTTATTTAATTCAAATAAATTTTTTATTTAATTTAAATAAAAAAAAATTTATTTATACCAAATAAATAGGCTAGTTGACTAATGAGACAAATATTCGTTTATTTAACACAAATATATTATATTTGGTTTAATTAAAACATTTTTCTGGGTGAAAAAAAATTATTTGGTTCAAGAAAATATTTATTTGATTGAAATAATTTTTTTTTTTTTATTGCCGTAAATTATAAATTATAAAAAATATTTTTCCAAAAATTATTTTGTTTATTTTCTCTACATGTAATTTTATAAATCCCAACCCTTTGAAAAAAAAAAAAAAAAAAAAAAATTCTCTCTGTAATCTTATTATTTCTTTAATGGTCTTGATGAAGTAATAGGGACCCATCAACATTATTTTTATTATTATTATTATTTTTATTTTTTTGTTCAATGGAGACTTGAGTCGACAACCTGACAAGTGGAAATTTCCATTCTGGATTCAATCTCTCCCTTTCTCTCTCTCTGTTAAAATCTCTTCTGAAAATTATTCGAACAAAAGATATTACAACCTTCCTTTAACTTGAAATAAGTACATATATATATAAGTATTCTCAGTGAACCAAGAGCGCAAAAAGGTCACTTGTTTTAAAGTTTTGTAACGAAAGACCGCATAAGAAAAGGTTTCGAAAACGATACGTAGTACTACTACTACTACTACTACTCCTCTCTCGTTATGTTATTGTATAAAATATAAAATAAATTTAACGACAAGAGTAGCCTCGAGGCCAAGTGAAAAGTCTTCAGAAATTTAATATTTCACCTATACCGCATGATTCCTCGTTAAATAATAATATATGAGTAATTACATTTTTTTTTTTTTTTTTTTTTTTTCTAAATGTTTAGTCGATATATATTGCTTGTTGCTAAGGAATTATTGATTCAACGTGACTTTACCGTTTCAGTAGTAAGAAAGAAAGAGAGAGCAAAAATATTATGCTAATCCCAAAGAAACAACTCGATTGTAAAGTTATACATTTTTTGTTCTCGCGGAAAAAGTTAATCTAATTCCTACTATGAAAATTAATAATTTCGTATATACAATTTAAAACCGTAAGTTTTTTTTACTTCATTTTGCAATCTTTGATTTACGATCAACACGATTTCGCGGTGCATTGCCAAATCAAGAAAAAAGAAATTGAAACTACCCAAAAAAAAATAGAAAGGATTTTTATTTTCCCCAGAGCCATTAAAGTATATGACAAAAGGTGACAAATTGACCCTTACATCAATTCCCAACGATTAAATTTTATTTCTCTTCTTCTTCTTGATTTCCTCTTTCTAACTCATTGACTGCTATATCGGACCACCTCCTCTCTCATTCATACGATTTCATTCATAGAGCATCATTCAATCCCCATGGTGGATCATCTCTTAACTGAAAAATTACTCAAACTCCATTCACATTATAACACAATTCCGTCTCCTACTCACAATTTATTTTTTTTCCAAACCCCCAACAATTTTCAAATTAAATTTCTATTTTTTAGGTAGCATCATGGTGAAATATATTCTAGTCCTGACGATATGCCTTCTGGCGGTGAAGACTGTTCTCATGATGCCAGTTGCTGATGAATCGACAAAAATTGAATCCAAACAAGAGGAAAAAGTCGCCTCAAGTACTCAAGCAGAACAACCGGCAAAATTAGATACCACCACTCATCTAAAAGACGAACCATCGGCTGTTGTACCATTGGCGGCAGAACAACACGACACTCATCATGAAAATCACAAGGATCACGAAAGTCATGAGGCACACAAGGGTCATGAAAATCATGCTCACGACAATCATGAGCATAAAGTACGTTCAACACCCTCTGACGATTCATCTGAAAGCAAAGAAAGTGATGAGAGTTCTGAAAGTGCCGAAAGCTCTGAGGAAAAAAAGAAAGAACAACCAAAAAAAGAGGAGAAACAAATTTTAGCCGATGAGAAAAAATCAGAAAATATCGAAGCACCAACTAAAATTGTCGCTAGATCTGAATCTGAAACAGCTGCAATTCCAGAAGCACCATCAGCACCAATTGCCGATTCACCAGCAGAGGCACCCAAGGATACACCAAAACCTGAAATTAAATCCGAAGCAAAAGCCGAGGAGAAGCAAGCACAAATTGAAAAGAGATCGGAACAAGCAAAACCCGAGGAGAAAACTTTGGAGAAAATTGAAAAAGTTGCCGATACACCAGTAGCTGATGAAAAGACGGCACCATTGCCCGAGGAACCTAAGAAACAAGAGGAGAAAATCCCTGAGAAAGAGGAAATTAAACGTGAATCACCAATTGCCACTGCACCACAAGAAGGTAAACAGGGAGCACGATCTGAGGAACCAGCAGCACCAGAGGCAAAATCTGCACCCACTGAAGCGGTGAAAATTCAAGAGTCCAGCAAAACTGAAGAACCAACTAAAATTGCCGCTGAACCAGCGAAAATTGAAGAAATCCCTTCAACAATTGTAAAAACAGCAAATAGTGAAGCTGCCGATGAAAAGGTAAAAATTCTTTTCTACTAAACTATAATTCCTGCTTTCCTCACTTGATTTTATAAAGAAATTTTTATATTTGCAAAAAAATATTAGCAAAACTATCGGAAGCCCACTAATTTCACTAAAAGGTTGGTTTCCCTTATCCCCATTTGTCATAATTCTCAATCAACCCTACTTTAATAATTTGATAAAGTTAAAATTAAAAGTTACGAAATTTTTACTAAAAACAGGCTGTGAAAATTATGACGAGTAGGGACAATGAACGTATTTGGATTTATAGAAGCTGATAAAATAATTAAAAATTGGAAAACAAATTAATCTTAATTATTTTTTAATAAAAATTAAAGACGTGTCAATAATTACGGCTTTCCAACTTTAACGACAATCACAATACTTGAAAATTTTTAATTATTTTTATGGTTCAAATAATTATCAATAATTTATTTATTATAAATGAAGAAAATTTAAGTAATTTACGCTTGATAAATATTTCTAATGCATTGTCAATTAATAATTTCCTATTACACAATATCATAATCAACATATATATATGACATTTGTAAACAAACAGGGTTGGGAAACAAGAGCCCAAAATATGTTCGTCTAAAGCAGAGTTGGGTAGGATTGAAATTTCGCTTTGGACGAATATATTTTGGGCTCTTGTTTCCCAACCATGTTTGTTTACAAATGTTATATATATATATATGTCGATTATGATATTGTGTAATAGGAAATTATTAATTGCATTAATTGACAATTATTGATAATTATTATGGTTTTGTTTACATGCATATCGATTTTTGCTCTTTTAAAGAAACAATCACAGTAAGTTTACACATTTTTTTTAAATTACACTTTCATTAAATTTTCAATCGTTGTATACCCTTGGAATTTCGTTGTTCTATTAAAAATTCGATAAATATAGTAAAGTTACAAGGATTGATTTTCAATAAAGGCCTGAGCAGAATAGAAACGTAATCGGCATCGTAATCGTAAACGCAACCGGAAGAATAAGTTAGAGAAGGATAGATAGATTGTTTATCCTTCTCTAACTCATTATTCCGGTTACGTTTGCGGTTGCGATTCGGTTATGTTTCTATTCTGGGTTGGCCTTAAAAATTTCTTACAGTGTAGCAGACGACAAAGTAAAGGGAGATAGACCTCAAAAGGTCTAAGCACAATAATTTCCCGAACATTAAAGGCTTGAGCAGAATGGAAACGTAACCGAAAGAAAGAGTTGGAGAAAGACAAACAATATGTCTATCCTTCTCTAACTCATTCTTTCGGTTGTGTTTAGGAATACGATTCCAGTTACGTTTCTATTTTGTTTAGGCCTTTAAGAATGAAACATATTATGAAGCATTTACACCTTTGGTAAAAAAAATTTTTACTTTGATTTTTCGAAATGCAAAAATCTAATTAATTGTCCATTATCAGTTAGAGTGAACAACCAAACAGGTTTGTGTATTTTGAAAAATGCAAAATAAAAATTTTTTTTTACCAAAGGTGTAAAGGCCTAAGCACAATAGATATGTACCGGAATCGTAATTGTAATTACAAACGGAAGAATTAGTAAGAGAAGAACAACACTATATGACTATCCTTTTCTAACTCATTCTTCCGTTTACGATTGCGATTACGTTTCTATTCTGCTCAGGCCTTAAAGGCCTAAGCAGAATAGATTCTTGAACGGGAACGCAATCGTAAACGGAAACGTAAGAATGTGTAAGAGAAGGATAGCAAATATCTTTATTCTTCTCTCACCCATTCTTACGTTTCCGTTCACGATTGCGTTCCCGTTCAAGAATCTATTCTGCTTAGGCCTTTAATGCTTCATTCGGCCTTTACAACAAACACCACGAACTAAAAAAATTATTATAGAAGTTTGACAGCGTTTTGAAAAACTATTGTGCGTTAGCCCTAAAGACCAAAGCAGCATGAAGTTGGTTACGGAAACAAGACATGAGATAGAAAACGACAGAAATAGTATCTATCCTTTTCTATCATATTTTCCAGTCTGCTTTACGTAAATAATAAATTCATTCTGCTTTGGCCTTAACCAATATACGCCACGAATAAAATTATTTACAGAAATGTCCCAAATTTTCAAAAATTCCGTTAAAATCATAACAAGCATATTTGTAACGCGACTAAAAATCCACTAATCACAAACCTAACCTAAAAAATTTTTTTCCCCCTAATATCTTTTTTCTCCTGGCACGTCACATTTACACTTGTCGACTGTATTTAAAACATAGAATTAAGAAACAAAATTTCTATTTAACTGCCGTTGTGTATTTCGAATTGAAAAAAAAAAATTCATGGCAAAATTTTTTTGTTTACAGAGAGAGCTCAAGACACTTGATTCCGAATCAGTGCCAGTAGTGCCAGCTCAACCAGCTGAAGAGCCAAAATCACCCAAGGAATTAGCACCAAAACCAAAATCCGAGGAATCAAAACCCCACGATGACGCTAAACCATTGGAAGAAAAGGAACAAAAAGCAGAAGCTTTGCCAAAACCCGAGGAAGTTAAAGAAGCCGAAAAAACGCAAGACGCAAGTAGCAAAAGCAGCAGCAGTCCCAGTGGCGGCACTAGTGATTAGTTCTGAAAAAAAGCTCCTCTTAAGCGGCTAATTCATTTACAGAAAATCGTATTTCATTCCGAAAAAGTATCTTATTAAGTGAACAGATTAATGAATGAGAAAGATTTTTGTTTGTATGTGTTGATTAAAATGTGAATCCATGTATGTGTGTGTGTATTAATGAAAAGGAAAAAATGACGCGAGAGTATGTGCGGCTTAATGAATTGAGAAAATGTGAGATTGCCCTGAAAAAAAGGAGAGAGAGAGACATTGGGAACTGTAATAACAGAAATAAAAAAAAAACACAATCTTTTTTTTAAGCAGTAAATTCATTCTCGATTAACAGCAAATAAAAATAAATTCACATATCTATAAAAAAAAATTTTATCAGTTTGTAGCGTATGACATAAGTTAGCGAATCGCATATGAGATGGAAAAGGATAAATGTAATTTTATCCTTTTTCATTCTCATTCATGAAACTATTTTCTTGCGCAAATACGCCATGAACTAACAAAATTTCTATAGAAATTGTATCACGACAAAGAGAGCAGTTTCAGACTGACGCCATCTGATGGCGATTTTTTAAAAATTTCCGGTTCTTAAGGGGGCGCGCTGTATGGACGCAAAAACATTGCATCGAAATGCCGGTACAAAAAAAAAAAAAAAATTAACCATCGCGATCTATTTTTTTTTTGCTAATAATTTTGTCTCAAGACCGAAAAATTGATTTCTATTGAGAAAAAATTATTTTCGGTCTGAGAAACAAAAAAAAAATTTCGCCCTTTTTTTTTTAGTAGTCCCCGCGAGTATATTATCTTATCGGCGAGAGTCGATTTTCATGCATCATTTTTTTTCTTCTCCCAACAAATCTTGTCTATCCCAATAAAAAAAAAAACAAACAAAAGCGGTTCTTCCAAAATTTGCTAGCGATTAGTTTTTTCTTTTTTCGTAATAGTTTTCTTTTTTTTTTTTTAGACGACTACCGCCTTATATATTATACTTGTACCGCTAATTATTGTTAAACAAAATTCATGTACCGCTCTTATTAATCTATTATGATCTGTATTATTACTATCATCATCGTTACAATAATAATTATTGCCATTATAATTATTTGGTCTTTTTTTTGCCTATGCAATTTTGCCTTGAAAAATTGAATTTTTGGAAATTCTCAATTACTATAAATAATAATAAGGAGTAAAAAATTTAATTTACATTCATTTCATTGTAAATTAAAAATAGAAATTTAAAATTACTAGTAAGGAAAAAAACAAATTATAATAAATTTAGGAATTCAAATTTTCGCGCCAATTAAAAATATCGTACATTGAAAACGTTCCTTTAAAATAATTTGCTCATAGGTTCATGTTGTGTGAGGACAAAAATGGGAGTTTTTTAAAGAGACAAAAATTGCAATTGGTAAGTATTGTGTGGCTAATGAATAATATTTCGAAATAATATTTATGTTGAAAAGGTACGACTCGAAATATCATGTTGTGATATCAAATTAAAATAAAATTTCGTAAATTAGTTAATATTTGTGGTGGACTTGCCACATGGATTTTAAAAACAGCAAAAATAATGAAAAAAAAACATAACCTCACTTTTTTCATAATCATAATTTAATCTTGTTAATGATGTTTAGAGGCCTTTTACAGTTAAGATGTTTATTTATTGGTTGACATAACGTTGTTACTACATGTTTCGGCTATTTAGCCCTCATCAGGTATAAGTCAATGCACTTTTGAAATAAGTATAAGTATAACAAACATAAGACAAACACGTAAGTAAAACAAAATTTTTAATAAATAAAAAGATTTCGATTGTTATTTATTAAATTAGAATGTTAAATTATTAAAATTAAAAGAATAAAAGACTTACCACGTGTTCGATCACATTATTTTAATCTATTAATTTGATTAATTTATTTAATTTAAAAAATTAAAAATTTGGAAAAATTCAAATTTAAGAATCCATGGTAAATAATGAATTTTTCATGGTGTTCCATGGTAATATATCTGTTATGGCAGATTTCGAAAAAGTGAAAGGAAAAATTTTTTAAGGTTATGATAAAAAGTTAAAAAAAATCCCTATATTATCATATCAAACATCATTAACAAATTTATAATAAAAACAGTTTGAAAGAAATTTAACATAATTTAATCTTTGTTATTATCATCGAATATTTCTACGAATCAACGTACTAATATATTTATTTAATTGAAAAGACAATAACCTAAAATTTTTTAAATTGGCATTTTTTATTATAAATTTTTTTTTTTTATTTAAAAATTAATTTATTGTTCAAACTATATCTATTGTATGAAAAATATAATAACAGTTTTTAAATTAATAAATAATTGATAAATAATTTTATATTTGAAAAAAATTTTAATTAGTTTTTAATTTAATTGAAAAAACTTGGAAAGAAATTTTCATAATATAAATTTAAACGAAACTTCTGACTTTTAATTTTATTCGAGATTTGTATTTTAAGAAAAGAACAAGAAGAGCTATTAAGAGTTTATTGAAAGGTAAGGAGATAATAATCACGTGGGTAAATAAATGTGAGAACTGGAAGTGATAATAAAGCTAACGAGACACGCAACGTGCATTTAATTAGCATTTCGAGCGTTACGCCGGTTCATATTACTCGCATATTATAATAAAGATATTCTTTGCAATTGTTCTTGGAACTTTGGAATTTTTCATATATATATATATATATATGTAATTCAATATTAATTAAATTCAACAAATTTAATTACCATAATTTTCATTACAATTATAAAATTTTGAAAAATTATTAATAATTAAATCTTTTATAGTATTTTAAATAAAATAAAATTTAACAGAAGGAGGAAATAAAAAATAATTTTAAAATAATTAGAAAATTAATGTAATTGTAAAGTAAAATAAATAAAAAAAATTTCGAATTTAAAAAAAAATTGTTTACGATAAATAGAAGAAAAATCGTAAAGTTGACTCAGTCACAAGTGTTTATCTCACGAATTTAATGAATAAATTATTTCTAATAACTAGACCCGAAAATTTTAGGTTAGAAATTTCAATAGCCTCCGTGGCGCAATTGGCTAGCGCGTTCGGCTGTTAACCGAAAGGTTGGTGGTTCAAGCCCACCCGGGGGCGTTATTTTTTTCTTTTTTCTAACTAGAATTTTTTTTTTAAATCTATTTTTTTTAATTTAATAAAAAATAATATTGAAAATATCATCATCGCTGAAATGAATAATTGTTGCCATTATAATTATTTTGCCTATGCAATTTCGCCTTAAAGAATTTAAAATATTTTTTAAAGAGAAAAATTGAATTCCTTGAAATTTTTAGTTACTATAAATAAAAATTATTATTATTATTTTTATTATTATTATTATTATTATTATTATAAAAATAACAATAATGACAATGATAAAAATAAGTAAAAAAGAATAATAATCTGCGAATTCAAATTTTCGCGCTAAATAAAAATATCGCACATTGAAAACGTGGCTTTAAAATAATTTGGTTATAGGTTCACAATGTAAGGACAAAAATGGCAGTTTCTTAAAGAGACAAATTTAAATAAATTTTTTTTACGATGAATAGAAAAAAAACCGTAGAGTTGACACTGCGTTATCAGTTACAGGTGTTTATCTCACGAATTTAATGAATAATTAATTTCTTTTAACTAGACCCAAAAATTTTAGGTTAGAAATTTCAATAGCCTCCGTGGCGCAATTGGCTAGCGCGTTCGGCTGTTAACCGAAAGGTTGGTGGTTCAAGCCCACCCGGGGGCGTTATTTTTTTTTCTTTTCTATTAAGTAAAAAAATTTTTTTTTAAAATCATCTTTTTAAATTTAATAAAAATAAAATATTAACTAGAATATAATTACTGTATTTATATTATTATTTATTTAGAATATATTATTTCTATTTATTTCTATTTAGTATATTATTTAGAATATTTAGTAAAATAGAAGCGTGTAAAAATAAAAGGATTCAAAAATAATTTTTTTTTTAAACAGAATTTAGGAAAGTAAAATAGAAAAATAGAAAAAAAATTTTTTGAGAAAAAAAAGAATAACTTGACCCCGACGTGATTTGAACACGCAACCTTCTGATCTGGAGTCAGACGCGCTACCGTTGCGCCACGGAGTCATATAACTTCGCTAGCATCGAATACAAATCATAATTGTCACTCTCTCTTTTAAAGTAAACAAATCTCAAGAGAACTAAACGATACCACTATATATAATACTAGCTAATTATTTGCGCGGGAAAAAAGCGAATTTATTGAATTATTTGAATCGTTTAGTAAATTATAAATTCATAAAATTTTTAATTTCTCTTTTTTAAATATATCTATAATTTAATTAAGAATATTTTATTGTATTGTATTAAATTTTATTGTTTTTTATTGTATTATATTTTATTTTTTATAGTTTTTTTTTTTTAAATTTCTCTGCCTTCATCGTATTTTTATTTCTTAAGTTCATTGACCATCGATGATATTGAAATTTATTTTCCCTCACTATTTTAATTTTATTCCTTCATTCTATCTGCATCTTCCATTGCAAGCACAAAAAATTAAAAGGCATTAAAATAAGCTGCAACGCTTATTATTTTAATCCAATTTTGCTGATTTTAATATACCAAAATGGATTAAAATAAGACAAAATTGGATTAAAATAATAAACGTTGCAGCTTATTTTAATGCCTTTTAATTTTCTGTGAGATGATTCGTTCGCGAAAATTTATAATTTTTGTAAATTATTTTGCCATTTTGGCACGTTATTTAACTTCGACTTTTTTTTTTCTTAACAGAAATATTTTATTTTAATAATCATGTTTTATAAGTGGTCCCACCTTATTATTAGTTAAATAAATAAATTTATAAAAAAAAAAAACTCACCTCATTCAGCAGAAGAAAACAGGTCAAGACCCCAAGAGACCACCAATCAACTTCGTGTCCGTAATATTCTCGTTTCAAAATTTCAGGAGCTGCGATAAAAAAAATTATTTAATTTTTATTTTCTTAATTTTTTCTTGTAATTTTTGTTTCATTTATTAATTAATGTTTGTGAAAAAAATTTGTTTTGCTGTGAAAATCTATTTTTTATTAACTATTTTAGAAAAAGTGACTAAAAACTGAAAATATAATAGAATTTCATTAGATTATAATTTTCATTGAGACGAATTTTAATTGTTTCAAATTATTATTATTTTTCAAAATTTTCATTTAACATAATATAAAGCCATTTAAAAAATGAATTTTTATTAGAAAGAATTTCATTGCATATAGAATTTTCATTTTATTATTTTTTAGATGAATTTTTTCATTTTTTCGAATTATTATATTTCATTAAATTTCTATAAAACCGATTTTTCTGTAGAATTTTTACTTATACGAAAAATTATTTAACAGAATTTCTATAATTTTCATTTGTCCGAAATTGCAAATTGCCGAACAATCGATTTTTGTCGCGATTTTTAAATACAACCAATCAAAAATTATCCATAAAATTGGAATTAATTTGATTTTAAAAATTGCGCTGAAATTTTTAAAAAGTCGAATTTTCATTTGTCCGAAATTCTACAAATGACCGAACAAACAGTCGAGTGAAAGCAATTTTCGAAAATTGATCAATTAGAAATAATAATAATAATAATAATAATAATAATAATAATAATAAAAAATAATTCTTGATAATTAGAAATTATCAAGAAAATCGTGATTGGTCAATTTTGAAAAATTACACCATAATCTTTCTATCGATTGTTTGTTCGATCATTTTTGTAATTTCGGAACAAATGAAAATTAGGCGTCTTTTTAAAAATATATCAATTAAAAATTCGAACAGAAAAAATAGATTATTTCTAATCTAATAAAATTTTTTAAAAATAAAAATTCTAATTCATAATTTTTATGGGATAATCATGATGTTATAATAGTAAAAACTTTGAATTTACGTAATTCAGATAAAAAAAAACTTGTTTTTTAATAAATAAAATAAGAGAAAAAAAATATATTTTTTTTGTAAAATATAAAAATAAATACCCATGTATTCCAATGTTCCACAAAATGTTCCCGTGCGATGAGTTGGACGTAGCCATTTCGACAAACCAAAATCAATGAGAATTGCATGACCTTCATCGTTTAAAAGTACATTTGTTGCTTTTATGTCTCTATGAATTATTCCCGCATTGTGCAAAAAATCTGAAATCATTTATAATTAACAAATATTAATAAATTAATTTATAATAAACCAAAGCACTTTATTTTCAAATAAAATAATATAATAAAAATAATAATAATAATAATAATAATAATAATAATAATAATAATAATATTAATAAAAATAATAATAATAATAATAATATTATTATTAAATTAATATATTATATTATTATTACTATTATTATTTGTAATATTTTTTTTTTTTACTTAATTTTTGTTATTCTTTTAATACATATTTTGTACAAACAAAACAAAATTTTTATTCGTATTTTTCAATAAATATTAAATTTTGAAGAAATTCAACAATTAAATGTAAATTATGAATATTTATAATAATTTTAACTAATTACCAATTGCGAGGGCTATTTCAGCAACGTATATTCGAACGACTTTTTCTGGCAAACAACCAAATTCTTCAACTAGCGAGAATAATTCGCCACCACCAATGAAATCTGTTACTGTAAAAGAAAAAAAAAACCCCCCAAAAAATTATTTAATAATAAAATACTTAGAAAATTAATTATTTAACACTTAACTGGCACAATTCGAACGTAAATTGTACAATGGGTCTGCTGTACCCGACGCGTATTCAAACGTGTTTTAAAAGTTACTTGAAAAAAAAATTGTGAAAAATAAAAACCAAAAAATTGCCTTTTTTTTACTTTAAAAATTCATGAATTATTTAAAATTTTAATATTATCATTTAAAAAATTTAATATTATATTATTCTTTAAGAGAAAAATTACAACAGCAGAACTTGCATAAAAGTGTATTTATTTTGCAAAATAAAATGTGACTTTGGGTTAAAATTAAAAAAAAAAAAAAATTGCTAATTTATTAATGTTTAAAGCTAATTTATTCTTTTGTATCGAATTAGTTGCAATCAAAAAAAATTTAGAAAATTACTAATATTTCAAAGTGATATATTAAAATATAAAAAAATATTCAAATTCAATTAATTTTTACGAGAAAAATTGCTCGGGTCTACTGGACCCAATGTTGTTAAGGGTTAATATTAGCTCAGACTTTCACCCAAGAAAACTTTTTTTTTTCCTTTAAAATAAATAAGTTTCATAAAGAATTAATTTTCAATAATTTTTTTTTTTTTTTTTTGTTAATATTAGCTCAGATTTTCACCTAAGAAAACTTTTTTGATCATTTAAATATCAAGTTTCATAAAGGAAATTTGTAATAATTTAAGATGGAAATTAGAAAAAAAAAATACAATTCTTTTTTTGGACAATGAAATAAAGAGAAAAAAAAGAAAAAGAAAATTAAATAGAAATAGAATGAAAATTAATTTAAAAAAAAAATGAAATACTAACGTATGTATAATGTTTTTCGTCCCTGCCAATGATAAGAGGCCTTTACAATAAAAGGATGATGACCAACTGCCCTTTGAATTGCCACCTCTTGTTTGGCTTGAGAAACTGCATTTTCGGCGACAATTTTTGCTTTACTAATTGCTTTTAATGCATAAATTTCCCGTGTTTTGTGCCTCAATACTTTATAGACACGTCCATAGGCTCCTTTTGAAATAATATCCAAAAATTGATATTCTGTTTTTAATGGCTCTTCACGAACAATAAATTCAGGAAGAAAAATTGCCTCAAATCTCGGCACTGGCCATGCTGTTTTTGACAAATTAAACGGATCATTTAACGTTCCCTCGCTCCAGCTGAAAATAATAATAAATAATAATCGCTATTAATTTCGTAAAAATAGTTTTTAAATACATTTTTTTTTTTTGCAAAAATAAAGAAAAATTATAATTTTTTTTTTCTCAAAACTCTATTATTATTATTTTTTTTTTTTTTGAAATACGGGAAAAATTATAATTTTTTTTTTCCCAAAAATCTATTAATTTCACAAAAATAGGGAATAATTATAATTTTTTTTTTGTCCAAACAGAAAACATTATTTTAAATAAATATAGAATAAAGAGATGAAATTTTTATGTGGTAAATAAAATTATTTAAGGACTCAATAAATGAACGTTACGCAAGAAAAAGATATTTTGTTACACACAGACACACGTTACCTTCTTCTGGAAATTCGAGACCAAGGTCGATATGGCTCATAATCATATTCTGGCGTTCCAATACATCGTCTACCCAAAATGTCATTGAGACTGAACTATAAAAGAAAATAAAAATTAAAAATAAAAAGTTAAATTTAAATAAAATATTAATTAAAATTAAATTTAAATTGAAATATTTTTATTATTATTATTATTTAAATATTAATTTTAATTAAATTTAAATTATAACTTTTATTATAGAGAAAATTTACGAGCAATTATTATAATTATAGTATAGAAAAAAAAATTATTATAAAATTTCAACAAACCTGACTTGCATATTGTCGTTGTGAATAATTTTTCTTTTTAATACTCGTATTAGAATTTCCCATTCGTTATTTATTCTACACCTGAAAATGAAAACTTAAATAAATTATTTAATTATAATATATAATTATTATATTATTTTATAAATAGTTGTTTTCTTTTTTTTTTTTTACATAAAATCTTAAATCAATTTAATATAAGCATTAAGAAATATTCATATTTTTTTATCAAAGAAAATAACATTATTTAATTGTAAAAAAAAGAAAAACTTAAATAAATCAAAATTTTGATAAATTGCAATTGAAATAATTTAATACTTAAATTAATTAAAATTTAGATAAAATAAAATTCCAAATAATTTTGTAACTTAAATTGAATTAATATATTAAGAAATATTAAAATTTCGTTAATTTTCAATTTCGATCGTTTTGATCGATTGAATTTGCATTTTATTAAAATTTTCTTAAGTTTGATTTCACTAATAAAATTTAACAATTGATTTAAAATTAAATTATTTGAAAATTAAAATTTAGATAAAATTATTTTCACAAAAAAAAAATTCAATTACTTTTTTTTCTGTTTTGTAAATAAAAATTTGTTTTTACGACGTATATTTATAGGTTATGTTCGAGAAACGAAAACTTATTTCTGCAATTTACAAAATATTTTTCTAAATGTACTAAATATCGAAATTTTCTATTTAAAAAAAAAAAAAAAAATGAGTCACATTACTTAATTTTAATTATATTTTCTCTATTGATAACTGTGAAATAACTTACTTTTTTTTAATAAAAAATTTTTAATCTTGAAAAATTCGATATTTTTCTTCTATTCATTAAAATTAGAAACACTATGAGAAAAATTTTTAAACACTGACTTAGATTAAAATAAATAAATAAATATAAATATTTAAAATTCAACAATATAAACAGTATAAAAAATAGAGAGAGAGACAGAGGCACTAAATCTACGTCAAAAAATTTGACATTTGAGTATAACTCGATCGATAAGGAAGAAAAACGGTATAGTAATTTTCTACTTTATCAAAAGAAGCTAACGACCGTCTACGCAATACTACTGCGCATGCGCAACTCTCATTGGTAAAAAAGGCGCTATTATTTAAAATTCTTTAAAAAATTTAAAAAAGTTTAATTGTTAAATTTATTTTTTTTTTCTCGAAGAGTAAAAGTGGAAATCTGTTACACCAAGGAGGGAAAGAACTCCAAGGATCAATATCAAATAATTATTATTTGAGTGAATTTCAATAGCTCAGAATTTCACCAATAAATATTTTTTTCTTATTGTAAGGTAAATGTACTAATTACGGCGCTATTCAAGTCAAAACACCTTTGAAATAGAAAATTCGACATTTCTATTGTATAAAGTCAATTTAAGACTTATTAAACTAAAAGTTTATGTTATTTAGATATTAAAAAAAAATTTTAACTTTATAAAAATCGATTATTTAAACAAATATGAGAAATTAAAACTAATACCGTAGTTTACTATTACGATGCCTTTGTATCAATTACGGTAACAGTTTTATTAAATATATCATAGTCATTTTATATAAACGCGCCGTAATTGGTACACTTACTCTACATTCAATTAATTTAAGCGAGAAAAAATTCTCGGGCCTACTGGACCCATGGTGTTATGGGTTAATATTAGCTCAGACTTTTACCCAAGAAAACTTTTTTGATGATTTAAATAAATATCAAGAAAGAAAAATTAAAAAAAAGAAGTAAAATAAAAAATCCAATTTTTTTTACAGTGAAATAAAGAAAAAATACAAAAAAAATGCAATTTTTTTGTAAATAAAATTTTTTCTTTCTAATTTTGAAAATTTTGCCAAAAATAATTAAATATAAACTAAAAATAGAAATATACCTTATTTACACCTGGAAACAACCTGAATAACCGACTCCTCGAGAATGTTTTTGTATTGCATAGTGGCGCCAACGCAAGGAAAACTTGAAAATGAAAAGGTAACTCCTACGAAGACCATAAGGAACATTCGATTATTAGTACGCTAAAGTCACCTGTAGTGAGAGAGTGTCAAGTATATTTTGACGTTTTGTGTGTTAATCGAAAAAAAAAAAATAGAAAAAAAAATTATAAAATATTGTTAATACCTGAAAATATTTATCCGAATTTTTTTTTCCGTGTCTCTTGGAAAAAATTCTCCTTTTTCTCTTCTCTCTCTCTCTCTCTCTCTCTCTCTTTTTTTTCCAATGGTTACAGCGTGGGAGAAATTTATTTTTTCAAATGCAAATAAATAAATTCGATACTGAAAATGGTTTCAATGTTGAGTATATAACTATATAATGTTCGGGCGGTAAATCGAACATCCCAGACACGTATGCAAAAATGATGGAATTGCACTTATAATGTTTCAATTATTCTCAATAGTAAATGAGAAAAAAAAATACACAAGTTCTATAGAACAAGAAGAACATTGGATATTGCATTTTTCCTTGACATGTCTATGAAGGTAATTATTTTTTTTTTTCAACAATTTTTTTCTTCTTTCTATTGTTGACGACATCCTTTTTCTAAAAGTAACTGTTCAAATCATCTGTAATCATAGAAACAAAAAAAAAAGTCAGGAATCAAATGTCAAATGTATAAAAACAATTGTAAGACAAAATTCTGAATGAAGACGAAGTTATATTATTATTATATTAATTATTAAATACCGCCAAGTGATAAATTCAAAATATTATTATTTTTAATTTGTTTTTAAAATTAATATTATTAATTACTAATTAATTTAATTAGAATTTTTATAAATAGAATTCTATATTTCAGTTCATTAATTATCTTTAAATAGATTCTTTGTCAAATTAATAATTTTCATAATTGATATATTAAAGAACTTTAATTGCCTTTAAATTTGTCTACTTTGTCTTTAAGAGATTAATGGATAAATATATAATTATCGTAATTGATTGGAAAATTTTCTAATAGGATAAAGATTTGTTTGTTTTTTTTAATATTCAGATTAGAAATAATATTCGTAATTGATTAAAAAGAATTTATTATCTTCAAAATTGATATAAAAATTATTGGAACAAAAAAAAAAAAAATAATTTATAAATTAATTAAAGGACTTAGATTCTACGACTTTTTCGACTATTTCCACCATTTTTTTTTTTTTTTTTTTTAAACTCATTTTGATCCAATATTCTATTTTAAGAAATTTGAATCTATAAACAGTTTTTGCGAAAATAATTATTTGCAATAATTTAAATGAAATTTTTCGAAAATTAAATGGCAAAATTAATTATTATTTGCAATAATTTAAATGAAATTTTTTGAAAATTAAATGGCAAAATTAATTATTATTTGCAATAATTTAAATGAAATTTTTCGAAAATTAAATGGCAAAATTAATTAATTAGCAATAATTTGAATTGAAATTTTCCGAAAAATAAATTATTTAAAATATTTTTTCAATTAAAAATTACCTAAAATTCTTTTAAAAGAGTTTTTTAATTAATATTTTCAAAAATTTCCATTTCAAAATCTCCATAATTTTGATTAATTCAAAAAATCTCGACTCTCCCCTTCTTTTAAAAAAAATTTTATTATTTTTTACTATTTAAAATTTTTCGCCAAATTAATAATTTTCAATAATAATAGAAATAAAAAATATTTACTAAATAAAATTTATTAAAATTCAAAAAAAAATCGATTATTTTTGCGCCTCTAAGACGATTCGAGGTCTGTAATTATTATTATTATTAATTAATTAATTTATTATTATATTATTCATCGTTAAATATATATATATATATATATATATAATTTTCATAATTGATCAAAAAAAATAATTTTCTTTTCTTGGAATAATTTTTTTTATAAAAATCATTTTCCATTTTATTATTTTATATTCATCATTTTTTTTTTTATCAGAATTTTAAATATAGATTGAAGAAATAATAATAATAAAATAAATAATAAAAAAAATAATTAGAAAAAAATTTATGAAAAAATTATAAATTTATTACATATTATATATGTATATATTAAAATTAAACATAAATGAAATTAAAATTTTCCAAAAAAAAATTTTAAAATACCTTAAAAAAATTTTTCTATAATAGAAAGAGTCACCGTGGGACGTGGAGCTACATTTAGCAGCAGCTCGAGGCGACGCAAAACGTCTTCAGCTTCTTCTTGACTCTGGACGCGTTCATGTTGATTGCAAGGACAAGGTCAGTAAATTCTGTTGTCGTCTTTTGAAAAAAAAAAAATTTACTTCTGTGAAACAATTTCACATTGCATTCCTTATTCTCCTTATAATAATAATAATTAATAAGCGAAACATTCAAAAAAAATTTATTCTATTTCGCAAAAAAAAAGGAACAAGTAAATTAAGGGTAAAAATTAAATTAATTAATTATTAAATTAATAAAAGGGTAATAATTATTAATAATTAAAAAGAATTCAGAATTAATAATTATCAACAAATAAAATAGAAAATAATTTGTCAACATTAATAATTAATTTTCCATGTTAATAATTAATTTTGACCTCTAAACCGCCATAGCGGTCTATCAGACCGTTTATTTTTTTTCGTAAAATTATATTTAATTTAAAATATTTATTTATTTTATTTTATTTTATTTATTTTATTTATTTTATTTATTTTATTTATTTTATTTATTTTATTTATTTTATTTATTTTATTTATTTTATTTATTTTATTTATTTTATTTATTTTATTTATTTTATTTATTTTATTTATTTTATTTATTTTATTTATTTTATTTATTTTATTTATTTTATTTATTTTATTTATTTTATTTATTTTATTTATTTTATTTATTTTATTTATTTTATTTATTTTATTTATTTTATTTATTTATTTATTTAATTTATTTTATTTATTTTATTTAAAACATTATTGTAATATAAAATTAAAAAAATAAAAAGAAAAAAAAATGTAAATTACTTTTTAATACAAAATAGGAAGGAAAAAATTACACGCGATTTATTATTAAAAAAAAAATCTAAAAAAAATTAACAGTAATATGGAAGAAAAAAAATCACGGTCTAACGGACCGGGAGAGAAAGTGCAACTTTTTTACCACTTGGCAGTTTAAAAGTCAATAATTATGAATAAATAAAGTTTAAACGTTAATAATTAATAATAATTATTGAATAATTAAAATTTAAAAGTTAATAATTAATTAATATTCATAATTATGAATTAATTAATAATAATAAAAAAAAGTAAATTATGAATAATTCAAATTAGGACGGTACAACACCATTGATGTTATCGGCAGCTGGTGGTCATTACGACAGTGTTGCCGAACTATTGCAACAAGGAGCTGATCCCAATTCAAAAAGATTGGTAAGTTTTTTCTTTGTATAATATTTACCATTTTCTTTTTTTTTTTTTTTTGAAATTTTCTATCTTTTTTATTGATAAACTTGTGTGTAAAAAAAAATGAAATTTAAAAATTCGCGGCAAAAATTTCTATCGCTTGCGCATGCGTAAGATTATTATTATTATTATTATTCCACGCCGCATTGGATTAATTCCGCCACAAAAATATATTCCCTGATTATTAATTTAATTTCTTACACCTTAAATAATAGTTGTAATAATAAATAATTTAAAAAAAAAATTAGTAAAATTTAACGTCGTTCTTTAAATATACTCAACTGTTGATTTCATTTTTAAAATCAGTAAGTATAAACACAATTTTTTTTTTTTTTTTTGTCACTATTACTTGAAACCTTGACTTTGGGAGGTTAGGTTATATTTTACTGTTAAAAAAAAAATTGCCGAATTTTGTCCGTTGAAAGAATTGGAAAATTTTTTTCCGAAATGAAGAGAAAAAAAAAGAGATTTATATTAAGGAAATGTATCGGAAATAAAGAGGAAAAATCGTTTTTCCCTATACAGAAAATAATGGAAATTAATCTTCACTGTTTCGGAAAAAAATTTTCCGAAAATATAATGAATATTTTATCAATATTAGTATATAAAAAAATATAAAACGAAAAAAATATATATAATTACCGATAATAATTATAAATAACTGTAAAAATTATTGAGTTAGAAAAAAAAGATTTATATTCCTAATTGTAGAATATATATATATATATATATTTTTTTTTTTGCTCTACAGTAGTAAAGATAAACTTACATCGTCCGTTTGGACCAATTTTTTGCGGCAAATATTAACCTAACCTCTTAACAACAGAAGCAATGATCTGAAGTTGCCTTGAGACTAAGCGCAGGAATACCAAATTTAGGCCTCGGATCGACTTTAACGCACAAAAAAAGTCGATTTTTTTTATTATAAACAAAATTTAATTGGTTAACACCTAAATATTTTATTTTAAATTAAAATTAATTAAATTTTCAAAGATTTACAATTTTGATTTTTAAAATAAATTGAACGTCAAGTGATTTTAAATTTAAAATTTTTTATGTTTTCACTAAATAATTTATTAGAAATTGCAGACAAAAATACAATAATGCAAAAACCAATTTCAAGTGCAAAATAGTTTCAGATAATTGAATTTTCGAAGAATATTATAAAAATCATTAAAAAATAATTGAATTTAAGGAGAGTTATAATTGAAATTAACAAATTACAAAAATTTTGAAATGAAAATTTTTAGAAATAATTAAATTTTAAAAGCTTTAAAATTGAAATTTTTGAAAATAATTGAATTTTAATTGATTTTGAATTGAAATTTTGAAAAATAATTGAATTTTAGTTGATTTTAAGATGAAATTTTTGGAAATTATTGAATCACAATTGAAATTTTGGAAAATAATTGAATTTTATTAAATTTTGAATTGAAATTTTTAAAAATAATTGAATTTTAGTTGATTTTGAATTGTAAAATTTTGAAAATAATTGATTTTAAATTGAAATTTTGGAAAATAATTTAATTTTAGTAAATTTTGAATTGAATTTTTTTAAAATAATTGAATTTTAATTGATTTGGGAATAAATTTTTCAAAACTAATTGAATACTAATTGATCATGAATTGAAAATTTTGAAAATAATTGAATCTTAATTAAAATATTGAAAAATATTTTAAATTTAGTTGATTTTGAAGTGAAATTTTTGTAAATAATTGAATTTTTATTGATTTTGAATTGGAAATTTTTGGAAATTATTGAATCTTAATTGAAATTTTGGGAAATAATTAAATTTTAGTAAATTTTGAAATATAATTGGTTTTGAATTGAAATTTTACAAAAGAATTGAATTTTAGTAGATTTTCAATTGAATTTTTTGGAAATAATTGAATTGAAAATTTTTAGATATTTAATTGATTTTGAATTTTAACTTTGGAAAATAATTGAATTTTAATTGATTTGGAATTAAATTTTTTTAAAATAATTGACTTTTAATTGAAATTTTAGAAAATAATTGAATTTTAGTTGATTTAGAATTGAAAATTTTAAAAATAATTGATTTTCAATAAAAAATTTTCGAAATTAATTTCATTTTAGTTGATTTTGAATTAAAATTTTGTAACATATTTGAATTTTATTTGTTTTCAAATTGAAGTTTTGGAAAATAATGGATTTTGAATTGAAAATTTGGAGAATAATTGAATTTTAGTTGATTTTGAATTGAAAATTTTGAGAATAATAGAATTTTAGTTGATTTTAAATTGAAATTTTTTAAAATAATTGAATCTCAATTAAAATTATGGAAAATAATTGAATTGTAATTGATTTTTAATTGAAAATTCCGAAAATATGTGGATATTTAATTGATTTTGAATTGTAATTTTGGAACATAATTGAATTTTAGTTGATTATAAATTGAAAATTTTAAAAATAATTGAATCTTATTTAAAATTTTGAAAAATAATTGAATTTTAGTTGATTTTGAATTAAAATTATGGAAAAAATTAAATTTTAAATGGATTTTAAATTGAAAATTTGGAGAATAATTGAATTTCAATTGAAATTTTTGAAAATAATTGAATTTCAAAATATTGTTGTTGAATTTCAGATAATAATTATAATAATTGGAATTTTAAATGATTTCTGTTGATGAAGAATTTTCTAGAAATCACATAAGAAAATTAAATTCCAATAGTTTTTAATCGCAAAATTCTTTCAAATAATTGAATTTTCAAAAAATATTATAAAAATCATTAAAATTAATTGAAGTTTCTGCAAATAATTTAAATTTCAAGTGATTTTGAATTAAAATTTTTTTTGGTAATTTTATTTGCTAATTTTTTTTTTCAAAATTATAAACAATTATTAAATTTCATAAAAATTTGAATTTGAAAAATAGTTTATGGTTATTGAATTTGTGAAGAATTTCATTAAAATTATTAAAAATGAATTATTTAGTGAAGAATTATTTTAGTTAAAAATTTGTTAAATAATGGAATTTGCATTTTATTAAAATAAATCGAAAAAATCGTATAATCCGAGGCCTGCAAATTAAGTGACTCCTGATTATATCCCATTAAAAATTATTAATTAGAATTTTTCTCTATATATTTAATTTTAAATACAGATAAATATAAATTTGAATTAAAAATTAAAAATAATAAATTCCAATTATTATATATTTTCTTAAAACATTCAAAAAAAAAAAAAAAATAGTGAAAAAATATTACTTTTTATCGCAGTAAAAAATAAAAAAAAAGAAAAGAGAAAAAAAAATGGCCACCACAGGAGCAACAACGACAACAATTCCTTTGGATCCCGAGAGCAAGAAAAGCATTACACTGGCATTATTTAATAATGTGAAAAATACCGAACAAGTGAGACAATGTTTAATATCGGGAAAAATTCAATGCTGCCTATTAAAACCATCGCTAATAATTGATCCATTTCAAATAGTTGTAGCAGCCAATAAAGCAGTGTGTTCAGAAATTTTTGGTGAATTAGTGACAAAAACTGTGTTTATGGAAATTTTATACAATTTATCAATGACAAAAAGTATTTCAAAGGCGCTTAAACTTTTTGGAAGTGAAAACAATGACACATCTATTTTAGCTGTTTTTATTCATGAGAATAAAGAAAATGAGAAAGAAACGATAATGAAAAATTTCACAAATATAATTCAAGGTGAAGAAATTTCAATTAATAAAATTGGCATCGAATTTTCCAATGTTGAAGAAATAAAAAAAATTTATAAAATTACCGAAACTGAATTACAAGTTTCGTCTATGGTCGATTTGATTGCAACGAGAATAAGTGTCAGGGATTTTGCTAGTTTTTAATTTTTTTTTTTTTTATAAATTTATAATTATTTTTATATTATAATAATGGTTTCTATTATATTTATCCTTTTAAAATTATAAATATATAAAAAAATACAATTTATAATTGTAAATTATATTTAAAATAAAAATACATAAAAAAAATGTAACGCAAACATTTTGACTTTAAAAATAAATAAACTGTTAATTATTTGTAAAATTGTGTTTTTCTTGTAGTTTCGTACTTATTTGTTTTTTAAATTATTATTTTAATTAAATAAATCCAGGCCTCGGATTTTTAACTAGAACTCTTCTAATATACAATTATTTCTAAAAATTATTATTAATAATATTCGGATTATACGACTTTTTCCGACTTTTTTCAAAAATACGACTTTTATCGACTTATTTTAATAAAATGCGACATTTTTTTTTTACATTTCAACAAAAAAAATGTAAATAAAATACATTTTTTTAGTATAAAATTTATATCTTCTTCAGATCTTCTTCAATTCAATTATTTAACAAATTATAAACTAAAATGATTCTTCACTAAATTAATTATTTTTAATAATTTTAATGAAATACAATTGTTTATAATTTAAAAAAAAATATCACAATAAAATTGAATTATTTTTTAAAAATTTCAATTCAAAATAAACATTATTACCCGAAATTTTAATTCAAAATCAATTAAAAATCCAATAATTATCAAAAATTTTCAATTTCAAATTTAATTATTTACCAAGTTTTCAATTTAAAATGAAATAAAATTCAATTATTTTCTAAAATTTCTATTCAAAATTAATTATCCAAATTTTAAATTAAAAATGAACTTAAATTAAATAATTATCCAAAATTTCAATTAATATTCAATTATTTCCCAAAATTTTCAATTCAAAATGAACTACAATTCAATTATTTTCAAAATTTTCAATTCAAAATGAACTACAATTCAATTATTTTCAAAATTTTCAATTCAAAATCAACTAAAATTCAATTATTTTCAAAATTTAAATTCAAAATCAACTAATTCAATTATTTGCAAAAATTTCAATTGAAAACTAATAATTTCCAAAATTTCAATTCAAAATAAACTAAAATTCAATTTTTACCCGAAATTTTAATTCAAAATCAATTCAAAATCCAATAATTATCCACAATTTTCAATTTAAAATTTAATTATTTACCAAGTTTTCAATTTAAAATGAAATAAAATTCAATTATTTTAAAAATTTAAATTCAAAAATCAAGTAAAATTAAATTAAATTTCCAAAATTTCAAATCAAAATCAATTAAAATTCAATTATTTTCAAAAATTTCAATTCAAAATCAATTATTTTCCAAAATATCAATTCAAAATCCAGTAAAATTCAATTTTTCCATAATTTTCAATTCAAAATTAATTAAAATTAAATTATTACCCGAAATTTTTAATTCAAGATCATTTAAAATTCAATTATTTTTTAAAAATTTCAATTCAAAATTAATTATCCAAATTTTTAATGAAAAATGAACTTAAATTAAATTATTATCCAAAATTTCAATCAAAATTCAATTATTTCCCAAAATTTTCAATTCAAAATGAACTACAATTCAATTATTTTCAAAATTTTCAATTCAAAATCAACTAAAATTCGATTATTTCCAAAATTTCAATTCAGAATCAAATACATTAAAATTATTTTCGAAAATTTCAATTTCAAATCAAGTAAAATTCAATTTTTCCAAAATTTTTAATTCAAAATCAACTAAAATTCAATTCTTTTCAAAAATTTCAATTCAAAATCAATTTTTTTTCAAATTTTCAATTTAAAATCAAATAAAATTCAATTATTATCCAAAATTTCAATTCAAAATCAATTAAAATTCAATAATTATCCAAAATTTCAATTCAAAATTAATTATTATCAAAATTTTCAATCAAAATTTCAATTATTTTCAAAATTTTCAATTAAAAATCAACTAAAATTCAATTATTCTCAAAAATTTCAACTCAAAATTATTTATTATTAAAATTTTCAATCAAAAATCAACTAAAATTGAATTATTATCAAAAATTTCAATTATTATTCAATTATTTTCAAAAATTTAAATTTAAAAGCTTCTAAAATTTAACTACTTCTAAAATTTTTTGAAATTTAACTATTTCAATTATAACTGTAAGGAAATTCAATTATTTTTAACTATTTTTATAATATTATTTGAAATTTCAACTATCTGAAACCATTTTTTAATTAAAAATGATTTTCAAATTATTGTATTTTGTCCGCATTTTCTAATAAATTTTTAGTAAAATCATCTAAAATTTTAATTACAAAACACTTAAAGTTTCAATTAATTTCAAAAATCTCAATTTTAAATCTTTGAAAATTCAATTAAATTTAAAAAATGTTTTCCAAAAATTGTTTGATAAATTATTATTTTTAGTTCTGTAAAATTAAATAATTGTTTGAAAATTAACAATATCATTTAAAATTTAATTATTTCTAAAAATTTCAACTTTATCCCTTCGAAAAGGATTATTATTAAAAAAAAATTTTATTCTTAAAAAATCTGTAAAATATTTTTGTTAAAATAAAAATCAAATCCACTTTTTTTTGGAATATAAATCGACTAAAACGACTTTTTTGTGTCTTTAAGTTGATTCGAGGCCTGTGTTTTTATAATTAATATTTAATAGGTATTCATTGGCCCCTAGTACCTTAAAAATTAATTTTTAAAAATAAATTTTTTTTCAAATTACTATCTTGTACGAAATTTCCTGGCGCATCTTTTTTCTCATCATAAATTTTTTGTATTTGTATACAATTTTTGAATGAATATACAACTTTAAAAAAAATTTCGTTGGTAAACGTTGTTTACTTCAGCTTCGTGAATTGAATTTTCGAATTTCGAATTTTAAAGAAACTTATTCCGAAATTTGGAAACACAATTATACAACTTTGGCAAAAATGAGAAAAAGAATTGTCAAAATTTGACACGTCATAAGATTACTATTCAAAAAAAAAAAAAACGTGAAATCAGAAAAGGCCAGCTTCAAGTTATGACAGAAGAACAGACCAAGCATTTTATTATTATATAATTTTTGTTTATATAATTTTTAAAAAAATTTCAATAATTCAAGTTTATTAAAATTTTAATTGAAAATTTTACAAATCGAAAATTCAATTTTTTAAAACATTTTTCAATTAAAAATTCTTTAAAACTCTTTCTTTAAAACCCCCTTTTCAATTATTTCTAAAAATTTTATTTAATTACTTTTTTTTTAACTATACTTCAAAAAAAGAAAAATTTAACTTCAACTCTTCCAAATTCAATTAGTAATTTAATGATAATTAAATGAATGTTAATTCAATGGAAAAATTTTGTTTTCCCAAATTTTTATCTATATATTTCTTTGTTTAATTAATTATTTCAACAGTTTTAATCAAATTTTTCAAAAATTTGATTATTTAAATCGTTTTTTTAAATAATGTTAATATTTACAACAGAATTTTAATTTTTGAAATTTGAAAATATTCAATTATTTTTAAAAATCTTAAATGTAACTCTATCAAAATTTAATTATTTATTATTTCAGTTAAAAATTCTTAAAAATTTAATTATTGTCTAAAATTTGTAAAAAAAAAATTTAATTCAATTTAATTATTTAAAATATTAAAAATATTTTTCGAAATTCTGAATTCGAATAATGTGCATAAATCAGGCTTGAAAAATTTTCTTTTTTTTTTCTTTTAAAAAATTCGCTTAAATGTAAATTCTTTTAAATAAAAAGTCATTTGTAAAGAAAATAACTGTAAAATAAAAAATCTGGCAAAAAATCGGTAGCTAAAAATTTTGTTAAGTAAAAATTCGTATTAAAAAAAAAAAAAAATTCGAAATGATAAATCGAAAAATGAAAATTCTTTTAAAAAATAATTATTTCTTATAAAATGAAAATTAATTAATGATTTTTTATGATATAATCATACGTCCCATTTTATTTTTATTTTCTTTGACATTTTAAATGTCAGTTTACTTTCAAATTGAAAGTGAAGAAAAAATTAAAAAAGATTCGTTTAAAGAAAATAAAAAATTGCAAACAAGATGCGGGTGAAAGTAAATTCAATTTCCTTTAAGTTTATCCCCTTCATTTCTCATAGCTCGCCATAAAATATGAAAAAAAGGTCAAAATGAAAAAACAGAATTTATTTCAGTAAAATTATTTTAAATCCATTGAATAATATAATAAATTAAATTCATTGAATAAAATTAATTTGATAAATTAAATTAATTTACTGAATTACTATTTAATTTTCTATAATTATTATTTTTGCAATAATCGGCTCAATTGGATAAAATTTATAAAAATCAATAATATAAATATTAAAAATAAATAATATTAATATTATTTAATTAATTTTAAAATAAATATTAAATAAAAATAATTATTTCATAGAAAAATATGCCAATTTAAAAATAATGAAATTTTGTTCGTTTACCTTCATTTTTTTTTCTTGTTAAATCATTCGTGAAATGTTTTCTCTTTATTGAAATCTCAAAGCATCTATTTTAGTAGTTGGCAAGTGAATCTTGATTTTTAGGGTCAGGAGCGCGTGTGTTGCGCGTTCAAAAATCAGGTGAAGGCCAATCGTTAATCTGCTGTTGAAAAGGAAGCAACAATTTAATGGGAATTCAATTATTATAAAATAAGAATAAAATAGCAATCAACAAAAAAAAAAAAAAAAAAAAAAAAAAAAAAAAAAAAAAAAAACGAGAGAAAGACACGAGATTCTAAATAAATAGAAAGATATAAAAATAATTTTTAAAAAATTATAATATTTAATTAAAATTCTATGAAAATTTTTTTCACACCTCAAAAAGGTGCAAATATTTGTAATTTATCAGGCTAATTGTACAGAAAGTGACCTCCTCTCCTATTTCTTGAGAGTGAGATTCATACTTCTTACGGAGGATTGAATTAAAGACCGGTTGTCGACTTTGTTACAACATCAATAGGTGATTGCCCTTTCGACGCCGCGGCGTTTAAAGTTCCGCACACAACATTCTTCCACGTGTATTTAATAAAGATAAATTAAATTAGAGAAAAATTTTGCTACTGATGAAGGGTGATTATTGATGATAAAAAAAAAAAAACAGGCCTCAGATTGTACGTCATTTTTCGACTTTTTTTTTTCAAAATTACGACTTTTTCCGACTAATTTTAATAAAATGCGACTTTTTTCGATTTTTTTTTTTACATTTTTACAAAATTTGTAAACAAAATACATTTTTTTTTAGTATACAATCCAAATCTTCTTTATTTCAATTATTTAATAAATTTTTAATTAAAATTCTTCACTAAATTCATTATTTTCAATAATTTTAATGAAATTCTTCACAAATTCAAATTATCTTAAACTATTATTCAAATTAAAATTTTTATGAAATTAAATAATAATTGTTTAAAATTAAAAAAAAAAAAAAAAATAGCAAATAAAATTACCAAAAAAAAATTTTAATTCAAAATCACTTAAAAATTTAATTATTTGCCAAAAATTCAATTCTTTTTTAATGAGTTTTTTAAAATATTCTTCAAAATATCAATTATCTGAAAGCATTTTTTAATTGAAAACTTTTAGAAATTCTATTTTTGTCTATAATTTCAAATACATACTTCAATTATTTTCAAAAAATTGAATTCCAAATCATATAAAATTCAATTATTTGTAAAAATTTCAATTGAAATTCAATTATTTTCAAAAACTTTAATTTAAAATAAACTAAAATTCAAATATTTTTCAAAACTTTAATTCAAAATCAAGTAAAATTCAATTATGTTACAAAATTTTAATTCAAAATCAACTAAAATCCAATTAATTTACAAAATTCTAATTCAAAATCTATTATTTTCAAAATTTTTAATTCAAAATCAACTAAAATTAAATTATTTTCCAAAATTTCAATTGAGATTCAATAATTCCAAAAAAAATTCAATTCAAAATCAACTAAAATTCAATTATTTTCCAAATTTTCAATTCAAAATCAACTAAAATTTAATTATTTGTTAAAATATCAATTCAAAATCAACTAAAATTCCATTATTTTTAAAACTTTTAATTCAAAATAAACTAAAATCCTACTATTTTCTAAAATTTCAATTAAAATTCAATTTTTATTAATTTTCAACTCAAAATCAACTAAAATTCAATTAATTTCCAAAATTTCAATTTAAATACAATTATATTCAAAAATTTGGATTCAAAATGAACTAAAATTTTATTATTTGTTAAAATATCAATTTAAAATTAACTAAAATTCAATTATGTTCAAAAATTTCAATTAAAAATCAATTATTTTAAAAATTTTACAAATCAAAATCAAGTAAAATTTAATTATTTTTCAATATTTCAATTCAAAATCTATTATTTTCCAAAATTTCAATTCAAAATCTATTATTTTCGAAAATTTCAATTCAAAATTAATTATTTTAGAAATTTTACAATTCAAAATCAAGTAAAATTCAATTATTTTTCAATATTTCAATTTAAAATCAACTAAAATTGAATTATTTTTTAATATATAAATTCAAAATCAACTAAAACTCAATTTTTTAAAATTTTAATTCAAAATTAACTAAAATTAAATTATGTTACAAAATTTTAATTCAAAATCAACTAAAATTCAATTATTTTCCAATTTTTCAAATTCAAAATCGATTAAAATTTAATTATTTTCCATAGTTTTAATTAAAAATCAACTAAAATTCAATTATTTTCCAAAATTTCAATTCAAAATCTATTATTTTCGAAAATTTCAATTCAAAATCAACTAAAATTGAATTATTTTCAAAATTTCAGTTCAAAATCAACTAAAATTCAATTATTTTCTAAAATTTTTCAATTCAAAATAAACTAAAATTGAATTATGTTACTAAATTTTATTTCAAAATCAACTAAAATCCAATTATTTTCCAAAATTTCAATTCAAAATCAATTATTTTCAAAATTTTACAATTCATATCAACTAAAATTTAATTATTTTTCAAAATTTCAATTGAAATTCAATTTTTTTCAATGTTTTAATTCAAAGGAGTTAAAATTTAGTTATTTTCAAAAAAAAATCGTCTTTTTCTCCTTTTTTTTGAAGATAAATCGACTAAAACGACTTTTTTTTGTACCTTAAAGTTGATCCGAGGCCTGGGATTGTAAAACGCCTTTTCTTGTCAAAGTCGATTCGAAGCCTGTAGAAAAAAAACATATTTTTTTATTATTACTAATAATTTTCTTTTTTTTCCAATATTTCTGTAATGCAGTAGATAATTTTTTGTATAGAATTTTCTTTTCATGAAAATTAATTATCATTATCAAAAAAAAAAAAAAAATACTTTTATTGATTTTAATTTCCACTTTAATTTGATATATAAAAATAAATGCGTGAACCATTATTAAAAAAATTACTTATTATTTACTTTTTTTTTATTTACAATAGTAAGTAAGAGGAGGGGATAAAAATACACTTTTGGAAAATTTTTTTCTACGCATCTGTGATTTAAATTTAAAAACAAAATGAATCTATCCATAAAAAAATATATTCTACGCTTCTGCATTTTTTTTTAATTGCAAATATAAATTGCAAATTTTTTTAGTTGCAAATTTCAGTTACAAATTTCAATTGCAAATTTCAATTACAAATTTTATTTGCAAATATTTTTACGCCTTAATAAAATTTCTAAAAACTTATTTGTTACGTATTCCTAATTTTTAATTACAAAATTATTATGCGCACAATTTTTTTTTTTTTTTTTTAACTCATTTTAACAAATGAGTAAATAACAAGCACATGAAAATAACAATAATAATAAATACTATCTAATATTTCATATTAACAAGAATAATTTTTTCAATTTCCCTGACATTAAAATAGAAAAAAATTTTTGTTTTTTTTTTATATTATTGTTATTAAATATTATTAATTTCATTTTTTCAATAGTTATTAATTTCTTTTTCTTATTATAGTTATTAATTTAATAATTATCGTCTATTATTTAAAAATAATAATTACTTTTCTAATTATTTATATACAGACTGGAACAAATGCATTATTTTTTGCATCCCAAGGAGGCTTTGCTGACATTGCAACCCTGCTTTTGGATCACGGTGCCATTGTCGATTCTAGTAGTATTGTAAGTTTAAAAAAAAAAAAAAAAATTTGTAAAATATAATAAAAATAATAATTTTATATAATAATTAGAAATAATAAAATATAAAAATAATATTCAATAATATTATCAAGGATGGAGGAACACCATTATTTGTTGCCTGTCAATATGGTCATTACAATGTCGTCGAAAATCTCATCGATCGAGGCGCCAATGTTAACGCTCATATGAAAGTAAGAATCACAATATATTATAAAATTATAAAAATATATAAATATATATTATAAAAATATATAAATATATATATTATAAATATACCAATTTGAAGAAAAACATTCTAAACACAATTTTTTACTTTCATTAAAAAATTTTTTTGGCAAATTACGTCATTAGCTATATAATAAAAGAAAAAATTTATTTGATTCAAATAATCAATTATTTGACTATTATCAAATAAATATTTATTTATTTCAATAAATAAATATTTATTTAATAAATAAGAAAATTTGTAAAGACCTAAGTTATATAATAAAAATAAATTATTATTTATTTAAATAAATATCTATTTGTTTGAAATAAAAAAAAAATTTTATTTGTCCAAATACAATTTATTAAATTTCAAATAAAAATTATTTGGTGCAATTAAATATATATTTATTTGATAATAGTCGATTATTTGAATTAAAATAATTTTTTTTCCAGTATATATAATAAATATAATATTATTTTTTTTTTCGTCCCTTAATTTAGGACGGTGCAAATGCTCTATTTATTGCATCACAAAATGGTCACGTTCGTATTTTAAATCTGCTTTTGGATCATGGTGCAAAAATGGATGCCACACGAACTGATGGTGCTACACCATTATGGATCGCTGCACAAATGGGCCACGATCATGTTGTCAAAAGACTTCTGAAAGCTGGAGCAAAAGTAGATGCCACACGTCACGTGAGTTTATTTTATAATAAATTAAAAGAAAAATTTAGTATTAACTACTAAGTATAATTATTGCAGAATTTTCATTAAACTAATTTTTTTTTAATTATATAATTTTTATATTAGCAGGAAAATTTACTTTGTAGAATTTTAATTTATTCGAATTTTTTAATTTGTATTGAATTTTAAAGGCGCCGAATTTTCATTTGTCCGAAATTATAAATTGACCGAAAAAACAAAATCGACAGAAAGATTTTGGCGCAATTTTTAATATTGAATTAAAAATTATTAATAAAATCCTTGATTGGTCAAATTTTTGAAATTAGCGCCAAAATATTTCTGTGGTTTTTTTTTTTGTTCGTTTGTTTGTAATTTTGGACAAATGAAAATTCGGAGTTTTAAAAATTATGTCAATTAAAAATTCGGACAAATTGAAAAATTCGGCTTATTACAAAATTCTGTCAATTAAAAATTCGGAATAAATGAAAATGCGGCGTTTTAAAAATTCTGTCATTTAAAATTTGGACAAATTGATAATTCGGACAAATGAAAATTAGGCGTTTTAAAAATTCTGTCAATCAAAAATTCGGACAAATAAAAATTGGGCGTCTTAAAAATTGGGACAAAAAAATTCGGCGTTTTAAAAATTCTGACAATTAAAAATTTGGACAAATTGAAAAATTCGTAAATATGAAAATTCGGTGTTTTAAATATTCTGTCAATTAAAAATTCGGCGTCTTAAAAATTCGGACAAATGAAAATTCGGCGTTTTAAAAATTCTGTCAATCAAAAAATCGGACAAATAAAAATTAGGCGTCTTAAAAAGTGGGACAAAAAAATTCGGCGTTTTAAAAATTCTGACAAATTGAAAATACGGAAAAATGAAAATTCGGCGTTTTAAATATTAAATTCGGAAAATTGAAAATTCGGACAAATGAAAATTAGGCGTCTTAAAAATTCCAACAAATGAAAATTCAGCGTTTTAAAAATTCTGTCAACTAAAAATTCGGACAAATGAAAATTCGCCGTCTTAAAAATTCTGTCAATCAAAAAATCGGACAAATAAAAATTCGGCGTCTTAAAAAATGGGACAAATAAAAATTCGGCGTCTTAAAAAATGGGACAAAAAAATTCGGCGTTTTAAAAATTCTGACAATTAAAAATTCGGACAAATTGAAAATTCGGAAAAATAAAAATTCGGCGTTTCAAAAATTGGGACAAATGAAAATTCGCCGTTTTAAAATTTCGGACAAATTGAAAATTTGGTCAATTTAAAATTCGGAGAAATGAAAATTCGGCGTTTTAAAAATTCTGACATTTAAAATTCGGACAAATTGAAAATTCGAACAAATGAAAATTAGGCATCTTAAAAATTCCGACAAATGAAAATTTAGCGTTTTAAAAATTCTGTCAATTAAAAATTCTGATAAATAGAAATTCGGCATTTTAAAAATTCTGTCAATAAAAAATTCAGACAAATTGAAAATTCGGAAAATCGAAAATTCTGTCAATTAAAAATTTGGACAAATTGAAAATTCGGACAAATGAAAATTCTGTCAATTAAAAATTCGGACAAATAAAAATTCGGTTTTTTTTTAAATTTGGTCAATTAAAAATTCGAACAAATGAAAATTAATAGTTTTAAAAATTCGGACAAATTGAAAAATTCGAACAAATGAAAATTCTGTCAATTAAAAATTCGTACAAATTAAAAATCTGGCGTCTTAAAAATTCTGTCAATTAAAAATTCGTATTAGATAAAATTCAATGAAAATTCTGCATAATAATTATTCGAATAAACAAAATTCGGCTCAATGAAAATTATATTGAAATTGAAATTCTATTAAATGAAAATTCTAACAATTAAATTTTAGAACTTATTCATGCGTCTCCAAAAGAAAAAAAAAAGACATTAAATTTCAATAATTTTCTTTTCTAACCTACTTAGAAGATAATAGTTTGATTCTTTAGATCGTTAGCTTTTTGTTTTATTATTTTTTGTAAAGAAAAATTAATTTCCTTTAGGATGGTGCAACGCCTCTTTTTAAAGCCGCACACAAAGGTCACACGGCTGTTATTGGTGAACTTTTGAAATATCGACCATCCCTCGGTATTCTTCCAGTGAGTATAATTTTAGATTATTTTCAAATAAAATAATAATAATAATAATTTAATATTTCTCAAATTTTAGTATTTTAAATATTATAAGGCAACAGATTGTACGACTTTTTGTATTAAAATTATAATTAAATTTTGAAAAATCTACAATTTGTACTACAAAAAAAGTCGCAATTATTTATAATTCAAAAAATAAAATAAAATAATAATAGTAAATTGCAAAAAATAAAAAAAAAGAAAATTGTAAATATATAATTGTTGTTCTTACCTTTAAAATTGAACTGTGAAAATTTTTTGGAAAAATTTGCAGAATGGCGAAAGTGCACTTCACGCGGCAGCTTTGACAGGACACATGACAGTGTCAAGACAACTTGTTGGAGCTGGTGCCGATCCTCTATTAATGAATCAGGAGGGCCTCACACCACTTCAGTTTGCCATTCGACATTCTCAACATCAGGTTGCAAATTATCTGAAAGAAAAAGTGCGTCAGAGGACATCAACACGTTAAAATTTTCGCAAAAAAAAAAAAAAAAAAAAAAAAAAAAAAAAAAAAATGAAACTTTGAAGGTACTCAGCATTATCTTCTCCTAATAATAATGTTTAATATACAGGAAAAAACGAAATCAAGTATTTTCAAGATGCCAAGAAAAATAAGAGATTATGCAAGTGCAATATATACTTATATTGTAAATAATACCGCGCCCCCCCCACCCCCTTATAGAATTTAGAAATTGTTGATAAATTAATCTTATAAAGATTTTTTTCTAATCTATATATTATTATTATTATTAATAATTAACTTATATGAAAAATTGATAAAAAAAATTAATTAATTAAAAATTAATTAATAAAAAGGTTTATTATTTTTTAAATTATTTTTATTTATTAAAAAAAAAAAATGCTTAATTTATAAAATTCGTATTCTCAGGCCTCGGATTATACGAGACGCGCATGATTATGATCTAAAATCATTAGAATTTTCATTATATGGAATTTTCTTTGAAATAATTATTTTTGAGCTGAAATTTTATTTCTTTAAATTAGTATTTTGCAGAAAAAATAATTGAAAATCAATTATTTTCAAAAATTTCTATTCAAAATCAACTAAAATTCAATTATTTTCAAAAATTTCAATTCCAAATCAACTAAAATTTAATTATTTTAAAAATTTTTAATTCTAAATCAACTAAAATTCAATTATTTTTAAAATTTTTAATTCTAAATCAACTAAAATTCAATTATTTTCAAAATTTTTAATTCTAAATCAACTAAAATTCAATTATTTTCAAAATTTTTAATTCTAAATCAAATAAAATTCAAATATTTTTCAAAATTTTCAATTCACAATCAACTGAAATTCAATTTTTTGTAAAATTTCTATGCAAAACCAATTCAAGTTAAAATTTTTAATTCAATATCAACTAAAATTCAATTATTTTCAAAATTTCAATTTAAAATCAACTAAATATCCATTATTCTTTAAAAATTTGCTTGAAATTCAATTATTTTCTAAATTTTCAATTCGATATCAACTAAAATTCAATTATTTTCCAAAATTTTCATTGTAATTCAATTATTTCCAAAAATTTCCATTCAAAATCTACTAAAATTCAATTATTTTCAAAAATTTCATTTCAAAATTCACTAAAATTCAATTATTTTTCGACATTTCGATTTAAAATCAATTAAAATTAAATTATTTCCAAAATTTTCAAATCAAAATTAACTAAAATTAAATTATTTTCTAAAATTTTAATTTAAATTTATCAAAAATTGTTATTTTGGAAAATTGTTGAATTTTTGATAAATTAAAATTGAAATTTTGGAAAATAATTTAATTATAGTTGATATTGAATTGAAATTTTTGAAATGAATTGAATTTTCAATGGTTTTAAATGGAAATTTTACAAAATAAGTAAATTTTAGTTGATTTTTAAATTAAAATTTTGAAAGTAATTGAAATGTAATAGAAATTTTCAAAAATTATTGAATTTTAGTTGATTTGAAATTCAAATTTGTGTAAATAATTAAATTTTAGTTGATATTAATTTGTAATTTTTTAAAATAATTGAATTTTAATGGACTTAAAATTGAAAATTTGGAAAGTAATTAAATTTTAGTAGATTTTGAATTTAAACTTTTGAAAATAATTGAATCACAATGTAAATTTTGGAAAATAATTGAATTTGAGATGATTAAGAACTGAAAATTTTGAAAAATAATTGAAATTTAGTTGATTTTGAATTGAAATTTTAGAAAATAAGTGGATTTTCGTTGATTTAGAATTAAAATTTTTGAATATAATTGAATTTAAGTTGATTTTGAATTGAAAAATTTTAAAATAATTTAATCACAATGTAAATTTTGGAAAATAATTTAATTTTAGTTGCTTTTGAATTGAAATTTTTGAAAAACAATTCAATTTTAATTGATTTTGATTTGAAATTTTCGAAATTAATTGAATTTTAATTGATTTTAAATAAAAATTTTGGAAAATAATTGAATTTAAGTTGATTTTGAATTGAAATTGTGGAAAATCATTGAATTTCAATTAGAATTTTGGAAAATAATTGAACTTTAGTTGTTTTAGAATTGTAAATTTTGAAAATAATTGAATTTTAGTCGATTTTTAATTAAAAAATTTTTAAATAATTGAATTTTAGTTGATTTCGAATAGATATTTTTGAATATAATTGAATTTCAATTGAAATTATCGAAAATAATTTAATTTTTGTTTAAGATTCTGTCGATCGTTTGTTTGTGCCATTTGCAATTTCGAACATATAAAAATTCTATCAATTAAAAATTCTATTAAATGATTTTTCGGTTAAGTAAAAATTCTGCAGAAAAATGAAATTTTTATGGAAATTGTAACAAATAATAATTCGAACAAATGAAAATTCATCTGAAAGAATAAAATAAAAATTCTATCTGCAATTAAATTCTATCCAATAAAAATTCTTTAAAATGTCCCAATATTATGTTAAAAGAAAATTCGAGCAAATAAAAATTCTTTGAAGTGAATTTTCGGTTATATGAAAAATTCTGTAATATAGAAAATCATTTTGATGAAAATTCTGCAAAATACATACTAATTCAAACAAATAAAAATTCAGCTCAAAAATAATTATGATAAATTAAATTCCATAAAATGAAAATTCTAACTAATAATTTTTTTAGAACATAATCACGCGTCCCAAATTATACGACTTTTTCAGACTATTTTTTTTTTCAAAAATACGACTTTATTTAATTTATTTTTAAAGAAATGCGATTTTTTGTAATTCAATTCGAAAAAATTCAACTATAACTTTTCTAAAATTCAATTATTTTTAATAATCGTAATATTTCTTTAAAAATTCAATTATTTGAAAAAAATTTTACATAAAAATAAAATAAATTAATCAAATAAAAATAGTTTTTTTTTATAAAATCATTTATTTACTAATTAATCGACTAAAATGAATTTTTTTGCGCCTTAAAGTCGTTCCGAGGCTTGTATTATTCGAATTATTGTAAAAAACCAAAGGAATCTGGAAAAATTAATTCAGTATTTGATTTGTGAATTTAAGATAAACGTAAATATGCAATGACTATCAAAAAAAATTATTGAATTTAAAGAATTCATTTTAATTTAAAAAAACAAAATTTGAAATTTTCTTAAAAAAAAAAAAAATTATAATTCTATATATATTTAATAAAATATAATTCTAAAAGACTGGCCGTTTTTGCCTTTGAAAAAAAAATAGATGAATTTAGAGTTACATCTGAAAGAAAAAATTATATTTAAAATAACGTCCTTTAAATCTATAAGTATATTGCATAATACGAAATTTGAATAATTAACTAAAGTAGATAGTCATTTATTGTTTATCAGTAAAAAAAAAAATATATATTTACACACAAAAATAATATATTATCAAATGTATTTATTAAACGAAAAAGAAAATCATTTTCAGTACTTATTTCCAAAAGTAGAAAAATTATAAAAAAAAATATCTTCTCAATTTAATCATCGTTTCAATTATTACAAAAAAAAAAAATATAAGTTACAAAAAAAAATATAGACATTTTTATTATCTAGTGAGAAAATTATAAGTATAGGCAAAAAAAATTTATTTCCAATATCTAGTGATAAAGCTATTTAAAAAAACGTTGAAATAATATTATTGTTTTTTTTTATTTCTTAGTAATAGAAAAAAAATTATTTCAAGTATAGTGAAAAAAAAAGAAAAAAACTATTTACAAAGAAAAAATTATTTGTTTAAAAATTAATTAAGTAGTTATTGCGTCTTCCCATAATGTGAAAAATATTTGTTATATCGTTACAAAGAATATAGAATATATTATAGAATATTTAAATTAATATTGTAAAATTATATTTAGTAGAAAAAAAAAATTCATTAAATTTTATACTGTTATTTATTTCCAATACAATAAAAAGTAAATTTCTATTCTCAAATGTCTATAATATTATTTATTTTATTAATATTCTAATTTTTGAAATTTTTTTTCTATATTATTTATTTAATAATATTGTATATATTATTATAATAAATATTTAAATTTATAATAATAATAATATAATAATAATATTATAAGAACAATGTAATGGATCCTCGAACCCTGCTATGCATAGAGAGTAAATAAAATTATATAATAATAATAATAATAATAATAATAATAATAATAATAATAATAATAATTTTAAAAAATTATGATTTTTATTAAAATTATTAGTATTACTATTATTTGGTATTGTTATAAATTATTATTATTTAATTACAAAATTATTAATGAAAAAAATAATTTTCTAAAATAAAATCTTTAAAATAATTAAAGAAGAAGAATAAATTGAAATTTAAAAAAAAAAAAATCTATAATTTAATGAAAAAGTATTCATTAACATCAAGGTAGTGAGAAAAAAAAATGTCATTAATAACTTTCCGCGAGTTAAAAATACAATGTTCTTTTATTAAATAACAATTTGTACTTTGTATTCAGTGCATTTAGCATTTTCTTCCTTTTCTTATATTTTTAATATGCAAGTCATATTTTTCGTGTTTAATAAGTGATTGTCAAGTGTGTCACATAGTGCTGTAAATAATTTTTTTTTTTTTTCCTTCTTTTTTTTTTAAATGAAAACACACCTTAAAATACAGTTTTACGAGTGTCGATGACGAAACTGATAAAAAAAAAAAAAAAAGATTATCAACCATCATCAACTGTTAACTGATAATTGTGATAACAAGTTGGAAGTTCAGTTTGTTACCGTACGACAATGATTCGTGACCGGATGCCCGACTTGCATTCAGTTCGTACTATTTTTTTTTTTTTTTTTTTTCTAAAACTAATTCAATATTTATTGTCTTACAAATTATTTAAAATCATATGAAAATTTTTTTTTTAATTACATAATAATTATTTTTTTATTCCTTTTTTTTCATTTTCGGTAAAATTAAATAAAAAAAGTAAATAAATATATTTTTTTTATTATATTATATTTTTAGTAATAAAATAAATTATTATTAAATTTTGATAAAATAATTAATTAATTAATGCAAAAAAAAAAAAATAAAATACCATCAACAAATAATTTTTTTTTTCTCTATTTATTTATTTATTTTTTTATATTAATTTCTTGTTTAGCAACAAAGGAAGAATTCATTTTTAAATAGAAGCAATTCTTTTTTGCAAGATGTGCAAATTCAAATTCGTCAGGACAAAAAACTTAATCAGGTTCTTGAAGATGTAAGTCTTTACTAATTTTTGCAACATACCTTAAATTACAGCTTTGTTCTTTTATTTTTTTTATATAGAAAAAAAAATAAATAAATAATTAAAATAAAACAATTAAATAATAAAAAAATAATTTTACATTTATTTTTTCTTTGGTTTTTCTTTCTCTCACTGTTAGGATTATTTAAAATTCTCTTTTCTTTCAGTCTGAGGAAATTCGTAATATGATACAACTTCTCGCTGAAAATATTGAGAAAGTAAAGGAAATGCAAAACAATGTACTCACTCACACGAACAAAGGTTAATGAAATTATCAAAAAAAAAAAAAAATCAAATTGTTTTAAATTTAAAAATTAGCAATTATAAAATTCAAATTTTTAATAAGCAAATTTTTTTAGAAATTGAACAAAAAGTATTTTCTTTTTATTTTTTGATTTTTTTTTTTTTTAATGAAAATCTTTGTAAGTTAACAATTGTTTTTTTGATGAAATATTTTTAAAATATATTTTTAACGAAAAAAAAAAATACTTTGACAAAAAATACTCGGCTAAATGAAAGGTTGCAGGTATTCAAATGGAACTGGAGAGTCGGATTTTTACAATTTCACAAACTTCAAAAAGAATTCAAAAAAAACTAGTAGGTAAGTTTAGTTTCCTCTTTTTTTTTAATAAATATTTGTGGAATATTATTTTTTTCAAATTTTTTGAATTTGTAGAATTTTTTGAATTTTTAGAAAATCTTCCGACATTCAAAAATAAATATTGAGTCCTAACTTTTTTTTTGAGGGGGAAAATAATTTTGGAAATAATTTTAATTTATTTTTTAATAAAATGTCTAGTCAGGCCTTGAAGCGACTTTAAGGAGCAAAAAAAAAAGTCGATTTAGTCGATTTACATTTACATTTTATAATAAAATTTATTCAAATTCAAAAAACTTTAAATGGAAAATTTTAGAAATAATTAAATTTTAAAAGATTTTAAATTGAAATTTTTGAAAATAATTGAATTCTAATTAAAATTTTACAAAATAATTGAATTTTAATGGATTTTGAATTGAAAATTTTTGAAAATAATTGAATTTCAATTCAAATTTTGAAGAATAATTCAATTTTAGTTGATTTTGATTTGAAATTATGGAAATTAATTCAATTTTAATTGATTTTGAATTGAAATTTTTAAAAAAAATTTGAATTTTAATGGATTTTAAATTGAATTCAAAATTCCAACTAAAATTCAATTATTTTCCAAAATTCCAATTAAAATTCAATTATTTTCCAAAATTTCAAATGAAATTCAATTATTTTGCAAATTTTAAAATTCAAAATCAACTAAAATTTAATTATTTTAAAATTTTTCTATTCAAAATCAAATAAAATTTAATTATTTTAAAAATTTTCAATTCTAAATCAACTAGAATTCAATTATATTCAAAAATTTAAATTTAAATTTATCAAAAATTCAATAATTTTTTAAAATTCCAAGTTTTGATAAATTTAATTAAAAATTTTAAAAAATAATTCAATTTTAGTTGATTTTGATTTGAAATTTTTTGAATCATTTGAATTTTAATTGATTTTAAATTGAAATGTCGAAAAATAATTGAATTTTAATGAATTTTAAATTGAAATTTAAGAAATTAATTGAATTTCAAATAAAATTTTGGAAAATAATTGAATTTTAGTTGATTTTGAATTAAAATTTTTAAAATAATTGAAGCACAATGTAAATTTTAAAAATAATTAATTTTCAGATGATTTAGAATTGAAAATTTTGAAAATAATTGAATTTTAGTTGATTTTGAATTAAAAATTTTTTAAATAATTGAATTTTAGTTGATATTGAATTGAAAATTTTGTAAAATAATTGAAATTTAGTTTATTTTAAATTAAAAATTTTTTAAATAATTAAATTTTAGTTAATTTTGAATTAAAAATTCAGAAGATAATTTAATTTTAGTTGATGTTGAATTAAAATTTTGGAAAATAATTGAATTTTAATTAATTTTAAATTGAAATGTCGAAAAATAATTGAGTTTTAGTGAATTTTAAATTGAAATTTAAGAAATTAATTGAATTTCAAATAAAATTTTGTAAAATAATTGAATTTTAGTTGATTTGTAATTGAAAATTTTGAATTTTTATTGGTTTTGAATGGAAATTTTACAAAATAATTAAATTTTAGTTAATTTTGATTTGAAATTTAAAAAAGTAATTGAATTTTAGTTGATTTTGAATTGATATTTTAAAAAATAATTAAATTTTAGTTGATTTTAAACTGATATTTTTGAAAATAATTGAATTTTAGTTGATTTTGAATTAAAAAATTTGCAAAATAATTGAATTTCATTTGAAATTTTGGAAAATAATTGAATTTTAATTAATTCAGAATTGAAAATATTGAAAATAATTGAATTTTAGTTGATTTTGAATTGAAAATTTTGGAAAATAATTGAATTTTAGTTGATTTTGAATTAAAATTTTTTTAAATAATTGAATTTTAGTTGATATTGAATTGAAAATTTTGTAAAATAATTGAAATTTAGTTTATTTTAAATTAAAAAATTTTTAAATAATTGAATTTTAGTTAATTTTGAATTAAAAATTCAGAAGATAATTTAATTTTAGTTGATTTTGAATTGATATTTTAAAAACTAATTAAATTTTAGTTGATTTTAAACTGATATTTTAGAAAATAATTGAATTTTAGTTGATATTGAATTAAAATTATGGAAAATAATTAAATGTTAATGGATTTTGAATTGAAAGTTTGGAAAATAATTGAATATTAGTTGATTTTGAATTAAATTTTTTAGAAATAATTGAATCTCAATTGAAATTTTGGAAAATAATTGAATTTTAGTTGATTTTAAATTGAAATTTTGAAAAATAATTAAATTTTATTTGATATTGAATTTAAATTTTTGGTAATAATTTAATCTTAATTGAAATTTCAGAAAATAATTTAATCTTAATCGAAATTTCAGAAAATAATTGAATTTTAGTTGACTTTGAATTAAAATTTTGTAACATAATTGAATTTTAGTTGATTTTAAATAAAAGTTTTAAAAATATTTGAATTTTAGTTGATTTTAATTTAAAATTTTTGATAATAATTGAATTTTAAATGATTCTGTTAAATTTCAGAAAATAATTAAAATAAGAGAAATTTTCAGTGATTTCTGTTGATAAAGAATTTATAAAATATCACATAAAAAAATTCAATTCCAAATGTTTTTAATTGAAAAATACTTTCAGATAATTGAATTTTCGAAGAATATTATAAAAATCATTAAAAAATAATTGAAATTTTTGCAAATAATAAAATTTTTCAAATAATTTTGAATTAAAATTTTTTCGTTAATTTTATTTGATAATTTTTTGTTTCAAATAATAAACAATTTTTAAATTTCATAAAAAGTTTTAATTGACAAATAGTTTAAATTAATTGAATTTGTGAAGAAAATTCATTAAAATTATTAAAAATAATTAACATAGTGAAGAATTTTAGTTAAAAATTTATTAAATAATATTGAAATAAAGAAGATCGGAAGAAGATCTGCATTGTATACTAAAACAAACGTATTTTGTTTAAAAATTTTTTTAAAAAAATATAAAAAAAAAGTCGGAAAATGTTGCATTTTATGAAAATAAGTCTAAAAGAGTCGTATTTTTGAAGAAAAAAAAAGTCGGAAATAGTCGAAAAAGTATAATCCGAGGCCTGTTGTTTCTAAGTTAATAAAAAAAAAAAAAAAAACTCACTTGCTTGAACTGCAACTTGGTCCAGGCTCCGGGGAAGAATTTGAATCATCAGTCTCATTTTCATTTGCATTTGATCCTATTGCATTTTGATAAGTCAAAGTTGAAAGTCTCCTTAACACAATTTTTGGATTTCGACTAAGAATATTTTTAATATTCTTCTTTTGTCTCTCAAGAGCACTATTTTCATTATCTTCTTCTTTTTCTTTTTCCTCATCTTTTTCTTCTTCTTCTTCTTCTTCATCATTATCATCATCATCATCATTAAAATTTTGACCTTTTTTCCCATATTTTCTCGAATCTATTTCAATTTCCCTATCCAAATTTGGATATTCATTGTAAAGTTCATTGAGTTGATCTTTATTGTGATCGGAAATAATTTTCAAAAAAAATTTCGTAACATCTGGCAAAAGTGATGATTTCATTGATTCAAGTTTCTTTTTCAATTTCACAATAACTGGAAGTAATACTTGTAATTTATGTCTCTTAATACCGTCAATTATTTCATGTATTGCTTTACTGTTTGGCAAATTTGTCACATTAACAATTTCCTCCTGTGAATCATCATCAAATTGTTTATTTGACACTTGTATTTGTTCACTTGTCAATAAATAGAGAACATCGCGAAGCATACATATTTCCGGTTCTGATTTAATATCAAGAACATTGTCACACATACGACCAAGAATTTCACTTGTCATTTTACAAATAAGTTTCAATTTTCCAGGTGGATCGAGATGTTCAAGCATAAAATCATAAATAATTCGTCGTTTAATTTCATTCTCTCTCCCCGGTAGTGTCAATGCTTTTTTCTCCCTCTCTCTCATTGCTTGAATTGCAAATTTATTAATTGCCTGCGAAAGAAATTTTTTTTTTTTTTTATTTTCAAAATTTCATGCTAATAAAGAAACAAAAATAATAATTAAAAAACAGATTTAAATGGATAAATTTTAAAATCAGAATTTGCCACAAGAATAAATTTTTTTTTCCCTAACATTAAAAAAAAAAAAATTTCCGAGCGAACAAATTTTGTATTTGTAAAAAAAATCTTTACGTAAAAAATATCAAGGAAAATTTGGATAAATTGAAATTCGAATAATTTTAAATTTAAATTAAAAAAAAAAAAATTTTGAAAAGGCTGAAATTTGAATAATTTAAAACTTTAATTAATTAAAATCTGGACAAATTGAAATTTGAATAATTATCAACTTAAATCAATTAAAATTTCGATAATTTACAATTTAAGTTGATTAAAATTTGGAAAAATTAAAATTAGAATAATTAGTAACTTAAATCAATTAAAATTTAGAATCTCTTAAATAATTTTAACAAAGTTTTACTGCAATTCAATTATTTAAAAAATATTTTTTAATTATTTCATTAGAAAATTTGTTTATACTCAATTATTGTCTGTAATTTGTAAAAAAAAAAAAATTTTTCAGCAAATGAATAATAGAAAATTTTCAAATTAAAATCTTTTAAAAAAAGATTTTTTCAAAAATTTGAAATTTAATTATTGTTATTATTATTATTATTATTAATACAGAAATAACAGAAAATTTCAATCAAAAATTATTTGAAGTTCAATTATTTTCAAAAATATGAATCGTAAATTTTGGAAAATTCAAATATTTTTCATTTTTTTTTTTTGTTAAATTCAAATATTTAAAAACGTTTCAAATAAAAACTTTCAAAATTTCAATTGTCAAAAATTTAAAAAAAAATTACAACAAATTAAAATTGCAAAAATTTTACTATTTTGCATTTTACAAAATTAAAAATTTTAAATCTCCTAAAATAATTTTAATAAAGTTCTTTCTAAAATTTAATTATTTAAAACATTTTTCTAAGTAATTAAATTTTTTTTAAATATTTAATTAGTATCTGTGAATTGTGAAAAAAAATTTTAGCAATTCAATTTTACAAAATTTTCAATTTAGAAAATCTTCAAAAATTCAATTATTTAAAAAAAATTTTTTAATATAACTCTTCTAAAATTCAATTATTTTTAAAATTATCTTCTAAAAATCAATTGAAGATTATTTATTTTTAAAAATAAATTATTAAAGTTTTTTTTTTCAATTAAAATTATTTCAAATACATTTTTTTAAAGTAATTTTTTCTAAAAGCCAATTATTTAAAATATTTTCAAATTATTTAATAAAAAAATTCTCTAAAATTCAATTATTGTTATAAAAATTTTTGAATACAAAATATATCTTGCCAAAGAAAAATTCGTTAGCTAAAAATTTTGTTATGAAAAAATTTGTATAAAAAGAAAATTAGTCAAATTTTAATTGGAAAATTGAAAATTATTATCTAAATTCAAGTATTTGCTAAATTAAATTCTGTTTTAGAATTTAATTATTTTCTAAATTCAATTCATTTCCAAATTCAATTAATTTTTAAATTCAATTTTTTTTTAAATAATTGGATATTAAATTGATTTGGAATTAAAATTTTACAAAATAATTAAATTTTAGTTAATGTTGATTTGAAATTTAAAAAAGTAATTGAATTTTAGTTGATTTTAAATTAAAAATTTTGAAAATAATTGAATTTCGATCAAAATTTTAAAGAATAATTCAATTTTAGTTGATTTCGATTTGAAATTTTTGAAATTAATTGAATTTTAACTGATTTTGAATTGAAATTTTAGAAAATAAGTTCATTTTCGTTGATTTTGAATTGAAAAATTTTTAAATAATTTAATCACAATGTAAATTTTGGAAAATAATTGAATTTTAATTTATTTTGAATTAAAATTTTTTTAAATAATTGAATTTTAGTTGATTTTGAATTGAAAATATTGAAAAATAATTGAATTTTAGTTTATTTTAAATTAAAAAATTTTTAAATAATTGAATTTTAGTTAATTTTGAATTAAAAATTCAGAAGATAATCTAATTTTAGTTGATTTTGAATTAAAATTTTGGAAAATAATTGAATTTTAATTAATTTTAAATTGAAATGTCAAAAAATAATTGAATTTTAGTGAATTTTAAATTGAAATTTAAGAAATTAATTGAATTTCAAATAAAATTTTGGAAAATAATTGAATTTTAGTTGATTTGTAATTGAAGATTTTGAATTTTTATTGGTTTTGAATGGAAATTTTACAAAATAATTAAATTTTAGTTAATTTTGTTTTGAAATTTAAAAAATTAATTGAATTTTAGTTGATTTTGAATTGATATTTTAAAAAATAATTAAATTTTTGGTTGATTTTAAACTGAAATTTTAAAAAATAATTGAATTTTAGTAAATTTTGAATTGAAATTTTGGAAAATAATTAAATTTTAGTTGATTTTGAATTGAATTTTTTAGAAATAATTGAATCTCAATTGAAATTTCGGAAAATAAATTAATTTTAGTTGATTTTGAATTAAAAATTTTGAAAATTATTGATTTTTAGTTGATTTTGAATTAAAAAATTTTTAAATAATAGAATTTCAGATGATTATGATTTAAAATTTTTTTAAATAATTGAATTTTAGATGATTTTGTATTGAAAATTTTGGAAAATAATTGAATTTTATTTGATTCAGAATTGAAAATATTGAAAATAATTGAATCTTAGTTGATTTTGAATTGAAAATTTTTTAAATAATTAAATTTTAGTTGATTTGAAATGAAAATTTTAAAAGTAATTAAATTGTAGTTGATTTTGAATTGAAAATTTTAAAAATAATTGAATTTTAGTTGATTTAGAATTGAAAATTTTGGAAAATAAATGAATTTTAGTTGATTTAGAATTGAAAATTTTGGAAAATAATTTAATTTTAGTTGATATTAAATTGAAATTTTTGAAAATAATTGGATATTAAATTGATTTAGAATTGAAATTCAATTCTTTTTTAATTCATACAATTCCTTTTGTATAGTACTTTGTACGAATGGGTTTTACCTGTATACTTTCAATAAATAAATAAATAAATAAATAAATTTAAAAATTCCATTTTATTTAAGATTTCAATTCTGTTAAATTAAAATTCGCTAAAATTAAAATTCTTTTAAATAAAAAGTCATATGTAAAGAAAATAACTGTAAAATAAAAATTCTGTTAAAAATTTATTAGCTAAAAATTTTGTTAATTAAAATATAAAAAAAAAATAAAAATAAAATCCTATAAAAATAAAATTCCATCTAATTCTAATTCAAAAAATGAAAAATTCATCAAAAAAAATAATTTCTTATAAATATTTTTTTAAATTCTCTAAAATTTTCCTAATTAAACAAAAAAATTTCCCCTAATTTCCATTTGACTTTGTGGCAATTCCGATTTTAAAAACTAAAAAATAAAATTTTTTTTGAAATTTAAATAAAAATTCCATACTTTACCTGACAATTATTGTAGTGAAAAATACTTTTAATAAATTGTTGCGAGACAAGTGTTTTATTTTTCGACAAAAGACGTTCCTTGATTAAAAAAATAGTCAACTCTCTTATTGTCTCATCGTCATCGGTTAACATTGTTAAAATATGAAAGAAGAATGGTCCTTTAATTTTAATAAAATCCTCCAGCAACAATTGAATAAATATCACGACAATTACTTCTCTTACTTTTGGATTTGGATCCTTCATACTCACACACATATCAGGCAAATATGATTCCACTAACGCTGTATATTGTATACAAAGATCAGCTAATGTTTTTGCTGAATTAATTTTATTACACGATTCATTTTCCTCTTTTATATCAATTTCTTTTGACATTAGTTTACCAAATATTGGCATTGTCTCCTCAGCAATTTCACGATCGCGCATCGACAATTGTCCCAATAATACAATGGCAGTAACTTGTAATTCTTTTTTTACTTGCAACAATTGTGGAATATTTTTCCATTCTAAAATTAATCCCTGTAATGTACGAATTGTTGATAATGACACTTTTTCACTGCAAAGAAATGCCGCATGTCCCAATGTACACATTGCTTTAACATAAATAAATTCAGCATCCAATGCCTCTTCTTTATCGTTACCAAATAATTTTTCAATTTGTATTTCACATAATTTCATTAATTCACACATTTTTTTTTCTATTTCTTGTTGAAGTTTTTTTCCAATTCCAATTAGCATATCAAAACAAATACTAATTAACACTAAATTCACTTCAAATTTACAAAGACTCGAATGTAAATCATCGAAAAATTGATGTAAAAAATTTTCATTCATTAAAGGCCATGAATTTCTTAAAACTTCTAATTTTAATCTTGCACAAAAATCCCGTCCCTGAAGAAGTAAACGATAATCCATAAAATAATTATCCATAAATTTTAATTGTATATTTTCAGATAATGCCGCCAATAATGCCCATGCGGAATTATTATTTTTCGTTTCAATATGACTTTTAACTTTTATTATCAATGATTTATTTAAAATTTCCGATTTTTTCCAAAGTTCACAAGCCTTTGATAAATGTTTTCTCATTTTTTCTTTTAATAATTGTTCAATAATTAACCATGGTAAATTTTCATTATTCTCATTAAAAATTGTTATTTTATTTAATATCAATGTTTCCAATGAATCGAGTACTTTTTCTTGTACTTTTGGCTCTAAATCATAAACTTGAGGCAATACAAAACGTATCCAATGAGTGATGAGTGGGGAATTTTCAATATTTTCAAGAAGAAGATAAGTGAGAACTTGAATTGAAAAACAACGAACAATTAATGTTGGATCACGACAACGTAGGCCAATTGATAGAAATATTTGTTCAATTGTTTGGGGGAATAAATTGGCAATATTGCGAAATATTTGCAATGCACTACGACGTACTAAGGCTCTTTCATCTTCGAGACGATCCATTAGCATTGAATAAATTTTTGTTCCACTTGGCAGTGGATTATTATCATTGAAAATTGCATTTGACAATTGTTCAATTGTCGGTGGGAATATATCGTTGTCTCTTGTATCGTCAAATAAATCTTGAATTATTATTCTATTGGGACTTTCAAATTCGGTGCAATTTGAAATTATTGCCATTGCTCGACCTCGTACCTGAAAATTTGAATTTAGAAGAAAAAAAATTAATGAAAATATATAAAAAATTTATAGAAGTAAAATTTAAATAAATAAAATGAATAAAAGCAAAATTAAATAATTATAATGAATAAAAGCATAAATAAATAATTATAATGAATAAAAGCAAAATTAAATAAATAAAATGAATAAAAGCAAAAATAAATAAATAAAATGAATAAAAGCAAAAATAAATAAATAAAATGAAGAAACTAAAAAAAAAAAGGAAAAATAAATAAAATAAACAGGCCTCGAATTGACTTTCAGGTACAAATAAAAGTTCGATTTATATTTCAAAAAAAAAAATTTAATTGGTTAATGAAATACTTTACTTTAAATAACTAATATTATTAGATATTAAATTCATTTTATTAATTCTGTAATGAAAATAATTCTATAATGAATATTATCAAAAAAATTTATTTCTATTTCATAATCGAACTCAAAAAGAAAAATTTTCAAATTTTTATTTAAGTAGGACAAATTTCTAAAAAAAAAAAAAATTCTTAAAGTTCGATTTTTATAATTTTTTCAAATCTAATTTAAGAAATTTATTCAAAATTTTTAAAATTTTTGTCATAGTTTTATTAATTTTAATGGTCGATAAAAATTTCAGGCAAATATTTAATCAAGTTTTACAGATTTTTAAATAAAAATTTTTTTTAAATAATAATAATTTTGGAAAAGGGTTGAAATTTTTAGAAATATAATTGAATTTCAAAAGATTAGTGTAAATTTTCAGAAAATAATTAAATTTTACAGAACTAAAAATAATTTATTAAATAATTTTAGATAACATTTTTTAAAAATATAATTGAATTTTCAAAGATTTACAATTTTGATTTTTGAAATTAATTGAACTTCAGATGATTTTAATTTTAAATTTTTGTTGATTTCACTAAAAACAATTTATTAGAAATTGCAGAAAAAAATACAATAATTTGAAAACTTTTTAAGCAAAAAAATGGTTTCAAACAGGAAAAATTTTTGAAAATATTTTTAAAAATAATTAAATTTTATAAAAATTATAATTAAAATTATTAAATTTCATAAAAATTTAGAAATAATTAATTATTAGAAGCTCATAAATTAAAATTTTAGAAAATAATGGAATTTTCATTAATTTAGAATTTAAATTTTGGAAAACAAGTGAATTTATGTTGATTTTGAGTTGAAAATTATGAAAATAATTAAATTTCAATTAATTTTGAATTAAAATTTTAGAAAATAATTGAATTTTAATTAAATTTGAATTGAAATTTTGGAAAATAAATATATTTTTAATGATTTTGAGTTGGAAATTTTGCAAATAATTAAATTTTAATTAAAATTCTGCAAAAAATTGAATTTTAATAGATTTTGAACTAAAAATTTTTAGAATTAATTGGATATTTAATTGATTTTAAATTAAAATTTTACATAACAATTTAATTTAAGTTGATTTTAAATTGAAATTTTAGAAAATAATTTAATTTTACTTGATTTTGAATTGAAAATTCCGAAAATAATTAAGTTTCAATTAATTCCGAATTAAAATTTTAGAAAATAATTGAATTTTAATTAATTTTGAATTGAAATTTTGGAAATTAAGTGAATTTTTTATGATTTTGAGTTAAAAATTTTGCAAATAATTGAATTTTAATAGAAATTTTGCATAAAATTGAATTTTAATGGATTTGGAATTTTCAAAAATAATTTTATTTCAATTGAAATTTTGGAAAATAATTCAATTTTAGTTGATTTTGAATTTAAAATTCAAAAAATAATTTAATTTTAGTTGATTTTGAATTAAAATTTTCGAAATTAAGTGAATTTTTGTTGAATTTGAGTTGAAAATTATGCAAAAAATTGAATTTCAATGGATTTCGATTTGAAATTTTTGAACATAATTGAATTTTAACTAATTTTGAATTGAAAGTTTGGAAAATAAGTGAATTTTTATTAATTTTGAGTTGAAAATCTTGAAAATAATTGAATTTCAATTGAAATTTTCGAAAGTAATTGAATTTTAATTGATTTTGAATTAAAATTTTAGAAAATAATTGAATTTTAAATTAAAATTTTTGAAAATAATTTAATATTTAATTTGTTTTTAATTGAAATTGTCAAAAATAATTTAATTTGAATTGTAATTTTGAAAATAACTGATTTTGAATATTATTTTTGAAAATTCAATTTTGTTTTTCTCTAAATTGAAATAAAATTTTTTTATAAATAATTAAATTTTTAATACAGATTAAAATTGAAATTTTGGACACAAATTCGATTTAAAAAAAAAAAAAAAAGAAAAAAACTGTTTGTCAAATAACTGAATGATTTCCTAATTTTCATTGAAATTTTTCGAGAAAAAAAAAGTAAGTTTGCGACTAAATTATAAATAATATTTTGTAAAATAATTGAATTATGAAAGATTTACATAAATTTTTTTAAAATAATTAAACGTCAAGTGATTTTTTTTTATTGAAATTTTGATTAATATTATTTGCTGACTTTTTTTTTAATTTTCAAACAATTATTGTAGTTTATATAATTTTTAATTTGAAAAATAAGTTTAAAATAATTCTCAAGAATTTCATTAAAAAAAAATTATTGAAAATAATTAATAAAGAGAAGAATTTTAGTTAAAAATTTGTTAAATAATTGAAATAAAGAAGATTTGAAGAATATTTTTGCATTCTATAATAAAAGAAAAGACATATTTTATTTAAAAAAAAAAAAAAAATTTTTTTTTAAATGTTGAAAAAAAAATTCAAAGAATTCGCAACTTATCAAAATGGAAAAAAATCGCATATTTAAAAAAAAAAATTGTGAAAAATTGAAAAAGTCACAATCCTAATCCTGTTAGTATTAAATTTCTCATTAGGATTATTATTAACGAAAATAAATAACTAAAATAAAAAATAAATAAATAACTGAAATAGAAAATAAATAAAATAACAAAAAAATATTCTAAATAAAATAAAAAATAAATAATAAATTAAAAATAATCAAAAAATGGAAAAGAAAATTTAAAAAAAAAAATCTTACCAAACTTGATGAATCAACGCATCGTCCTAACGTTGCCGAAATAAGAATTCTTTTCGCTTTCAATCGATCCAAATCATCAATATCAACAACAATTTCCGATAAACATTTTGAAATTATTTCCTGTGCAAATATTCTACATGTAATTTTATTATGATACGAGAATAAAATTAAATTCTCAATTATTTTCAAATAAAGTTGACCATGAGAAATATTTATTAATTTTGCCACAACAGACGCTTGTTTTTGTCTTGCCTCCAATCGTTCGGGATAATTCATCATTAAATGTTGAATAAGAATTAAAATTCCATTTTCTGCCTCAATTGTTTTTATTGTTAATAAATTTTGAAAAAAACGTATTGAAGTATCTTGAACAATCATTAATGATCTTTGTGGTAATTCTGTGTATGTTGCCATTAAAAGTGGTAAATAATATTTGGCAATAAGTTGTATTGTTAAATTCACTGAACCATGATTTAAATCACATAATTCTTGTAGTGCCATATAAGAATTATACGATAATGATGTGAGTGTTGCGTCTTTTGTTTTTTTAGGCGTATGAAAATGATTGACGCTTGTCTCAAGTTTTGAGCATTCCACCAATGATTGAACAGTGATGTTGAGTGTTTCGGGTTTGTCTTTCATAAAAAATGTTTTTAACATTGTTATTAAATCAAACATTATGCAATTTAGAGATTTTATTAATGTCACTTGTTCCGAGTGAGAGAGACTTTCAATTGATTCATCTTCGTTGTAGTATAATTCTTCTAGGTCCATTGTTTTGTTCACTTTTTTTGATGCAGGTGTCAGTAAATTTGCCAATTTAAATGAATCTATTGCTCTGAAATAAAAGAAAAAAAAAAAAGGAATTTTGTCACTTTTTTCTCAGTAAAATTTCAATTTAATTAATTAAATTAAAAATTTCCATTAATTAAATTAAGTATAATTATTTCAGTTTTATTAATTCAGGGTGGACACAAAAATATTATTTTGTTTTTCCCTGATTTCTGGTGAAAATTAAAATTTTTTCTTCCTCACTCTAATGAAAATATTTCAAGAGGTTTTTCAATAATAGACCTCGGATTGTACGATTTTTTTTTTTTTTTTTTTGAAGCATGATTATGTTATAAAAATAAATTAGTTAGAATTTTCATTTTATGAAAATTTCATTAGTCATAATTATTTTTGAGCCGAATTTTTAATTTTGCAGAATTCGTATTTTGAAGAATTTTCATCAAAACGATTTTTTCGATATTACAGAATTTTTCAATAACCGAAAATTCACTTCACTGAATTTTTATTTATTCGAATTTTTATTTGTCACAATTTTTATTTGCTCGAATTTTCATTTAACGTAATAGAACATTTTAAAGAATTTTTATTGGGTAAAATTTCATTGCATAGAATTTTCAATTTTTAATCCTTTCAAATGAATTATTTTCACTTGTTCGAATTATTATTTGATTGAATTTCCATAAATGCAATTTTTCTGCTGAATATTTAATTAACCACAAAATCATTTAATAGAATTTTTAATTAATTGAATTTTAATTTCAAAAATCAATTAAAATTCAATTATTATCAAAAATTTTCAATTCAAAATCAAATAAAAATAAATTATTTTACAAAATTTTCAATAAAAATCAACTAAAAATCCAATAATTTTCCATAATTATCAATTCAAAATCTGCTAAAATTCAATTATATTCCAAAACTTAAATTCAAAATCAATTAAAATTTAATTATTTGCTATAATTTCAATTGAAATTTAATTATTTTCAAAATTTTCAATTCAAAATCAACTAAAATTCAATTATTTTCAGAAAGTCCATTTTAAAATCAACTAAAATTGAATTATTTTCAAAAATTTCAATTCAATTTCAATTAAGGACTGCGGGGAATGTATTAAATAAATAAATAAATAAAATTGAATTATTTTCAAAAATTTCCGTTCAAAATCAATTGAAATTGAATTATTTTCAAAAATTTCAATTCAAAATCAACTAAAATTTCTATTATTACCCAAAATTTCAATTCAAAATCAATTAAAATTTAATAATTAGCCAAAATTTCAATTCAAAATTAATTATTTTCAAAATTTTCAATCCAAAATCAACTAAAATTCAATTATTTTCAAAATTTTCAATCCAAAATCAACTAAAATTCAAATATTATCAAAATTTTCAATCCAAAATCAACTAAAATTCAATTATTATCAAACTTTTCAATCCAAAATCAACCAAAATTCAATTTTTATCAAAATTTTCAATTTAAATTTAATTATTTTCAATTCAAAATAAAATTAAATTAAATTTTTTTCTAAATTTTCAATTCAAAATTAATAAATATTTTATTATTTACAAATAAATTATTTCAAAATCTACTTAAAATTCAGTTATTTTCAAAATTTTCAATTCTAAATCAAATGAAAATAAATTATTTTTCAAAATTTTCAATAAAAATAAACTAAAATTCAAATTTTTTTTTCAAAATTTAAATTCAAAATCAATTAAAATTTAATTATTTGCTATAATTTCAATTGAAATTCAATTCTTTTCAAAATTTTCAAATCAAAATAAACGAAAATTCAATTATTTTCTAAAATTTTTAATTAAATATATCAAAACTTGGAATTTTGAAAAATTATTGAATTTTTGATAAATTAAATTATTTATTTATTTTCAAATTTTTCAATCCAAAATCAACTAAAATTCAATTATTATCAAAATTTTTAATCCAAAATCAACTAAAATTCAATTATTATCAAAATTTTCAATCCAAAATCAACCAAAATTCAATTTTTATCAAAATTTTCAATTTAAATTTAATTATTTTCAATTCAAAGTAAAATTAAATTAAATTTTTTTTTTAATTGATTTAGAATAGAAATTTTTGAACATTATTGAATTTCAATTGAAATTAACAACATTTTCAATTCAAAATCAACTAAAATTCAATTATTTTCAAAAATTTCAATTCAAAATTAAGTAAAATTCAATTATTTTCCAAAATTTTAATTGAGATTCAATTATTTTCAAAATTTTCAATTCAAAATCAACTAAAATTCAATTAATTTCCTAAATTTTAATTCAAAATTAACTTAAATTCAATTATTTTTATAATTTTCAATTGAAAATCAACTAAAATTAAATTATTTGACAAAATTTTAAATTTAAATTTATCAAAACATTTTTTTTTTGTTGTTGTTATTTTTGTATTAATTTTACAAAATAGGTATTTTTCCCACTAGATCATATCCGGATTAATGAATTTTTTTCTGTTTCAAATTAGTAATTTTTATTATTGTTATTTATGGATTAATTTTATAAAATAGAAATTTTTAATTTCATTTTTGCTTAATTATTTTTATTAATAACTTTAATCAAGTTTTTCAAAAATTCAATTACATAAAACGATTTCTTTATTATTAATTCATTAAAATTAAATTTTTATTTATATGATTTTTTAAAAAATTTTAATAATTCTAATTTATTAAAATTTTCATTGAAAATTTCAAAAAACGAAAATTCAATTTTTTTTAAAACATTTTTCATTTTGAAAATTCTCTATAATTCAATTATTTCTAAAAAAATTTATTTTAAATTCTTCGCTAAATTAATTTTATTTAAATTACTTTAATACAGTTTTTCAAAAATTCGGGAAAATTTCTGAAACTTTTAAATTATAAAATTTTTTTCCCAAAATTTTTATCTATATAATTTTTTGTTTAATTAATTGTTTTCAACAGTTTTTAATCAAAATTTTCTAAGAATTCAATTATATTTAAATCGTTTTTTAATTAATGCTTATATTTACAATAAAATTTTAATTTTTGAAATTTGAAAAAATTCTATATTATTTCTAAAAATCACAACTTTAACTCCATAAAAATTTTTATTATTTTTTATTTCAATTGAAAATCTCCTAAAATTCAATTATTTCTAAAAAAAAAATTCTAAATCAAACTCTTACAAATTTAATTATTTTTAAAATTTTAATTAAAAATCGAAAATTCAAATAATTTGACAAATTTTCATTTAAAATTAATTTCTTCTTTTTTTCAATAATATTTTAATTTAAATACAATTTCCAAACTATCCGAATTTTAAATTTTTCTAAATTTTAATTAAAATTTAAATTTAACAGAATTTCTTTTTACTTTTATTATAAAAATAAGTAAAAAAAAAAATTGATAAAACAAACATCGAAAAAAGTCGTAAAATCCGAGGCAATACTAATGAACAATTTTTTTTTTTTAACCAATTTTTATTAAATTCAAAATTTTTCACTATCTACTTTTTTTGAATTTTTCGAATTGTATTCGTAAAAGAAAAAAAATGTAAACATGAAAGAATGCGAAATCAAAACAAACAAACATAACCTAAAAATTACAAATTAAATTTTTAAATATATAATTACCTGTGATATAAATTAGGATGAAACACTTGATAAACAGTACTTCCAGGAACGGCAAGAAGCATAAAATATAAACTACACGCCCTGAGACAACATTGTCGTAATTCTTCACTAGCACCAATTTTCTGTCCGATTTTCATAATATAACCTAAAAACGCAAGCAAACCACGAACATTAATTCCTGTTGAATTTAATGTTTGCCATTTCACTTCATATTCACTGTTATTTTCCGTTATCCACAATTTAATTATTCGACATGTTTGCATTAATAAATGTTCCAAATTTTCTTCTTTTATAAATGAATAATAATCGCGTGGAAAATCAATGAATGTTAAAAATTCCTCATCCCATATTTTATCAATCCATTTGGAATTTAAATTATTTAATTTAAATTTTTCAAATATTTCAAAACGCTCCATTTTACTTTTGATTTATACATATAAATATTTTTTTTGTTACACGTGCACTTCTTTTTATCATATATACTTTTTTTATTATCTCATATATGTAAAAGTTAACTGTTAACATCACACAATGGCGCGAAAACAACAGAAATCGCGCCGTCGCTACTGCGCAAACGCAATGGTAAGATTTTTCAGAACACGAACCGGAAGTTCGTGTTATTAATGCGGGAAATTTGAAATCAAAATTAGTTTAAATATTCAATACTAATAAAAAAAAAATTATATAATAAAATATAAGATATAAAAAAATAAATAAAATTAAATTAAAAAACAGATATAGAATAAAATATAATAAAAAAATAAAACAAAAAACCAGATATATAAACAAATATAATAAAAAATAAAATAAAAATCATAAATAATAAAATATAATAAAAAAAAAATAAAAAAATAAAAATGCTAATTCTTTGAGTAAAATTTGGAAAATTTACGAAATATAAATTTAAAAAACTGCTTTTATTTCTAATTTTCGATTTTAAATTAATATTTCGTATATTTTTATATAAAAATTTACGTCAATTATAAAAATTTTGAAAAAATACAATTAATTTCTGTTTTTATTTATTTATATATATATATATTTTTTGTTCACAGAAATGGGAAAGCAAACGACAAAAATCGATGATCTCACTATAGTAAGTGCAGCTGATGGTCCGGCTCATAAAAGAATAAAAATTCTTCAATATACAACAATGCTAAAACTTTATTCAGACATTATTCAAGATTATAATGAAACATTACTCAAATATCACGAAAAATGCACGTCTCTATTGCAGCAACAAAGACTCTTGAGTAGGTCAAAAATGAAAAAAAAGAACAATTGCTTGCAAAAACTAAAAATATTTTTAAAAAATTAAAAAATTATTATAAATTTAATTAAATTAATTATTTAATTTTATATTATTAAATTTAAATTAATAAATTATTAAATTTAAATTATTTAATTATTAAATTATTTAATTATTAAATTATTGAATTTAAATTAATAAATTATTAAATTTAAATTATTTAATTATTAAATTATTAAATTTAAATTATTTAATTATTAAATTATTAAATTTAAATTAATAAATTATTAAATTTAAATTATTAAATTATTAAATTTCAGTTCGTAGACAAATTACGAGTGCAGAATTTGAAGAATTATTGGAGGCACAAGAAACGAGTCTTTTTGTCGATAATGTTAGTATTTGCAATAATTAATATTTATCTTTTTACACAAAAAAAAAAAAAAAAAAAAAAAAGAAACAAATTGAAGCGCATTATTCCATAAAATTATTAGAATTTTTATTTTAAAAAATTTTATTAGTAAAAATTATTTTCTTAAACAAATTTTCATTTTTATTTTCTTTTATATTTTTAATTTTTCAAATTTTCGCGCATTTTTAATAGAATTTTTTTTTTTTTTTTTTTTATACGCATTTTTACATAATTTGTTTCATTTATTCATATTAAATTCATTCTTAATAACGTTTAGCAAAAAAAAAAAATTTTTTTTAAATTCAATTATTTTACAAATTCAATTCAATTTTTTTTTAATATTTTTGGGAAAAATTTCAATTCTTTTAAAATGAATATAATCAATTCATTTACTTTAGCTGCAAATTAACAAAATAATTAAAATTAAAAAATAATTGAATTCTAAAAATAATTGAATTTAGAAAATAACAGAATTCTCGAAAATAAAATTGAATTTAAAAAATAATTAAAATTAGAAAATAATTGAATTTAGAAAATAACAGAATTCTCGAAAATAAAATTGAATTTAAAAAAATAATTAAAATTAGAAAATAATTGAATTCTAAAAATAATTGAATTTAGAAAATAATAGAATTCTCGAAAATAAAATTGAATTTTAAAAAATAATTAAAATTAGAAAATAATTGAATCCTAATATTTTTTTTCTAATTTCGAACAAATAAAAAATTCTATTAATTAAAAATTTGTACAAATAAAAATTCAGATAAATGAAAATTCTAAAAATTGGAATTTACTATCAATTTAAAAATTTGAATCACATAAAATTCAATTGAATGAGAATTCTGTTAAATTAAAATTCGATTAAATTAAAATTCATGTAAAATAAAAATTCTGCTAAATATTTTGTTAAATAAAAATTCGTATAAAAAAGAGAAAATCCATTAAATTTGAATTTAAAAACTGAAAATTTGTTTAAAAAATAATTATTTTTAAGAAAATAGATATTTTAAAATAAAAATTTTAATTATTAATTTTTATGGGGAATTCATGCGCTTCTTTTTTGGCAAAAAAAAAAAAAAAAGAAACTTTATATCATTACAGATTTTAGTCGATATTCAAATAACAAAACAACAACTATCAGATATGGAAACAAGGCACAAAGAAGTGAAAAAATTGGAAAAATCAATAACAGAAATTCGAGATTTGTTTGTCGATGTTGCATTTTTAATTCAAGAGCAGGTAAAAATCAATTTTTTTTTTTTTTTTAAAACGAAAATCATTTTTAAAAAAACGTAATATTTGTTATTAATGTAACATTGTTAAATTTTCAGGGAGAACAAATAAATAATGTCGAATTTTTCGCGGGTAAAACAATGGATAACATTGATAGTGGTGGTCAAGATCTTAAAAAAGCGAAAAAAAAGAGCGCAAGACTCAGAAAGGTAAAATAGTAATTTTTTTTTTGCATTTTTCTCCTACCTTTTTTTATTTCTCTTCATTTTTCCTTAATTTTTTTTTTCTCTTATAAAACTCCTTTTTCTTCTTTTCATTTCTTTTTAAATTTGTTCTCTTCTTTTATTTATAATTTTGTTATTATAATTAATAATAATTATTTCTCTCTTTTTCAGAGGAAAATAAAAATAGTTTGCATTCTCATTGCGATAATCATAATTTTAATTTTGATTGCCGTTTATTTTTAATGAAAAAAATAAATTCTCAAATAAAAAAAAAAAAATGAAGCAAAAATAAATTCTCAAAAAAAAAAAAAGAAAAATTTAAGTTTTTTTCTCTGGAAAAATGGCTGTTTTAAAGAATCGAACGACACCTTTTGCGCTCGGTCGTTTTTTATATTCATCCTCGGTGCAAACGGAAAATATTTCCAGTACCTGATTGTAACCTTCGCTTGCAAAAGTGGCTGGCAAAAGTGGTCGTGTACCTAATAAAAAAAAAAAAAAAAAAAAAACAGAAAACAAATAAATTCTGAGCCTCTGTATTTTTATAAATAAAATAAATTACTAGAAGAAAAGAGAATTGAATAATAAATGAAATCAAATAAAAGAATTCAAAAACAATTTATTTTATTAATTTGAAAACAACAAATTATTCAAAAAATTAAAAGAAAAAAAGTGAATGGAATAATTAAAACGTAAATTAATGAAAAGAATTCAAAAATAATTTATTTGCTTTTATTTGGAAATAGTAAAAAAATAAATAAAATAAATTAATTGAAGAAAAGTAAATGAAATGTAAATTAATAAGAAGAAGAAACAAAATTCAAATAGAATTAAAGGAAACAAAAAAGAAAAAAAAACAGTTTTTTCTTTCTTACCAGGTCCAGAAATTGTTGTATCGTGCTCAGAAGAATAACTAACGTCCATTGAATTTATATCGTCATTTTCGTCATTATTTTCGTCGGTCATTATTTCTTTCATTATGTCGGACATTGTACAAACGGAATCCAAATGTGGCGGAGTAAGAGCCATCATTTCGTAAAGAACAAGACCGTAGGCCCACATATCGGCTTTATTTGTCACTGGCCCTTCCTCTATTTTCAAAAAAAAAAAAAGAAAACACATGAATTAACAATTATTACAGAATTTAATTTATACAAAAAATTAATTAATAAAAATTAACTAATAATAATAAATAATAAATAATAAAATAGTAAATAATAAACAAATTATAAAGAAAAAATAAATAAATAATAAAATAACAAATAATAAAATAATAATTTGATAAAATTACTGAAATAAATACAATACAGGCTTCACAGAATAAAATTTGCTAAAAAAAAGGGGGAATTGGGTAAATTTTCTTTAAAAAAACTAGGAAAAATAGGGTAAAAATTTTTTCCTTAACCAAAATACTTTAAAGTTGTTTTAAATTACACTACCGGTGAAAATTTTGAATAAAAAAAAAATCTTAAAACATAGAAAGTATAGAAACCAAAAATTTTTTTCCAAATTTTTTAAAAGTTGATAAATTTATAGAGAAAAGTGAGATTTAAAGAAGAGATTTTCCCAGTATAGTTATTAATTTTTTTTTTTAAATGTCATTTTCAATGTTTTATAAAAATTTGAATTGCATACATCTAATAAATAAACGCTTTTTATTTTTTTTTTTAAACTTATTTTAAAATTAATTTTCCACAAATTTAATTATTAGCAAAAATTTCAATTGAAAATCAATTATTATCAAAAATTTGAATTCAAAATCAATAATTTTTAAAATTTTCAATTCATAATCAATTAATATTCAATTATTTTTCAAAATTTAAATTCAAATTCAATTAAACATCAAATTATTTTCAAAAATTTCAATTTAAAATCAACTAAAATTCAATTATTTTCAAAATTTTCATTTCAAAATCAACTAAAATTCAATTGAAATATTATTGAAAAAAATTAATTTATTAATTGAAATTGTAAATTTGAATCGCTGAAAATTATTTACAAAATTTTAAATAGGAATTGAATTTTATAGAATTTTTAATAAAAAATTTGAATTTTTGAAAAAATGAATTAAAATCAAATAATTAATTTAGCGAAGAATTTTCGATACAAATTTTGGAATTAATCAAATTTGAAAGAAATATATTTAAGTTTTTCAGAAATAATTAAAATTTCAGGAGATATACAAAAAAGAATTTTAGTAAATTTGAATTGAGGAAGATTTTTTTACAAAATTCAGAAGATAATTGATTTAAATAAAAAAAATTTTAATTGAAAAATGTGTTAATTAATCGAATTTTCCAAAACTGATTAAAGTTATTGGAAATAATTAATTCAATAAAGAATTTAAGTTAAAAATTTGAAAAATTAAATTTTAAAATAGTTGCCAATTACAAATTTTGTTGTAAACAATTGAATTTCAGGAGATTTTTAATCAAAATTTTCGTAAATTTAAATTGCTGAATATTTTTTTTTATAAGATTCAGACAATAACTGAATTTTAGAAAAATTTGTATTTGAAAAAATTGTTTAAATAACAAAATTTTCAGAAAATTCTGATAAAAGATATTAGAAATAATTAAATGTAGCGAAGAAAATTTTAGAAAAAAAAATTTAATTTTTAGAATAGTTTGATTCAAAATTTGCAAAAATAATTAATTTTCAGATTTTAAATTGAAAATTTTCGTAAATTATGATTTAAATTATAAATTTTTTTTTTTACAAACTTCAGAGAATAATTGAATTTTAGTAGATATTTTTATTTTAATTTTTAAAATTCGTTTAATTCGAGACCTAATGAAGTAAAGAAAATAAATTAAATTAAAAATTAATTAAAATAGAATGTAAATAAATAAATTAATTTTTTTTTTTTAAATGTAGAATATAAAAATTTATACCTGAAAGAATTTCAGGAGCATTCCAACATTCAGTGCCAGTGTAATGTTCATTTCCTTTTTTCTTATCAATTTCTAATGTGTCTTTATTGAGACAAAGGGAAACTCCAAAATCGCATAATTTCACAATTTTATAATCAAACGAAACAAGAACATTGTAACTTTTTATATCGCCATGTAAAATAAATGCAGTATGATGTAAATATTCAAGTCCTTTTGCAATTTCATAACCAATTCTTAAAATTTCTTTTGCCGCAAATAATTCTCCATCTCTTTCTTCAATCATGTCTCCTGTTTAATTAGATTAAAAATTAAATTAATTTAATTATAATGAATTCTAATCAATTAATATTTATAGAAGCGCATTAATTTTCCAATTAAATTAATTAATTCACATTTTAATTTGATCGAGTAAAATGCAATTTATCGAAAGAATGAATTAAAATTTGCAAAAAAAATTCAAATTGAATTCAATTAAATTTTCCATTAATTGAATTGATAATTAATTTGAATTAGAAGAGCGATTACAATTATAATCAATAAATACTTCAAATAATTTTTTTTGAATTTAGAATTTAAAATTTTACCTAAATAATTTACAAAAAGAAAATCGATGAACATTTTTTTAATAAATTCAAAAATTTTAATCAATAAATGCTGTAACTATTTTTTTTTTTTCATTTAGAATTTGAAATTTTGCCTGAATAATTTTGAAAAAAAAATCGAAAATAGAAAATATAAAAATTTGTAATGTAATTTTGTAATTTCTAAATTAATAGAATCTTAGGGAATTAAAAAACAAAAATTTAATTTATTAATTAAAAAAATTATTTTCTAACTAATAAATTATTTTTCACACGGAAATTAATTTTTTTTTTCTTCTTTGAAATTAATAATTAAATATTTACCTAGAGACGAGTCAAGTTTTTCCATAACCAAACATGGCTCTCCAATATTTCCTTTTGTAAATCCCCGAAAACCAATAATATTTGGATGATTTAATTTACAAAGTATTGAAGCTTCATCACGAATTCGTTTATTGTATTTTGGATCCTTGACAACTTTATTAATTTTTTTAACTGCCCAAGGCGATCTAATACATCCAACTTTCGGAGATCTCTCCAATGTAAAAACTTTTACTCCTGAAAAATAAATTAAATTCTCCTTCTTTTAAAATATATTTTTAAAAAAAATTATATTTCGTTCCAGAATTTTGTAACAAAATAGATATAATTAATTATCTAAATAAATATTATTTATAGTATTTTGAATAAATAAATAAATAATGTATTTCACGCCAAAGTGTTAAGACCATCTGCAATTGCATCACCGATTTTTTTGAGATTTTTTTTTTCTTTTAGTACTAATTTGAGACTAGCTTCCATGAATTTTTTCGAAATTTTTTTAACAAGCCGTTTTCGAGTTATGGAATTTTGAAAATTTGGAGAATTTTCATGACTTTTAATTTTTTAAATCTCATAAATTCCTTAAAAATGCATCAATTTTAAAAGTCCTTTTTTTTTGCAAAATGTGTGTTTTTAAACGTACTTTTCAACAAAAAAAAATCTACATTTTTTTTTAAACGATATTACTATCAAACTAGCAAAATTAAACGCGCGCATTCGCGCCAAATTGAGTATTTAATTGTTTGTTATAAAGAAATTAAAGATTAATATTATCAATAATAATTTAATTTATTAGAATATTATTACATATTAAATGATAATAATGAAAATTATATGTTTACAGGCCTCGGGTTATACGACTTTTTCCGACTTTTTTCAAAAATACGACTTTTATCGACTTATTTTAATAAAATGAGACATTTTTTTTACATTTGAAAAAATATGTAAATAAAATACATTTTTTTAATATAAAATGTAGATCTTCTTCAAATCTTCTTCAATTCAATTATTTAACAAATTTTGAACTAAAATGATTCTCCACTAAATTAATTATTTTTAATAATTTTAATGAAATACATCACAAATTCAATTACATATATCAAAATTATTTTTCAATTAAAATTTTTATGAAATTAAACAATTGTTTATAATTTAAAAAAAAAAATATCACAATAAAATTGAATTATTTTTTAAAAATTTAAATTCAAAATAAACTAAAATTCAATTATTACCCGAAATTTTAATTCAAAATCAATTAAACATCCAATAATTATCAAAAATTTTCAATTTAAAATTTAATTATTTACCAAGTTTTCAATTTAAAATGAAATAAAATTCAATAATTTTCTAAAAATTCTACTCAAAATTAATTATCCAAATTTTCAATCAAAAATGAACTTAAATTAAATTATTATCTAAAATTTCAATTAAAATTCAATTATTTCACAAAATTTTCAATTCAAAATGAACTGAAATTCAATTATTTTCAAAATTTTCAATTCAAAGTCAACTAAAATTCAATTATTTTCAAAAATTTCAATTCACAATAAACTACAATTCAATTATTTTCCAAATTTCAACTGAAATTTAATTATTTTCAAAATTTTCAATCCTAAATCAACTAAAATTCAATTGTTTTAAAAATTTTCAAATTCAATTTAATTAGTTTCATAAATTTCAATTCAAAATCAACTAAAATTCAATTATTTTCCAAGTATTCAATTCAAAATAAACTAAAATTGAATTATTTTCTGAAAATTATGGTTTGAAAATCAACTAATATTCAATTATTATCCAAAATTTTAATTAAAATTCAATTATTTCCCAAAAATTTCCAAATTTAAAATCAAATAAAATTTCATTATTCTCAAAAAATTGAATTCAAAATTAATTGAATTTTCAATAATTTGAATTTAAAAGCATCTAAAATTTTCAATCGAAAATTTTTTTTTTGAAATTTAATAATTTCAATTATAACTCTAAGGAAATTCAATTATTTTTAACTATTTTCATAATATTCTTTGAAATTTCAACTATCTGAAACCATTTTTCAATTAAAAATGATTTTCAAATTATTGTATTTTGTCCGCATTTTCTAATAAATTTTTAGTGAATTCATCTAAAATTTTAATTAAAAATCACTTAAAGTTTCAATTAATTTCAAAAATCTCAATTTCAAATCTTTGAAAATTCAATTAAATTTAAAAAATGTTTTCCAAAAATTGTTTGATAAATTATTTTTAGTTCAGTAAAATTTAATAATTGTTTGAAAATTAACAATATCTTTTGAAATTTAATTATTTCTAAAAATTTCAACTTTAACTCTTCGAAAAGGATTATTATTAAAAAAAAAATTTTTTATTTAAAAATCTGTAAAATATTTTTGTTAAAATAAAAAACAAGTTCACTTTTTTTTGGAATATAAATCGACTAAAACAACTTTTTTGTGTCTTTAAGTTGATTCGAGGCCTGTGTTTTTATAATTAATATTTAATAGCTATTCGTTGGCCCCTGGTACCTTAAAAATTAATTTTTAAAAATAATTTTTTTTCAAATTACTATTTTGTACGAAATTTCCTGGCGCATATTTTTTCTCATCATAAATTTTTTGTATTTGTATACAATTTTTGAATGAATATACAAGTTTAAAAAAAATTTCGTTGGTAAACGTTGTGTACTTGAGCTTCGTGAATTGAATTTTCGAATTTGGAATTTTAAAGAAACTTATTCCGAAATTTGGAAACACAATTATACAACTTTGGCAAAAATGAGAAAAAGAATTGTCAAAATTTGACACGTCATAAGATTACTATTCAAAAAAAAACACGTGAAATCAGAAAAGGCCAACTTCAAGTCAGGACAGAAGGACAGACCAATCATTTTATTATTATATAATTTTTGAGTTTTAATGATATAAAGTCATTTCTCTCATTTGACGTACTGATTTTTTTCAAAATTTTTTCCAAAAAACTACTTCTTATTACGAAACTTTTAAGTCTATCCCGATAATGAGCAAACAATTTTTACAATATTTTCGGAATTTTTCAAAAATTTTTGAATTTTGAATTTTTTAAAAATATTTTCGGTTTTTTTTTATACTACCTACTTTTATGTATTTTGATGCGCTGATTACGAAAATCATAGTGATAATACCCAAAAATTTGATTTTTATGGTGAAAACCATAAAAAAAAAATCCCAAAATTTATAATTTTTTTCGTTTATTGGGTAAAATATGCAAAATTTAAAAAAATGCAAAAAAAAAAATGTATTTTAATAAGATCTATAACTTTTGTATGAAAGTTTTTTTTTTAATTTTGCATCTTTTACCCAATAAACGAAAAAAATCATAAATTTTGGGACTTTTTTATGGTTTTCACCATAAAAATAAAATTTTTGGGTATTGTCACTATGATTTTCGTAATCAGCGCATCAAAATACATAATAGTACGTATTAAAAAAAAAAAAAAACAAAAATATTTTTTAAAAATTCAAAATTCAAAAATTTTTAAAAAATTCCGAAAATATTGTAAAAATTATGCGGACAAAATACAATAATTTGAAAATCATTTTTAATTAAAAAATGGTTTCAGATAGTTGAATTTTCAAAGAATATTATTAAAATAGTTAAAAATAATGGAATTTCCTTAGAGTTATAATTGAAATTATTAAATTTCAAAAAAAAAATTTTCGATGTAAAATTTTAGAAATAATTAAATTTTAGATGCTTTTAAATTCAAATTATTGAAAATTCAATTAATTTTGAATTCAAATTTTTTGAGAATAATGAAATTTTATTTGATTTTAAATTTGCAAAATAATTGAATTTCAGTTTATTTTGAATTGAAAATTTTGGGAAATAATTGAATTTTAATTGAAAATTTTGAATAATAATTTAATTTAAGTTCATTTTTGATTGAAAATTTGGATAATAAAATTTTGAATAGAAATTTTAGAAAATAATTAAATTTTATTTCTTTTAAATTGAAAACTTGGTAAATAATTAAATTTTAAATTGAAAATTTTTGATAATTATTGGATTTTTAATTGAATTTGAATTAAAATTTCGGATAATAATTGAATTTTAGTTTATTTTGAATTGAAATTTTTAAATAATAATTCAATTTTATTGTGATATATTTTTTTAAATTATAAACAATTGTTAAATTTCATAAAAATTTTAATTGAAAAAATAATTTTGATTTAATTTAATTTGTGATGTATTTCATTAAAATTATTAAGAATAATTAATTTAGTGAAGAATCATTTTAGTTCAAAATTTGTTAAATAATTGAATTGACTTAACACTTTGGCGTGGAATACATCAAATATAAAACTATTATTCGTAAAATTCACCCCCTACTCCTTTCTTTTTTTAGAATTTTACGAAAATTCTACTAAATTGATTAAATTAAGAAAATTTTTTTATCATACAATGAAAATTTAGAAAAAAAATATTAACCAACATGAGAATATAAATTATAAATTATTAATATTAAAAAGATATTCTATAAATGAATATAAAAACAATAACATACCGCAACCATAACCTAATTCTTTAAGATAAGGCGACGGAGGAATTCTAATTGGAGGCAATACTTTTTCCGGTGTTTGAAATTTCTTTGGTGTTTTAAATTCCATTATTTTTTTTTCTTTCAATTTAACAATAATATTGATAAAAATTCACGGTAAATGAAATATTTTTAATGACGGGCGACGGTTATTTGTTATTTTTGTAGCACTTTTGTAGTAAACAACACATTGACTTCCGGTCAAATTCTGACGTTTCATTTTCATTTATGCGGTTCAGTCCATTTTCCGCATTGTGACAATTATGGTGACAGTGACAGATTTTCTAACCTTATGAATATGTTTTAAACTTTTTTTCTGCTCAGTCCTCTATTAAAAAATCGTAAAAAAAATAATAAAATATGTAAAAATATAATTAAATTCATTAAATGTACGTGTTTTTTTTTATATTGTGATTTAAGAAATTAAGTTTATTAAAATTACAATCATGTAAGTTTCGTAAATTACAATTAATTATATATTTACAACCAGTTGTCATTTATTTTAATAATTTATTCTCACTTTTATTCATATATAACTATATTTTATCTGTTTTAATTTTTTTTATTCGAATTTGTTTTTTATTTTAGTATTTACTATAAAATTTGACATTTTTTTGGTAAATTGACACCTTTTTGTATTGTAGAAAATGTATTTATGAAAATTGTACTATTTTGGAATTTTAAGGATCGGAAAAAAATGACAGATTATTGTCAAGTTTATTTATATCGAACAATTTTTTTTGTTTAGAAAGAATAGAATTTGGTTATTGTTTTTTTTTAACAATAGATTTATTACATTTGTTTCTTTTTGGTGATTTTTTTTAACATAACCTTAAAATGTATAAACTTTTTTAAAGGAGTTTTTAGTACAAAATAATAATAATAACTAATAATAATAATAATAACTATTATTATTATTATTATAAAAATAAAAAAATAATATAGTACATAAAATAAAATATAAAAAACACAAAAATAACATTTTTAATGTAAAATTTTTGATATTTTATAGTTATTAATTATAAAGTATAATTGTAAATAATAATAATAATTATAAATGAAGTTTTTATTATAAAACCGCGATTTAATTTAATATTTTTTTTTAATCGTTACTGCAATAATTTAAGTATAATTTAAATCGTAATTAAAGTCACAATTTTTAATAAATAATTAATAAATAATTAATTAATTAATAAATAATTAATTAATAATTAATAAATAATTAATTAATTTTACTTTAAATTAAGGGATCAAATTTAAATCAAAGAGTTTTTTATATTTTTAAATTTTTTGTAAACATTTTTTTTTTTTAAATGAAAAATTTATATTTAAATAAATTTCAATGTAAAAAATAATTAAAAAAAAACACGATTTGTTAGTTTTAATTTTTAAATAATATATTAATATCTAAATTAATAAATATATTAAATATAATATTAATATATAAATATTCCCTGATGCTTGAATATTATTAAATTTATTGTTTCGATATTTATTTTATTAAAAAATCAAAACATAAAACAAAAAAAATAAATAAACATTAGTTGGTTATTTAAGTGCTTCTGCACTAAAGATAATTTTTTTTTTTACAAATTTATAAACTTTTACATTGTAATTAAATAAATAAATAATAATAATAACAATAATAACAATAATTAAAAATAATAAAAGGAAAAAACAAAATAATAATAAATAAATAATAACAATTAATAAATAAATAAGTAAATAATAATAGTAATTTAATAATAATAATAATAATAATTAAATAATAATAATAATATTATAATAATAATTAAATATTAATATTGAAAAAAAAATTCTTTTAATAAAATGAATAATGAATTTTTTCGTAATTAACAAAGTAGAGAAGTTTGTTAAAAACTTTTAAAAAAAAATAATAAATTGAAATAAAAATTAGTATTATTATTATTATTATTAGCTACTAATTATTTAATTTTGTTTTTTCTTTTTAATTTTCTAGAAAATGTTTGAGTTGCCAGCGGAATTGACAGCCAAACCTTTGGCCTTTGTGGCTATAACTGGTTTAAATATGTCAAATACAATTCACAAATCGATTTGGGACGCATTTATCAATAATCGTCGTCCTGATAGTGCTGCTATTCAATATAAATTATTAAGTGGCAGTTTCGAATTTCCAACTGTAAAACCGAAGGTAATTTATTGGAATTAATTTTTTTTTTTTTTTTTTAATTTTATTTTTAAATACATAATTAACTATCAAAATAAAAATTCGGACAAATGAAAGTTGAGAGAATTGGAATTTCTTTCAATTTAAAAAAAATTCGAATCAGATAAAATTCGATTGAATGAGAATTCTGTTAAATTAAAATTCGCTTCAATTTAAATTCCTGTTAAATAGAAATTCGCTTCAATTTAAATTCCTGTTAAATAGAAATTCGCTTCAATTTAAATTCCTGTTAAATAGAAATTCGCTTCAATTTAAATTTTTTTTTTTCAATAAATAGTCATATAAAGAAATTAATTTGTAAAATAAAAATTCCGGCGAAAATTCAGTAGCTAAAATTTTTTTCTAAATTAAAAATTCGTGTAAAAAAGAAATTTTTTCAATTGCTAATTCACGAAATGAAAATTTGTCTTAAAAAATAATTATTTTTAATAAAATTCCAATTAATGTTTTTTAATGGAAGTTTTTTTTTTTTGAATTCGTACCTAAAATTTTTGTGGCAACCATCTATTTTAAATTATAAAATTAATCAAAAATTTTTTTTTGATAAATTTCGAATTTTTTTTTTTTTACAGAGAAATTCTTACGAATGGTACATACCAAAGGGAATTTTAAAACGAAATTGGATGAATAAATATTTAAATGAAATTCCCTCTCTTGTTGTTGTTTTCTATGATCTTGATTGGACCGATCCAATGTGGAATGAGAAAAAAATGGAATGTGTCTCGAGAGTCGATTCTTTGAGGTAAAAAAAAAAAAAAAAAGGAAAAAGAAAAATAATATTTAAAAAATTGTTTTATATTCTGCAAAACATTTTTTTTCTTTTTTTAAATTAAATTATTTTCAAATTTCATTATAGAGCCGTTTCAGAAGGACGAAATCCAAGGATTGCAATTGTTTTGATTCAAAGACACGCGGCTCCTCCGGGTACAGAGGATGTCCTTGCAACTGAGAGAGCAACAGCACTTTATACCGCTTGCGATATTCCTGCGAAATCACTTTATATTCTACCACTTGGCGATCATCTCATGGGATACATTACTAGGTGAAAAAAAATTTTTAAATTTGAAATTTTTTTTTCAATTTCTTTCTTATTTAATTTACATTTACTTTTTGAATAAAAAAAAAATATTAATATGTATTTAAATTAAATTAATAATTTATTAATTATTTAATAATTAATTTAAATATTAAATACTTTCTTTATAAATTTTATTTTATTATTATAATGAAAACTCAAAATTATTATATAATAATAAAATGCTTGGTCTGTCCTTCTGTCCTAAATTGAAGTTGGACTTTTCTGATTTCACGTGTTTTTTTGAATATTAATCTTATGACGTGTCAAATTTTGACAATTCTTTTTCTCATTTTTGCCAAAGTTGTATAATTGTGTTTCCAAATTTCGGAATAAGTTTCTTTAAAATTCCTAATTCGAAAATTCAATTCACGAAGCTCAAGTACACAACGTTTACCAACGAAAGTTTTTTTAAAGTTGTATATTCATTCAAAAATTGTATACAAATACAAAAAATTTATGATGAGAAAAAATATGCGCCAGGAAATTTCGTACAAGATAGTAATTTGAAAAAAATTTATTTTTCAAAAATAATTTTTAAGGTATCAGGGGCCAACGAATACCTATATTAAATATTAATTATAAAAAACACAGGTCTCGAATCGACACAAAAAAGTCGTTTTAGTCGATTTATATTCAAAAAAAAAGTGGATTTGTTTTTTATTTTAACAAAAATATTTTACAGATTTTTAAATAAATTTTTTTTTCAGAAGAATCCTTTTCGAAGGGTTAAGGTTGAAATTTTTAGAAATAATTAAATTTCAAAAGATATTGTTAATTTTTAAACAATTATTAAATTTTACAGAACTAAAAATAATATATCAAACAATTTTTGGAAAACATTTTTTAAAATTAATTGAATTTTCAAAGATTTAAAATTGAGCTTTTTGAAATTAATTGAAACTTTAAGTGTTTTGTAATTAAAATTTTAGATGATTTCACTAAAAATTTATTAGAAAATGCAGACAAAATATAATAATTTGAAAATCATTTTTAATTGAAAAATGGTTTCAGATAGTTGAAATTTCAAAGAATATTATTAAAATAGTTAAAAATAATTGAATTTCCTTAGAGTTATAATTGAAATTATAAAAAATTTCAAAAAAAAAAAATTTTCGATGGAAAATTTTAGAAATAATTAAATTTTAGATGCTTTTAAATTCAAATTATTGAAAATTCAATTAATTTTGAATTCAAATTTTTTGAGAATAATGAAATTTTATTTGATTTTAAATTGAACATTTTTGGGAAATAATTGAATTTTGATTGAAATTTTGGATATTAATTTAATTAAAGTTCATTTTTGATTAAATATTTGAATAATTAATTTTGAATAGAAATTTTAGAAAAAAAATGGAATTTCAATTAAAATTTTTCAAAATAATTGAATTTTAATTGATTTGGAATTGAAATTTTGGAAAATAATTGAATTTCAATTAATATTAAATTGAAACTTTTGAAAGAAATTGAATTTTACTTAATTTTGGATTGAAAATTTTGAAAATAATTGAATTTTAGTTGATTTAGGATTGAAAATTTTAGAAAATAATTAAATTTCAATTGAAATTTTGGAATATAATTTAATTTTAGTTGATTTTAAATTAAAATTTTTTAAATAATTTAATTTTACTTGATATTAGATTAAAATTTTGAAAATAATTGAATTCTAGTTTATTTTAAGTTGCAAAGTTTTGGGAATAATTGAATTTTAGTTGATTTTGAATTGAAATTTTGGAAAATAATTGATTTTGAATTGAAATTTTGGAAATTAATTGATTTTGAATTGAAAATTTGGAAAATAATTTATTTTAAATCGAAAATTTCGAAAATAATCGAATTTCATTTGAATATAAATTGCATATTTAATTGAATTTCAATTGAAATTTTAGAAAATAATTGAATTTTAGTTAATTTTCAATCGAAATTTTGGAAAATAATTGAATTTTAGTTGATTTTGAATTTAAAATTTTTTTAAAAATTGAATTTTAATTAAAATTTTAGAAAATAATTGAATTTTAGTTGATTTTGAATTGAAATTTTGGAAAATAATTGATTTTGAATTGAAAATTTTGGAAAATAATTGAATTTCGATTAAAATTTTTCAAAATAATTGAATTTGAATTGATTTTTTAATTGAAAATTTTGGGAAATAATTGAATTTGAATTGAAATTTTGGATAATATTTTAATTTAAGTTCATTTTTGATTGAAAATTTGGATAATAAAATTTTGAATAGAAATTGTAGAAAATAATTGAATTTTTTTTCATTTTAAATTGAAAACTTGGTAAATAATTAAATTGTAAATTGAAAATTTTGGATAATTATTGGATTTTTAATTGATTTTGAATTAAAATTTCGGTTAATAATTGAATTTTAGTTTATTTTGAATTGAAATTTTTAAAAAATAATTTAATTTTATTGTGATATATTTTTTTTAAATTATAAACAATTGTTAAATTTCATAAAAATTTTAATTGAAAAATAATTTTGTTATAAGTGAATTTGTGATGTATTTCATTAAAATTATTAAAAATAATTAATTTAGTGAAGAATCATTTTAGTTCAAAATTTGTTAAATAATTGAATTAAAAAAGATCTGAAGAAGATCTACATTTTATACTAAAAAAATGTATTTTATTTACATTTTCTTTTCAAATGTAAAAAAAAATGTCGCTTTTTATTAAAATAAATCAATAAAAGTCGTATTTTTGGAAAAAAGTCGGAAAAAGTCGTATAATCCGAGGCCTGTAAACATATAATTTTCATTATTATCATTTAATATGTAATAATATTCTAATAAATTAAATTATTATTGATAATATTAATCTTTTATTTCTTTATAACAAACAATTAAATACTCAATTTGGCGCGCTTGCACGCGTTTAATTTTGCTAGTTATTTAATAATTAATTTAAATATTAAATACTTTCTTTATAAATTTTATTGTATTATTATACTTAAATAATAATTATTTATTATCTCAATGATAATTAGACAAACATTCAATTTTCAAAAAAAAATTTAATTAGAATTTATCAAAAATTTCAATATTTATCATAAATTAAATTATTTTCAAAAAAAAAAAAAAAAATGTTATTTCAATTCAGCAAAAAATTTAATTTTCAAAAATTTTTATGGAAATTAGTAAAAAAAAAAAAAATTTAATTACTATTAAATTTAAACGATATTTTTTCGCGTCTTAAAAGTTGAATTTATTCAACTGTTAATTTTAGTGAATTTTGTACTAAAAATTGAAGGGAATTTTTTTTCCCCCTTTTATTTTAGATTGGAAGGAGCGTTTAACGACTTGGCGCAAGGATTTTATCATCTCGAATATCGAAATGTGAAAGGACATCGTGATCAATTAAATAAAACGACTCATCAATATTTATTTATTCGACATCAATTTAAAATGGGCTTTTTTAACGAACTCAAACATGAACAACATACAGCTCAAAAGTAAGAGAAAAAAAAATTCATTTTATTTATTTATATAATAATTTTAAATATATTTTTTCTATTTTCTTCTATAATCTTCTGCTAATTATTTTTTTTGTGTAATTAAAAAAAGAAATTTTCTTTCAGACACTATCAGCAAGCTTACAACAATTTACTCGATATACGAATGACTGACACAAATTCATTAGAAATCAAAACTGTTGCTAGTTTTTTAAATTACAAATTATGTAAATTAATGTTTTTGTTAAATCTTCCAAAAGATGCAATATCACAATTTAAAAGTCACACTGAAAGGTAAGAATGATCAAATTTTTCAAATATTATTTATTAAAAGAACTTTTTTGTTAAAAGAGAATGTGAATTTTTTTTTTTTAGATTTAAAATTAGACCGGGACCTTCGGAATTGATATTTGAGCATCACGCCTGGATGTCGAGTCAGTATTCGACGTTTGCCGAATTATTTGACGAAGCAATTCGACAAGGACTTCCAGCTGTTCAAACGCAGCATCCTGGTTATTATTTTCAATTGGCAGCTAAATACGCGAGCGAAAGGCAATTGGCATCAAAGGAAATTTGCTCTGTACGTATTTATTGAATTTTGCATTAAAAAAGAAAAAAGAAAAATTAAAATTAAGAAATTAAAAAAAAAAAAATTAATTAAACTGTAATACCGAAGGTAATTTATTGAAATTTAAAATTATTTTTCTTTCAATATAATTATTTTAAAATACACAATTAAATTTTTTTTTATACATAAATTTGGAATTTAAAGAAAATTATAACAAAATCAGACCTCGGATTAAACGACTTTTTATGACTAATTTTAATAAAATGCGACTTTTTCGAATTTTTTCTACATTTAAAAAAAAAAAATTAAACAAAATCCTTTTTTTATACAATGCAGATTTAACAGATTTTCAACTAAAATTATTCACTAAATTAACTATTCTTAATAATTTTCATGAAATTCTTCTGATATTCAATTATCTTAAACTGATTTTCATTAAAATTTTTTATAAAATTTAATAATTTGTTATATTTAAAAAAAAAATTAGCAAATAAAATTGCCAAAAAAATTTTAATTTAAAATCACTTGAAAACTTAATTATTAGCAAAAAATTTCAATTATTTCTAATGATTTTTATAATATTGTTCAAAAATTCAATTATCTGAGAGCATTATTCAATTAAAAACTTTTGAAATTCAATTTTTTTTATGTGATTATGAATGTTTAAATATTGAATATTTAACCAAATGTATGCTTTATAAACCTCTATTGAGGTTTCAAATTGCTTTTAATAAAAAAAAAATAAAAAATAAATTCTTCATCAAAAGGAAATCACTAGAAATTTTTCCTATTGTAATTATTGTCTAAAATTTAACACAATATTTTGAAATTCAAATATTTTCGAAAATTTCAATTCAAAATCAACTAAAATACAATTATTTTCCAAAATTTCAATTCAAAATCAACTTTTTTTTCAAAATTTTCAATTCAAAATCAACTAAAATTAAATTATTTTCCAAAAATTTTAAATTGAAATTCAATTATTTTCAAAATTTGAAATTAAAAATCATTTATTTTGAAAATTTTCAAATTCAAATTCAATTACTTTTCAATTTTTCTATTTAAAATTAAATAAAATTCAATTATTTTAAAAATTTCAATTCAAAATTAATTAAAATTCAATTGTTTTCAAAAATTTCAATTGAAATTCAATTTTTTTCAAAATTTGCAATTTAAAATCAACTAAAATTCAATTCTTTTCAAAATTTTCGATTTAAAATCTATTATTTTCCAAAATTTCAATTCAAAATCAATTAAAATTCAATTATATTGACAAATTTTAATTGAAATTCAATTATTTTCCAAAATTTTCAATTCAAAATCAACTAAAATTCAATTATTACCCGAAATTTTAATTCAAAATCAATTAAAAATCCAATAATTATCGAAAATTTTCAATTTAAAATTCAATTATTTTCCAAATTTTATGTTTAAAATTAACTAAAATTGAATTATATTCCAAAATTTAAATTCAAAATCAACTAAAATTTAATTATTTTTCAAAATTTTCAATTGAAATTTAATTATTTTCAAATCCAAATCAACTAAAATTCAATTATTTACAAAATTTTATTTTTAAAATTTACTAAAATTCAATTATTTTCCAATATTTCAATTCAAAATCAACTAAACTTCAATTATTTTCGGAATTTTAAATTTAAAATCAACTAAAATTAAATTATTTTCTAAAATTTCAATTCAAAACCAACTAATATTTAATTATTTAAAAAATTTCAATTCCAAATCCATTAAAATTCAATTTTTTGCAAAATTTCAATTAAAATTCAATTATTTGCAAAATTTGCAACTCAAACTTAACAAAAATTCACTTATTTTCCAAACTTTCAATTCAAAATTAGTTAAAATTCAATTATTTTCCAAAATTTCAATTGAGATTCAATTATTTTCATAATTTTCAATTCAAAATCAACTAAAATTCAATTATTTTCTAAAATTTCCTTTCAATATCAATTATTTTCCAAAATTTTAATTGAAATTCAATTCTTTTCAACAATTTCAATTCGAAATCAACGAAAATTCAATTATTTTCTAAAATTTAAAATTAAATTTATCAAAAATTGTATTTTTGGAAAATTATTCAATTTTTGTTAAATTTAAATTGAAATTTTTGAATATAATTGAATTTCAGTTGATTTAGAATTGAAAATTTTAAAAATAATTGAATTTTAGTAGATATAGAATTGAAAATTTTAAAAATAATTGAATTTTAGTTGATATAGAATTGAAAATTTTAAAAATAATTGAATTTTAGTTGATTTAGAATAGAAATTTTTGAAAATAATTGAATTTCAATTGAAATTATCAACATTTTTAATACAAAATCAACAAAAATTTACTTATTTTCCAAAATTTCAATTCAAAATTAATTAAAATTCAATTATTTTCAAAAATTTAAATTTAAAATTAATTGAAATTTAATTATTTTCATAATTTTCATCTCATTGTCAACGAAAAATCACTTGTTTTCCAAAATTTAAATTCTAAATTAATTAAACTTGAATTATAGTTTTAAAAATTTTAATTTATGAGCTTGTAAAATTTAATTATTTCAACAATTTTTTTGATATTTAATAATTTTAATTATAACTTTTCTGAAATTTAATTATTTTTTAAATATTTTCAAAAATTTTACTATCTGAAACCATTTTTTTGCGTAAAAAGTTTTTAAATTATTGTATTTTTGTCTGCAATTTCTAATAAATTTTTTTTTAGTAAAATCATCAAAAATTAAAATCATCTGAAGTACAATTAATTTCAAAAATAAAAATTATAAATCTTTCAAAATTCAATTATAATTTAAAAACTGTTATCTAAAAATATTTTATAAATTATTATATTATATTATATAAATTATTTCCATTACTGAATTAATAAAATGAATTTAATATCTAATAATATTTGTTATTTTAAGTAAAATATTTCATTAACCAATTAAATTTTGGTAAAATAAAAAAATCGACTTTTTCGATTTTTTTTTTTTTTTTTGAATATAAATCAACTATTTTTGTGCTTTAAACTCAATCCGAGGCATGTAATTATTTTAAAATATATAATTAAATTTTTTTCTACACATAAATTTGGAATTTTAAACAAAATTATTACAAAATAAATGAATTATCTTTATTGTCAAATTGACTGAATATTTACCTAAAAAAAAAAATGAATTAATACCTAAAGAAAAATTAATAATTTGAATAGTTAATTTTTTTTTTTTTTTTGTAAAAGTAAAATAAAAAATATTGATAAAGTTTCACATTGTTTCAGAGTGTGAAATCGTATCCAGAACCGGATCCATTGGGAGATGAGGAAAAAATGGAATTTTATGGTCAAAGGCCATGGAGACTGGGAAAATTAAATGCTGAACCTGCGGATTCAATGGGCGAAACAGCAGCGATTCAGGCTCTTCAGTTTAGAGAGAAAACCACTGTCAATCATTCTGTAAGTAATAAATTAAAAATTAAAATAAAAAAAAATATTTATTATTTTTAATAATTCAGTGCAGGGCTAATAAAAATCATGTTTAAAAAAAAACCAAGAAATACGTTTTTTGTTTATTTAAATCTGATGTTTTTTAAAATTGTAAATAAATAAAGAAATTCCTTTTCTTTTAAATTAAAATTAAAAACTCGCATTTTTATTATAAAAAAGAAAAATTTTTATTTAATAAAATCTACAAAGTAAAAATTAATAAAGAAGAAAACAATAAATCGCTGTAAAAATCGTTTACACAAAAAAATGATAAATGAAATAATAAATTTTTTTTTCAGATGATAATTATAGGCCTTTTAGGAAATGCAATTTCACAGTTTAAAATCTATCGATGTCCACGAATGCGTCGAGTATTAGGTAATTTGTAATTTTGCAAATTTATTAATTGTAATTTATAATTTTTTATTTGTAATTTTTGCAAATTTTGTAATTTATAAATTCTAATTTGTAATTTTGCAAATTTTATAATTTATAATTTGTAATTTTGCAAATTTTATAATTTGTAATTTTGCCAATTTATTATTTATTTATTTTAAAATAGAAAATACATAATTAACAATTAATTTTCAGTTGTACAAATGGCGGAGGAATATTTTAATGCAAAAGATTATGGAAAAGTTTTAACGTGAGTAAAAAAAAAAAAAAAAATGAAAAATTAATCAAGAATTTGTTAATATTTTTAGGGAATAAAATTTTGATTTTGATGACAAAAAAAAAAATTGCAGATTATTGATTCATATGTTATGGGAATATCGAAGCGAGCGCTGGCCGCTTTTACTCACAAATATTTTAAAGACTGCTCTTCGCGCTGCATATTTATCAGTTAATGTTCAGGATTATCTTGCATTGGCCCTTGAATCCCTGGGACCAACGACATTGTTTTCCAATGAACATCATTCGACTATTCATGCCAATATTTTCAGTATACTCCAGGTTAGTGTTTGAAAAAAAATTTATATTTTATTTATTTTTTAACTATTTTTTTTATTATTTTATTCGCATTTATAAAGGCTTACAAAAAGAAAAAAAAGGAAATATTTTATTTATTTCGTTTACGAATTTACAGAAAGTAAAAGAAAATGTATTTACTATTTTAAATAGTAAAAAAATTATTATTTTATTCTAATTGAATAATTTTTGTTCTTCTCAATAAATAATAATAGAGAAAACCACCAAATCCAGAGCCAGATTTGCCTGAACATGACAAAAGTGTTGTTCAAAAATGGAATTCAGAACTTTCTCGACCGGAGCCAATTTTATTTACAATCGATGACAATACAACATTGTCATTTATTGAAATTAAAACGAGATTCACCGAACCAAAGTACACTGTCAATTCTAATGTAACGATTCAAGTTCTCGTCAGGTATTAAAAAAAAAATCAATATAATAAAAATATTAATTATTAATTATTATGCAGAATATATTAAAAATAAAAAGATTATTAATTTTTTTTTCTTCTTCTCATTTTTTAGGAACTTGTGTCGAGAAAATATCGAATTTTCAAAAATATCCGTAACAGTCAGTAATCCAGGATATAATTTGGAAATTCCAATAATCGGAAGTTCTGAGGATTTTAAATTTCGTCAAAATGAAATAAAAAAATTCACATGTCAATTTCAAGTTCAGTGCAATGGAAATGAAATTCAAATTAGCGCAGTTTCTTTTTATTTAGGTCGGGAAAATAATTGTTGTGTTGTTATGCGATTTTCACCAAACGGAAGTGATAATTCTGTCGATCGACTGTATCCGGAAATTCAACAACTTCGGTGAGTTTTTTTTTTTGTCACCTGAATTTAGTTTTTAATTATATAATAATAAAATACTTGGTCTGTCCTTCTGTCTTAACTTAAAGTTGGCCTTTTCTGATTTCACTTGTTTTTTTTTTTAATAGTAATCTTATGACGTGTCAAATTTTGACAATTCTTTTTCTCATTTTTGCCAAAATTGTATAATTGTGTTTCCAAATTTCGGAATAAGTTTCTTTAAAATTCCAAATTCGAAAATTCAATTCACGAAGCTGAAGTACACAACGTTTACCAATGAAATTTTTCTAAAAATTGTATATTGATTCAAAAATTGTAGACAAATAGAAAAAATTTATGATGAGAAAAAAGATGCACCAGAATATTTCGTACAAGATAGTAATTTGAAAAAAATTTATTTTTAAAAATTTATTTTTAAGGTACCAGGGGCCAACGAATACCTATTAAATATTAATTTTAAAAACACAGGCCTCGAATCAACTTAAAGACCCAAAAAAGTCGTTTTAGTCGATTTATATTACAAAAAAAAATTGGATTTGTTTGAAAATTTTGGGAAATAATTAAATTTTAATTGAAATTTTGAATAATTAATTTTGAATAGAAATTTTAGAAAATAATTGAATTTTATTTCATTCTAAATTGAAAACTTGGTAAATAATTAAATTTTAAATTGAAAATTTTCGATAATTATTGGATTTTTAATTGATTTTGAATTAAAATTTCGGGTAATAATTGAATTGAAAACTTTGGAAAATAATTGAATTTCAATTAAAATTTGTCGATATAATTGAATTTTAATTGATTTTGAATTGAAATTTTGGAAAATAATAGATTTTAAATCGAAAATTTTGAAAAGAATTGAATTTTAGTTGATTTTAAATTGCAAATTTTGAAAAAAATTGAATTTCAATTGAAATTTTAGAGAATAATTGAATTTTAGTTAATTTTTAATTGCAATTTTTGAAAATAATTGAATTTTAGTTAATTTTGAATTGAAAATGTTCATAATTTCAATTGAAATTCAATTATTTTCAAAAATTTCTATTCTAAATCAACTACAATTCAATTAGTTTAAAAATTTTCAATTCAAATTCAACTAAAATTCAATTACTTTTCAAAATTCTAATTGAAATTCAATTATTTTCCAAAATTTCAAATGAAATTCAATTACTTTCCAAAATTTACAATTCAAAATCAACTAAAAATCAATAATTTTTAAAATTTGCAATCTAAATGAACAACAATTGATTTTTACTGGATTTTGAATTGAAATTTTTGAAAATAATTGTAATGTAATTGATTTTGAATTGAAATTTTGGAAAATAATTAATTTTAAATCGAATATTTTGAAAATAATTGAATTTTAGTTGATTTTAAATTGCAAATTTTGAAAATAATTGAATTTTAGTTGATTTTGAATTAAAAATTTTGGAAAATAATTGAATTTCAATTAAAATTTGTCAATATAATTGAATTTTAATTGATTTTGAATTGAAATTTTTGAAAATAATTGATATTGAAAGGAAATTTTAGAAAATAATTGAATTTTAGTTGAAAATAATTGATTTTAAATCGAAAATTTTGAAAAGAACTGAATTTTAGTTGATTTTAAATTGCAAATTTTGAAAATAATTGAATTTCAATTGAAATTTAAAAAAAAAATTGAATTTTATTTCATTTTAAATTGAAATTTTTAAAAATAATTGAATTTTAGTTGATTTTAAATTGCAAATTTTGAAAAAAATTGAATTTCAATTGAAATTTTAGAAAATAATTGAATTTTAGTTAATTTTCAATTGCAATTTTTGAAAAAAATTAAATTTTAGTTGAGTTTGAATTTAAAATGTTCATAATTTCAATTAAAATTCAATTATTTTCAAAAATTTCTATTCTAAATCAACTACAATTCAATTATTTTTAAAATTTTCAAATAAAATTCAATTACTTTTCAAAATTCCAATTAAAATTCAAGTATTTTGAAAAATTTAAATGGAAATTCAATTATTTTCCAAAATTTACAATTCAAAATCAACTAAAATTCAATTATTTTTAAAATTTTCAATCTAAATGAACAACAATTCAATTATATTCCAAAATTTCAATTTAAATTTATCAAAAATTCAATAATTTTCCAAAAATCCAAGTTTTGATAAATTTAATTTTAAAATTTAGAAAATAATTGAATTTTCGTTGATTTTAAATTGCAAATTTTGAAAATAATTAAATTTTAGTTGATTTTTAATTGAAAATTTTGGAAAATAGTTGAATTTCAATTAAAATTTTTCAAAATAATTGAATTTTAATTGTTTTTGAATTGAAAATTTTGGGAAATAATTGAATTTTAATTGAAATTTTGGATAATAATTTAATTGAAGTTCATTTTTGATTGAAAATTTGGATAATTAATTTTGAATAGAAATTTTAGAAAATAATTAAATTTTATTTCTTTTAAATTGAAAACTTGGTAAATAATTAAATTTTAAATTAAAAATTTTTGATAATTATTGGACCCGTGTGGAAAAGTGATGTGGGCCCCCAGCGGGGGCCCTTATGGATCGCCCTCATGCCATGAGGGCCGCATATGGATGATCCATAGGGGCCCCTCATGGAAACGACATGCTCATCGATGAGGGCGCCCGCATGGGCGATCCATGAGGGTGCCCCTACGGGCGCCCTTATGGGCCCTCACGTTTGCCCTCATCTTGCCCTCAAGTTTGCCATAATGTTTTTTAATCAATAATATTAATAATAAAAGTTAATTAATAATAAATAAGCTTAAGTTATGAATAAATAACATATTTATTTAATAATTATTCAATTTTAAATTAAATTCTTACTCAAATTCAATTTATTAATTAACGTTCTAATTAATTAACTGTCGGATATAATTAAAAGTAATAATAAATTAATTAATTAAAAAATTAAAAAATATTTAATTTATGCATACTATTAACGGATATTTTCATTTTTCAATTAATTCATACATAGAATTAATGATTAAACGCAAACCTGAGAAATAAATAAATCTAACGCATGGGGGGAATCGAACCTACGACCTACGGACTATGAGTCTAACGCTTTACCAACTACGCTACGTACGCTACTTCAAAACGAATGCTAACTTCTTGATGCTATTTAAACTTCAAAAATACCTAACAAAGAAAAGTGCTTAACATCATTTAGTTAAAGTTAAGATATTAAATTATATTTTCCAATCAAATGCAATTTATAAAATATAATTAATTATATGCTTTATGATTATTATCATGAATCATCTCAGGCGAATTTTCAAAAAAGTGTAAATATATTTTTATTAAAAACGCGTTTTTCGTTGTTTTAAATCATTGGAAACATTCATTTTTTGTTGATAAAAAAATATTTGATTTTTGGACTTAGAAAATTTTGCTAATCGATCATGAGGGCGATCCATGCGGGGCCCCTACGGTGCCCCTCATGGATTCGCCATATGGATCAGCCCTCATGGGCCCCCGCCGGGGGCCCCGAACTCTTGAGGGCAAGATCGTGGCTTTTTCCACACGGGCGATGTTTAATTGATTTTGAATTAAAATTTCGGGTAATAATTGAATTTTAGTTTATTTTGAATTGAAATTTTTAAAAAATAATTCAATTTTATTGTGATATTTTTTTTTAAAAATTATAAACAATTGTTAAATTTCATAAAAATTTTAATTGAAAAATAATTTTGATATAATTGAATTTGTGATGTATTTCATTAAAATTATTAAAATTAATTAATTTAGTGAAGAATCATTTTATTTTAAAATTTGTTAAATAATTGAATTGAAGAAGATCTAAAGATCTACATTTTATACTAAAAAATGTATTTTATTTACATTTTTTTTCAAATGTAAAAAAAAAGTGTCGCATTTTATTAAAATAAGTCGATAAAAGTCGTATTTTTGGAAAAAAGTCGGAAAAAGTCGTATAATCCGAGGCTTGTAAACATATATAATTTTCATTATTATCATTTAATATGTAATAATATTCTAATAAATTAAATTATTATTGATAATATTAATCTTTAATTTCTTTATAGCAAACAATTAAATTTTGCTAGTTTACTATTATTTTAGTCGAATTTTTCCTTCTATAATACTATTTATGGAAAAATTATTTTTATTTTAATTTAATAGATTTTAATTAATTTGGAAACAAAAAAAAAAACGTAAAGTAAAATTGATTAGAAAAAACAAAAAAAAAATTACAAATAATTTTGGAATTTTAACAAACAATTTTTGTGTTAAATTTTTTTTATAGAAGTAGTGAATTCGATAGAATGAGACCATTAACAACAGCTCAAATTAAACATGAGGAATCGAAAATTATTTTAAAAGCCGAATCAGAAGAGCCAGCATTATTGGGCGAATGGTTTCCAATAAAAATTTCCATTTTCACTGCTGAAAATATAACGAAAAGTATTTTGAAAATGTCCCTTGTTAATACTGGAAATAACGAACAATTAAGTAAGTATTAAAGAAAATTATCAAAAAAAATGTAAATATAATTTTAAACCATGAATTTTTTCTTTAAATTTAATTTTCCTTCTTTTCTTTTTATTATTATTGAAAACTGTTGCAAAGACAATAATTTTTACTGAAAATATTTAATAAATACTATTTAATAATATTGAAATAATAATAATAATTTAATTATTATTTATTTTTATTTAGTAATTTAATAATTCTTCTGTCTTACATTTTTTTTTTTTCTTTAGCCGAATTGAGTTTAAATGCAAAAGACAAACAATCACATATTGCCGATGAAGTGAATATTGTGGAAAATATTTCAATTGAAAGGATTATTTATTTTCGTGCACACAAAATTGGCATAAGGAGTTTTATGATAAAATTGGATTATTTGAAAAATGATCAGAAAAAAAGTACAGAACCACTTATGTTGGATGTGAGTGTTGTAAAACCATTTGAAATTACAACACAATTTTATACAATGCTTTATGAGCCATTGACAAAGGGTTTTATTAATGAGCCATTTTTTATGATGCCACACATTACTTGCACATCGCCATGGCCTATAAAAATTATAGGCACGTCCATTGAATTGGTTTGTTGTATTTTTTTTTTATTTATTAATAATTAAATTCAATTTTTAGGCCTCGAATCGATTTTAAGGCACAAAAAAAGTTGATTTATACTAAAAAAAAAAGTCGATTTTTTTATTTTACCAAAATTTAATTGGTTAATGAAATATTTTACTTTAAATAACAAATATTATTAGATATTAAATTCATTTTATTAATTCTGTAATGAGAATAATTCTATAATGAATATTGTCAAGAAAAATTTATTTCTATTTCATAATCGAACTAAAAGACAAATTTTCAAAATTTTATTTAAGTAGAATAAATTTCTAAAAAGAAATTCTTAAAATTCCATTTTTATTATTTTTTCAAGTTTGATTTAAGTAATTTAGAATTAAAAATTTTGTTACAGTTTTTAGTTTTGATGGTAGAAAAAAAATTCAGGCAATACTTAATCAAGTTTTATAGATTTTTAAATAACTTTTTTTTTTAAATAATAATTTTGGAAGAGTTAAAGTTGAAATTTTGAGAAATAATTGAATTTCAAAAGATTATTGTTAATTTTTAGACAATAATTAAAATTTTAAAGAACTAAAAATAATTTATCATTATAATTTTAGATAACATTTTTTAAAATTTAATTGAATTTTCAAAGATTTATAATTTTTATTTTTGAAATTAATTGAACTTGAAGTGATTTTTAATTTTAAATTTTTGATGATTTCACTAAAAAATTTATTTGAAATTTGCAGATAAAAATACAATAATTTGAAAACTTTTTAAGCGCAAAATGATTTCAAATAGTTCAATTTTCGAAGAATATTATAAAAAACAATAAAAATAATTGAATTTGGAAAGATTTTGTTAAATTTCAGAGAATAATTAAATTTTATAGAATCGCAAATAATTTATCAAATAATTTTTGATCATCTTTTTTTGAGAATAATTGAATTTCAATTTCAATTGATTTTAAATTGAAATTTTTAAAAATAATTGAATTTCAATTGATACTGAATTGAAAATTTAAAAAATAATTAAATTTTAGTTGATTTTGAATTGAAATTTTTGAAAATAATTCAATTTTTTGTTGATTTTGAATTGAAAATGTTGATAATTTCAATTGAAATTCAATTATTTTCAAAAATTTCTATTCTAAATCGACTACAATTCAATTATTTTTAAAACTTTTCAATTCAAAATCAACTAAAATTCAATTACTTTTCAAAATTCCAATTGAAATTCAATTATTTTCCAAAATTTCAAATGAAATTCAATTACTTTCCAAAATTTACAATTCAAAATCAACTAAAATTCAATTATTTTTAAAATTTTCAATTCTAAATGAACTAAAATTAAATTATATTCCAAAATTTCAATTTAAATTTATCAAAAATTCAATAATTTTCCAAAAATCCAAGTTTTGATAAATTTAATTTAAAATTTTAGAAAATAATTGAATTTTCGTTGATTTTGAATTGAAAATGTTGAAAAGAATTGAATTTCAATTAAAATTTTGGAAAATAATTGATACTAAAAGGAAATTTTAGAAAATAATTGATTTTTAGTTGATTTTGAATTGAAATCTTTGAAAACATTTGAATTTCAATAGAAATTTTGAAAATAATAAACTTTTAGTTGATTTTGAAAAGAAATTTTAGAAAATAATTGAATTTTAGTTGATTTTAAATTGAAAATTTAAAAAAAAATTAATTTTAAATTGAAATTTTGGAAAATAATTAAATTTTTGTTGATTTTGAATTGAAAATTCAGGAAATAATTTTATTTTAGTTTATTTTGAATAAAAATTTAGGAAAGTAATTAAAATTTAGTTAATTTTGAATTGAATTTTTTGGATTTAATTGAATCTCAATTTAAATTTTGAAAAATAATTGAATTTTAGTTGATTTTGAATTGAAAATTTAAAAAAAAATTAATTTTAAATTGAAATTTTGGAAAATAATTAAATTTTTGTTGATTTTGAATTGAAAATTTTGAAAATAATTAATATTTTTGCAAATAATTAAATTTCAAGTGATTTTGTATTTAAAATTTTTTGGTAATTTTATTTGCTAATTTTTTTTTTTTTAATTTTAAACAATTATTAAATTTCATAAATATTTTAACTGAATAATAGTTGTAGAAATTTAGTTAAAAATTTGTTTAATAATTGAAATAATGAAGATCTGAAGAAAATCTGAATTGTATATTAAAAAAAAAAAACGTATTTTGTTTAAAATTTTTTTTTAAAAAATGTAAAAAAAAGTCGAAAAAGTCGCATTTTATTAAAATTGTTTCTTGCAAAATTTTTCTTTTTTTGTTTTAAACAAAAATAGTTATAGAACATTCAATTTGATATAATAAAAATAAAGAATATAGTATAAAATTAATAATTAATTAATTAATAATAATAATAATAATAATAATAATAATAATAATAATAATAATAATAATAATAAAATTAATATAATAAGTATAAATATATATAAACATTTTTTTAAAGAATTTTGTTTCAATATTATTCAATAATGAAATTAAAGTAGTTTTATTGTTTTTTGATTTATTCTTTTTTTTTTTAAATAAATTATTAACTTCAGGGAGATTCAATTCAGAGGGAAAGTGAAGGAAAAATGGAGGATAAAGAAGAAAAAAATGAAGAATGTATTTTAGCAGAAACTATTCTTAAAGAAGGTGAAGCTGGAACGGATGTTTATTCAGTTTTTCCAAAAATTGGAAGCGAACAACCAACAAGTACTGGAGTTTATACTGTCAGATGGAAACGGTATTTAATTTTTTTTATTTCTTTTGCATTGCATTTTTCTTCATTTAATAATATTTAATATTATTTTTCAAAGTAGTGAAAAGTCACAAAAAAATTTTTTTTGTTTTTTTTTTTTTTATATAATATAATTTAGAAAATAATAGAATTTTAAAAAGAAGAAAATTTAGAAAATAATTTAATTTAGTTAATAATTAATTTTTGAAAATAATTAAATTTAAATAATATAATTTTCAAAATTAAAATTTAACTAATTTTCTTTTTCTTATACAAAATTTTTACTTAATAAAATTTTTAGCTATCGAATTTTTACCGGAGAATTTTTATTTTACTGTTATTTTCATTACCTTATTATGATATTTTATTTAAAAGAATTTCTGATAAAATTGTTTTAAAAAAAAAATGAAAATTCTAATTTTATTAATTAATTAATTGGAAAATTTTTTAATTGAATTTTTTGGTTTGTTTCATTTAAGAGCGAACAATGAAAATTCTTTGGAAACAAGCAATAGTGTAACATTAACACCACTTTGGGTGGAAAATTCTGTGATTGGAATTGAAGCTAAACTTCCAGCTTTTGGCTCGGTGCGAACTCCCCTTTGCATTACTTATTACATTCGAAATCATTCTGATTTTTTAATAACTCTTCATATGACAATGGAAGCTAGTGATGCCTTTATGTTCGCAGGAAATAAAGAGGTTAATTTTTTTTTAATAATTAATTATGTTTCGTTAATTTTTAGATTTAAATCAATTTTAATTTTTTATTTCAAATTTTTAATTAATTCTTACCTTTTAATTAATTCTTAATTTTTAATTAATTATTAATTTCTAATTAATTATTGAGTTTTAATAAATTATTAATTTTATAAAGATCAAAAAAAAATGTAATTTTAAAACAGGTCGATATTTATATTCTTCCTGAGAGCGAAAGAAAAGTCGAATGGATTTTGCGACCACTTGTCGCTGGATTTGTTGCACTTCCAACATTAACGCTCGCTGTATCAGAGGGTAAGTGACATAATTTTTATTTTTATTTTTTTTACTATTCAAAATTATTTCCTTCTAATTTTTTTTTTTTTTTTCGAAAAATAATCGTTTTTTTTTTTGACAATTTTCTGTATAACTTTTTATTTGTTTTCAATACAGAAGAGGAACACAAATTAAGTAAAAACAAATTAGCCGAAGTTTTAGAAAGATCATTACCAAGTCATATTTATATAATGGTAAGTTTGAAGAAATTCAAAAATTCCAATTTTATAATTTAACTAAATTCTTTTTTTTTAATATAGTTAAATAAGCGAAAATTTTTTTTTTTAGCCACACTTTTAAAATTATTTATTTATTTTTTTGAAATAAAGAATAATATTTGGAAAATATTTAATTTAGGACATTTTAATTTTTTATTTATTTACAAATTAATAAAGAAACTATAAATATTTTTTATTTTTTTTCAGGTAAATTAATAAATTATTAATTAAAAAAATTGAAATTAGTTAAATAAATATTTTATGTCATAATAATTTTTTTTTATTGATAAAGTGTTTATTTTTCTCAAAAAAAAAATTATCTTCTTTCAGCCAAAATCACAAATCTCCGAAGAATAGAAATTTCAAATGAAATAAAATCAATTTCCAACAAAAGCGCAGTTTATTTTTAAATAAACTGTTTTATAAAATAAAATACGAAGGAGAATATTAGAAAAAATTTTTTTTTTTTTTTAATTATGAAACGTGTACAAAATATTTGTTTGTTAAATAAACTTTTGTTTAAGTTAAAGGTCGACATTTTTTTTTATCTCTCATATTTTTAAAATAAAGAAGAAAAAATGGTGAAAAATTAATTCTCTCTCACGATTTTCCGAGAAAAATTACCTTGGAATAAAAAAAAAAAGAATTAAAAAAAATATATTTTTACAATAAAAAATTTATTGTTTATAAGTAATTTTTTTTTTTTGAATTTTATTTTAAATAAAAAAAAAATGATTCCTTTTTGTATTTTCTGATTTTATCAACTACAAAAAGAAAGTTTTTCTCTCTCTTTCTCTCTACATGGGAAATAATCGATATAACGTTTCCTAAGTGACTTTTCCTCAGTTAAAATCAAAACAAATTATTCCTTGTTATGCTTCCTCATCGTTATTCTTTTGTGAGCGAAATTTTAAAAAAGTACACGGACCAGGAAGAAGAATTGGACAAAAAGTTGCATTATTGGTAAATATTTTTTATTTCTTTTTATTAAAATAAAATATAAAATTACATTTATTTTTTTTTTGATTTATTTTTATTTTACTTACGCTTTTTTTTAACTATAAAATTTTTTTATATTTAATTTTAAATTATTTTTTTTTTACAAGTATAAGTTATTCATTATTTTCATACTCATTTTTTTCTAGTATAAGTTATTTATTTTTTTCTATATAAGTCAATTAATTATTAAGTTTATTAAGTTAATTTATTTTTGTTATTTAAATTCATTTTTATTATTAAAAATATTTTTAAACAATTTTTTTTCTTTTGTTAATTAAAAAGTAAATTTTAAAAAAAAATAAATATTAACAAAAAAAAACATTTTTTTCACATAAAATTAACCGAAATTAATTATTTTAATTAAACAAACGTTAATAATTACTTTTTTTTTAGAATCTGGACAAAAAAATATTACAAAAAAAAAATTTTTTATTTAATAAAAAATAAGAAAAAAAAAGAATTTAATTTTGGGGAGAAATTTTTCTTTTGTAATGAAAATTTTTTTTTTCCTACAGTGAAAACATGAGACACGAATTATGTTCAAGAGTTACTTTAGGAAACTATGATTCAATGACTCATTTACATTTAAATAGAGAGGCTTCTTTATCACGAAATCGACAAATGTTAAAGGTATCCAAATATAATAATTTGGAGATTTCAGGTTAGATAAAAAAAAATTTTCCTTTTTTTTTTTTAACGAATCGAAGAATTAAGTTAGAGGAGTTGTGAATTTTTTGAAAATTTTTACAATTAATAATATTTGAAAAAACAAATAGTAATAAATAAAAATAAAAATTAGTATTTATTTTATTTTTTTTTATTTTATTTATACCTTCTTTTAAATAGATCTTTACATTAATATTCAATTCCTTACATTATACAATAAAATTAATTCGTTAATAGAATTATATAATACTAAATTCCTTGGTCTGTCCTTCTGTCCTAATTTGAAGTTGGCCTTTTCTGATTTCACGTGTTTTTTTGAATAGTAATCTTATAACGTGTCAAATTTTGACAATATTCTTTTTCTCATTTTTGCCAAAGTTGTATAATTGTGTTTCCAAATTTCGGAAAAAGTTTCTTTAAAATTCCAAATTCGAAAATTCAATTCACGAAGCTAAAGTACACAACGTTTACCAACGAAATTTTTTTTTAAACTTATATATTGATTCAAAAATTCTATACAAATACAAAAAATTTATGATGAGAAAAAAGATGCGCCAGGAAATTTCGTACAAGATAGTAAATTTGAAAAAAATTAATTTTTAAAAATTAATTTTTAAGGTACCAGGGTCCAACGAATACCTATATTAAATATTAATTATAAAAACACAGGCCTCGAATCAACTTGAAGACACAAAAAAAGTCGATTTAGTCGATTTATATTCCAAAAAAAAGTGGATTTGTTTTTTATTTTAACAAAAATATTTTACAGATTTTTGAATAAAAAAATTTTTTTTTTTAATAATAATCCTTTTCAAAGGATTAAAGTTGAAATTTTTAGAAATAATTAAATTTCAAAAGATATTGTTAATTTTTAAACAATTATTAAATTTTACAGAAATAAAAATAATTTATCAAACAATTTTTGGAAAACATTTTTTAAATTTAATTGAATTTTCAAAGATTTAAAATTGAGATTTTTGAAATTAATTCAAACTTTAAGTGATTTTTAATTAAAATTTTAGATGATTTCACTAAAAATTTATTAGAAAATGCGGACAAAATACAATAATTTGAAAATCATTTTATTTGAAAAATGGTTTCAGATAGTTGAATTTTCAAAGAATATTATTAAAATAGTTAAAAATAATTGAATTTCCTTACAGTTATAATTGAAATAGTTAAATTTCAAAAAATTTTAGAAATAATTAAATTTTAGAAGCTTTTAAATACAAATTTTTGAAAATAATTGAATTATAATTGAAATTTTTGATAATAATTCAATTTTAGTTGATTTTTGATTGAAAATTTTAATAAAAAATAATTTTGAGTTGAAATTTTTGAGAATAATGGAATTTTAATTGATTTTGAATTGAAAATTTTGAAAGTAATTGAATTTTTAAGATATTTATTGAAATTTTGTAATATAATTGAATTTTAGGAGAGTTATAATTAAAATTATTAAATTACAACAAATTTTAGATAATAAATTATAGAAATAATTAGAATTTAGAAGCTTTTAAATTGGAATTTTTGAAAATAATTTAATTAATTAAATTTCAAAATATTTATGTTAATTTTCAAACAATAATTAAATTTTACAGAACTAAAAATAATTTATCAAATAATTTTAGATAACATTTTTTAAATGTAATTAAATTTTCAAAGATTTACAATTGAGATTTTTGAAATTAATTGAACTTCAAGTGATTTTTAATTAAATTTTTTTTTTTTTTTTTTTAACTAAAAATGTATTAGAAACTTCAGACAAAAATAGAATAATTTAAAAACCATTTTTAATTGAAAAATGGTTTCAGATAGTTGAATTTTCAAAGAATATTATGAAAATAGTTAAAAATAATTGAATTTCCTTACAGTTATAATTGAAATAGTTAAATATCAAAAAATTTTAGAAATAATTAAATTTTAGAAGCTTTTAAATACAAATTTTTGAAAATAATTGAATTATAATTGAAATTTTTGATAATAATTAAATTTTAGTTGATTTTTGATTGAAAATTTTGAAAATAATTGAATTTTCTTTGATGTTGAATAGAAATTTTGGGAAATAATTGAATTTTAATTGAAATTTTGATTGAAAATTTTGATAATAATTAATTTTGAATTGAAATTTTGGATAATTATTGAATTTTAATTGATTTTAAATAGAAATTTTGGGTAATAATTGAATTTTATTTGATTTCAAATTGAAAATTTGGAAAATAATTGCATTTTAAAAGATTTTGAATTAAAATTTTGGAAAATAATTGAATTTCAATTGAAATGTTGGATAATAATTTAATTTTAGTTGATTTTTTATTGAAAATTTTGATAATAATTAATTTTAAATTGAAATTTTGGGTAATAATTGAATTTTAGCTGATTTTTAATTGAAATTTTTGAAAATAGTTCAATTTTATTTGATTTTCAATTGATTTATGATTTTGAATTACAAATTTTTGGTAATTTTATTTGATATTTTTTTTAAATTATAAATAATTGTTAAATTTTATAAAAATTTTAATTAAAAAATAATTTGAAATAATTAAATTTGTGATGAATTTCATTAAAATTATTAAAAATAATAAATTTAGTGAAGAATTTTAGTTAAAAATTTGTTAAATAATTAAAGTAAAGAAGATCTGAAGAAGATCTGCATTTTATACTAAAAAAAATATATTTTATTTAAAAAACTTTTTTAAAAATGTAAAAAAAAGTCGAAATAGTCGCATTTTATTAAAATAAGTCAAATAAAGTCGTATTTTTGAAAAAAAAAGTCGGAAATAGTCGAAAAAGTCGTATAATCCGAGGCCTGGTTTCAGATAGTTGAATTTTCAAAGAATATTCTTAAAATAGTTAAAAATAATTGAATTTCCTTAGAGTTATAACTGAAATTATTAAATTTCAAAAAAAAAAATTTTCGATGGAAAATTTTACAAATAATTAAATTTTAGATGCTTTTAAGTTCAAATTATTGAAAATTCAATTAATTTTGAATTCCAATTTTTTGAGAATAATGAAATTTTATTTGATTTCAAATTTGGAAAATAATTGAATTTCAGTTGATTTTGAATTGAAAATTTTTGGAAATAATTGAATTTTTATTGAAATTTTGGATTGAAAATTTTTTTTTTTTTTTTTGATTGAAAATTTGGATAATTAATTTTGAATAGAAATTTTAGAAAATAATTGAATTTTATTTCATTTTAAATTGAAAACTTGTTAAATAATTAAATTTTAAATTGAAAATTTTTGATAATTATTGGATTTTTAATTGATTTTGAATTAAAATTTCGGGTAATAATTGAATTTGATTTTATTTTGAATTGAAATTTTTAAAAAATAATTCAATTTTATTGTGATATTTTTTTTCCTGAAAATTAAATTAAATTTTCAAAATTTGCTCCAAAATCTTTCTGTCGATTGGTTTTTGTTCGGTCATTTGTAATTTCGGACAAATGAAAATTCGGTGTCTTAAAAATTCTATTAATTAAAAATTCATACAAATTTGAAATTCGGTGAATTGAAATTTTTTTGTCATTTAAAAATTCGAATCACATGAAATTCAATTGAATGAGAATTTTGTTAAATTAAAATTCTTTTAAATAAAAAGTCAAATAAAGAAAAAAAAATAGAAAAAAAAATAAATAAAATAGAAATTCTTTCAAAAATACGGCAGCAAAAAATTTTTTTTAAATAAAAATTCGTAAAAAAAAAAAAATCTGTCAAATTCGAAAATTAAAAAATTCGTCTAAAAAATAATTATTTATAATCGCAAATACTATAAAATAAAAATTAGTAAATAAATTTTGTACATCAAATTAATTAGTAAATAAAATATATTGATAAAGGAGTAAATAATAAAAATAATTAATTTCACCTTCCAAAAAAAAATAGTAAAAAAAAAAAATAAATAAATGACCAGAAAAATACGAAAATAAATGTAAAAATTTTTTTTTTCTAGGATTTAGAAATATCGAAGGCTCGTTTGAGAACTTTCTCAGCTTTCTCTCCAACAGATCAAGAGCTTAATGATATTGCTACATTTTATCGAAGACTTCTGGCAACTGAAAAAATTTAAAACAGAAAATAGAAATAATTATATTAATAATAATTAATAGAATTTTAATTAAATAAATAAATACTTTCTATTTGTATTAGAAAAAATTATTATCATTGTTATTATTATTATTATTATTATTATTATTATAAATTATTATTAATATTATTATTATTAGTAATATTATTATTAATATTATTATTATTAATATTATTAATATTAATATTATAATTATTATTATAATTATTATTATTGCAGTTACTGATAAAAAAAAATTTTAAAGAACTGTTTGTTATTTGAAAAAAGTCTTTTGAGTATAGAAATAGTGTATATATAGACATAAATAAATTTCTTATCTTGTCGAAACGACACAAATGTTTTTATCCTCTTTTTAATATTCTAGTGAAAAGAAATGTTAAGAAAAAAAAAAAATGATAGATGGAAAATTTTTAATATATTGTGAAATTAAATATTTTACTTTTCAAAAAAGATATATTTTCCATTTTTTTCGAAAAAGTTTAAATTTAAAGAAAAATAATTGTAAATTATAAAAAGGCAAAATAAATAAAATATTGTAAAATTCACACGTTTTCTTTTTTTTTTTTTATTGACACAAATAACAATTTGAATTATGTAAAATAAAAATTATTTTCAGAATTTGAATCTCAAGAATATTGTATTTTGTTGAAATAAAAATTATTGTTTTCTTTATAGCGCTGATTTAAAAATCGGGATTTTTTTTTGATACGATTTTTTTTATTTACCTTTATTTATTTATTTATTTATTATTATCTGATTTTTTAATCCGATATTTTTTATTTAAATTTTATTCTTTTTTATATCCGATTAAAATTTTTTTTTTATTTATTATTATTTTTATTATAATTTACTGTTAAAATCAAAAATATCGTTTTCTTTATAACTATTTTAATAAATATTAGGCGTTAATTAATAAATTACACTTTGTGTTGATAAAAATAATATTTATGTTTTAAAAATATTTTTCAAAGAAAAAAAAAATGTTAACTGATCGTTAATTATCACTATATCATTCTTTTGAAAAAAAAATGGCTTTTTAGTTAATCGCTTTTCAACCAGAACAATGATTAGCAGACTAATCATTGTGTCTGTTAATAATGACGTAATTTCTCAAGAATTTTTGTAATATTTTTTTTTCTACCTAATAATAAAATTTTATCGAATTTTTATTCTATACAATAAATTTTGGAAATATTTTGTAATTAAAAAAAAAAATTAATAGTTTCCTTTTTTAAAAAATTTTTCTTCTTTCCTTCTTTTTTCAAAAGCTGATAATTTTATTTTGAAAAAACATTTTTTTTTTTTTTTGCAAACATAATTTCTATGCATTAATTATAAATAAATAAAAAATAAAATAAATATATAAATAAATAACAAATAAAATAAATGTAAATAAATAACAAAAAAAAGATACAGTTAAATAAATAATAAATAGAAATAAATAACAAATAAAATAAATATAAAAAATTAACAAAAATTAAAAATTAAATAAATATAAATAACAATTGAAAAAAAATGAAATGATAAAAATTCTGCTTACAACAAAATTAAAAAATGGATTAATTAGGTTTTGAAAAAAATTGCTTTTCATTTAAAAAGAAAAAAAAAATAAAATACAAGAAAATAAACTAAATTAAAAAATGGATTAATTAGGTTTTGAAAAAAAATTGCTTTTCATTTAAAAAGAAAAAAAAAATTCAAGAAAATAAACTAAAAAAGGTGAAAATTTTGAATAATGAAAATAAATGCATTAAAAAAACGAATTCAAAGAGTAAATTAAATTTTTTTTTAAACTCACCAAGAAAAATCTCTCCAAAGAAAATTTGTTGAAAAATTTTGGTAGTCCGTAATAAAAAAATCTCGATGACAATTTCTCAAAAAATGGATTCCTTAATCCAATAACTCGAGCCGAACGAACAAACTTTCAAATATCAAGTTTGTTGATCGTTTGGATCGATGAATTGGAATTAAAGTTGTTGAAAACAAAAAAAACTGCATTTAAAAAAAAAATTATATTATTATTTTTCCACAAATTTCCAAACTATAAGATTTTTGTATTTTGTTTTTTTCTTTATCATATTTTTTCCTTATTTTCGTCTTCGAAAATTTCTCCATTTTTCAATGTAAAAAAAAAAAAATGTCACAAATTAATTAATTTAAAAAAAATAACAAAATTCTGAATGAAATAATTTATTACAAACATAAAAAAATAATTATAATTACAAAATTGTAAAAAAAAATTAAATTATAAAAATTGAAAAAATAAAATTTCAAATCTTATCATTGGAATTATTAGTTTTTGTGAAATAATAAAAAAATAATTTAAAAAAATGATTCGAGCTAAAAAAATATAATTTGAAACGGAATATCAAAAAAAAATATATATAATTTGAAAACTTTTTTTTTTGGATCGTAAAATAAAAAAAAAAAATAATGCAAACAATTTTTTTTCGAATCTTGTGTTTGAAATACAAAAAAAAAAAAAAAATCAAAAATAATTTCCTCTAAATAGAAAAATAATTTGAAAACATTTTTTCCGGATCGTGCAATCAAAACAAAAAAAAAAACAATTTTTCAAATCTTGTGATTGAAATTCAAAAAAAAAAAAAATTATTCCCGCTAAAAAAAAAGAAATAATTTGAACAAATTTTTTTTTTTTCCCGATCGAGTAATGAAAATGAGATTATGCAAACAAAAAAAAAGTACTGATAAAATTTAACACAAATACACACACACACACACATAGCTATCGGCACTCTCTTTAATAAACACAAAAACAAAATTTTTCAAAATAATATTTCCAAAAAACTACCTTCATTCCGGAAAAAAGAAAATTAGTAAAAAAACGAAGATTTTTTTTTTCTAATTATTGAATATTTACCCGTGAAGATGAAAATTTCAAACTGATGAGAAAAATACGAAAAAAAAAAAAAAATAAATAAATGAAAATAAAAACGATGATGAGTGTGAGGGAAATAATGATTTAAAAAGTTGGAAAGAAAAACTTGGATCGAAGTTGTGTGAGGATAACGACTGCAGTTCACCTGTCCAAATGATATTCACATTCTTTTTTTTTTCCAATACGTTCGGTTTTTTTTTTCTGTCGACGTTGTAATTACCACGTGTAACAAAACGTTTACGTATATTTCTTTTAATATATATATATATATATATATATATATATAGACAATATACGTGCACGTCTTAACATTCGATAGGACGAGCAAGTTTTAGAAGCTTTTTGATAAGACGGAAACTATAATAATACTATTTTCTTTTTAATGTCTTTAGCACGACTGGCCGTCATTTTTCATGGCATGAATATATAAATAAATTTTTATTTGAATAAACCAATAAAAATTGGGTATTGAATTTTTTTTTATTCTTTTTTTTTTTAATCAAATTCCATTTCTTTTGTTCAGTTATTTGGAAATTTTTACATTTTTTTTAATTTTAATTTTTTTTAATTTTTAAATTTTTCTTTTATACTTTCTAAGAAAAATATTTTTTTTAAATAATTCAATTCAAATATATTCAATTTATTTAATTCAAATTTCAAATGATTTTTATATTTTAAAATTTTCTTTTTTAGAATATAAAAAAAAATGTCTTCTGTTTCAGTTTTTTTACAATTTTTTTTTTTATTTTTTCACATTTTTGTAAAAAATTTTTTCTTTTATAATTTCTGAAATAAACAATTTTGAATAATTCCAATTCAATATCAAAAGATTTTTATATTTCAAAACTTTTTTTTTTTTTTAAATATATCAAAAAATTTTTCGGTTCATTTTTTATTAAATTTTTATATCATTTTTCAAAACATTTTTTTTTTTTTTTAAATATATTAAAAAATTTTTCGGTTCAGTTTTTATTAAATTTTTTTATATCATTTTTCAAAATTTTTCTTTTATATACTTTCTGAAAAAATAACTATTTTAAATAATTCAATTCATTCAATTTAAAAACAAAAAAAATTTTTTTTTCCTTTTTGAAAAAAATATTTCCAAATAATTCAATTCAATATCAAAATTCTTTTTTGAATATTTCAGAAGTTTTTTTTTTTTTACAAATTTTTTCAATTTTTCATTTTTTCTTTACTTTCTGAAAAATCAATTCAATATCAAAAAATGCATATTTCAAAAAAAAAAAAAATTTTTTTAGAATAAAAATTATTATTTATAAAAATTTTAAACTAAAATTATCGAAAAATATATTATCTTTTTTTTTTACGAAAAATAGAAAAAAATAAATGTTTTGATTTTAGAAACGTCATTAATTTTGTAGTAAAATTTCTTAAAAAAAAAAATTCCAATTTATTTATTAATTATTATTAAAAAATTTAAAACATTTAATTAAAATTTAAAAAATTTAAAAAAAAATCAATTTTAATAAAAAAAAATTAGATTTTAATCAAAATAATCGGATTCGAATTAAAAAAATCAAATTTTAATAAAAAAAATTAGATTTTAATCAAACAATAAAATTCAAATATAAAAAATTTGGATTAAAATAAAAAAAAAAATCAGATTTAAATCGAAAAAATCTGAGTCAAATAAAAAAAAACACAGATTTAAATCGAAAAAATCAGATTTAAATCGGAAAGAATCAAAGTCAAATAAAAAAAAAATCAGATTTAAAACGAAAAAATCGAAATCATTTGTTTATTTATTTACAAATAAAAATAATTCCAATAAAAAATCAAATAAAAATAAAAAACAAAATTAGATTTAAATAAAACAAATCGGATTTCTTTGATTTAAAAAGAAAAAAAAATTAATTAATTTTTATCAGCCTTGCATTAAATCATTGGAAATACAAATAAATAAATAAATTTTTGAAAATTCTATTAATAGGAATTGATAATTCCAAAAATATCTGTCGTACAATTAATATTATTTTTTTTTCTTCTCTTTTAATAAAAAAAGGAAATACAGAAAAAAGTTTAGAAGAAGAAATAAAAGAAAAAATAGAGGGAAAAAAAATAGAAAAAAAACTCAAGGAAGAAAAATAAGAAAAAAATAAACAAAAAATAATAAAAAAAAAAAAATATCAAAGAAGAAAAATTTATATTTTGGATAAAAAAAAAACAAAAAGTAAAAATAAATAAATATACTTAATTTTTTTTTTCTCGAAAAAAAAACATGTTTCAAAAATAAAATTCCCAAAAAAAAAAAAAAAAACCTGCCAAACACGATGAGATCTGAACTTGATGGAAAATTGAAAAGACTGAAGTATAAACTGAAAAAGTGTTAAAATTTATAATTCCGACTTTATTCTATTTGACGTTCATTGCATATCAGCTGGGTAAACAAAAAAAAAAAAAAAAAGAAAAAAAAAAGTTTCTTATTACGACCTCGCAACAGCGATTGCCCAAAAAAATTGATGAACATCTGTGTCCACAAGGGAGCATTTTGTATATAGAATGTGAAAAAAAAACGAAGAAGAACCACTTTTTTTTCTTTTCATTGTTTCATTTATTCGTAATCTTTTTGTAAATTTTTACATCACTTCTTATAACTTTCACAATGTCACATTTTTTTTTTTTTTTATATATACTTTCAAATTTTTTTCTCCTCTATCTCATCTCAAAAAAAATTTTCTCACCTCATTCCAAAAACAAAAAATATCATTCTTTCAAAGAATAATTGAAAACATTTTTTTTTTTTTTATTATTTCAGCCAATTTTTAACTTTCCCCTATTTTTGTGTTTTTTAAAAGAAAATTAGCGAAAAAAAAACAAAATTGAAAATAATTCGGAAAAAAAAATTTCAAAAATTTGTTTCGTTTAACAAAAAAAAAGTAAATTCATATTTTAAATAAATTTCATATTGGAAAATTTGTTTTTTCTTTCGAAAAAAAGGGAATTTTACAATAATTAAAAAGGTAAAAAAAGTTGAAAAAAAAAAAAATTATTTAACATTTATGACAAAATGAAATGAACATGAAATTTTTAATAATGTTGAGAAGGCAAAATAAAAGAAAAAAAAGAAAAAAAAAAAAAAAAAAAAAGAAGTAGTAAACGATAGCGTTTTTAGATCATGGCTTTATTCTCCCACTGTTATTCGGAAGGTAAATAAAAAGTAGGTGAACTGATAAGATGTATTGTCGTTTCGAGGTCGAACACTTCTTGATTACACAACTATTAAAAAAAAAAAAAAAGAAAAAAAAACTGGTAGTTTAACTTATAATATGCATTTTTAAATTCAATACTAACATTCGTAAAAAAAATACTCTCAAATCCCCCCCCCCCACCTCACCCTTCAAAAATCTTATATTCAGTTTTGCGAAACAAATGCAAAAAAAAAAAAAAAATCATGATTCAAAGTTGCCACGATTTTGCTACGATAAAAAAATTTCCCTACTTTTCCGGGACAAAAAAAAAAACGGTATTTCCATCTTAATTTTTAAAAAAGATTTTTTTTAGAGCAGAAAAAAAACTAATTCACTTTTTAAATATGAAATGGAAAATTATAATAATATTATTATTTTTCTAAAATAATAATTATTAATTTTATATCATAATAATTATTTTTATTATATAATAATTATTATTTTTTTAATGTAATAATTATTATTTTTATAACATTATTATTATTATTATTATTATTATTATTACTATTATTATTATTATTATTATTAAAGGGAGAGTACACACACAATTTTTCAACTTTATTAAAAAAATATATTTTTCAAAATTCAAGAGAAAAATGTATGTTTTTTAATGTAATTTTTTGCAATGAAAAGTCAATTGTAAAAAAATGAAATGACTAAAAAAAAGTATTTTACAAACTTTTAAATTTTTTCGTAAAAATTAAAAAATTTCATGAAAAATCTATTTGTAATTTTCTACTCAATATTTCATTACAGAAAATCAATTATTTATTTTTTTTAACAAAATTTTATAGATCATTATAAAATTATTGAAATTTAAAAAAAGTTTTCAACAAATTAGAATTAAAATATTGTTATAAATAATTTAATTTTTTTTAGGATTTTTATTGAAAATTTGAAAAATAATTGTTAAAAATGAAATTAATTTTTACTGAATTTCTACTGAAAATTTGGAAAATAATCGAATTTTTAGGCTGATTTTCATTGAAATTTTTTTTTTTCAGTTTTTTGACCAATTATAATTAATTTTCTGATAAAAAAAAAACTTCTCATTTTTTCTAATTCTTGCCTTTGACTTTAGAAAGAGAAAAAAGGCAATTTAGTCGATTTTCGGTACAACAAAAATCGAAGGCGATATTTTTTTAATTTTAATTAATTTTTATTAGTTAATAAATATTTAATTATATTAACATTAATAATTAGTAATTAAATAAATTTTTTTTCTAATTCTATAATAAAAATGTTTCACAGAAAAATTTCCATCAACTTTTTTTTTTTTTTTTTTAATCATCAGAATTAAATTAATTGACAAATTTTCAAGATTTCAATTCATTAGGACAGAAATTTGAAAAATAGTAAATTTAAAGTTAAAAGAAAAAAAAATTCCAACTCATTGAACAAATTATTTGAATTCAAAATTTTTGGCAAATGTTTTAAATAATTACATTTTTCCAAGAACTTAATTAAAATATAAAGGAAAAAAAAAATTAATTCAATTGAAATTGTTGTAAATTTGAATTGCTGAAAATTATTGACTTTTAAACAGTAATTGAATTTTAAAGAAATTTTTAATAAAAAAAATTTTTGAAAAATTGAATTAAAATCAAATAATTAATTTAGCGAAGAATTTTAAATACAAATTTTGGAATTAATCGAATTTGAAAGAAATATATAATTTAAGTTTTTCGGAAAAAATTAAAATTTCAGGTGATATACAAAATGAATTTTGGTAAATTTGAATTGAGGAAGATTTTTTACAAAATTCAGAAGATATTGGATTAAAAAAAATTTTCAGAAAATTTTAATAAAAAAAAGGTTAGAAATAATAAAATTTAGCGAAGAAAATTTTAGAAAAAAAAAATATTTAATTTTAGAAGAGTTTGATATAAAATTTTTAATAATAATTGATTTTCAGATTTTAAATTAAAATTTTCATTTTCAAATAGATTTCAAAAAAGTTTTGCAATTTTTTTTTACGGAAAATAAAAATAAAAAAAAGTGATAAAATTATTTTTTTTTAAACCATTTTATTTGATAATCGCATTGAAGTTGTTGTAAAAAAAATTACTTAAAAACATAATTTTCTTGAATTTTTTTACATGTAGCGTGGCAACCCTGTTTTTAAATAAATAAATAAATAAATAAAATAAAATAAAAAGAAAATCTTTCGTAAATGAACAAACTGTTGTTGAATTTGAAGTCGCTCTATTTTTTACCACCTTGAAAAATATTCTTAAATAATTTACAAAGTTTTTGGAATTTTCTTTTTGTTCACATATTTCTCAATAACATAAATTATAATATTATTTTAATAATAAATACTTACAAGTTGCTAATTAATAAGAATTTCCTATGCTATTATTTTAAATTAACTTTTTTTTTAAACTATTGCACATTCGTCTTGATAATTATTAATTTAAATCATTGAATTAAATTAAATTTATTTCATATAATTAAAAATAATTTATATAATTTATATAAATATAAATATTGTTGTAAATTCAGTAATTTAGAAATTTCTTTAACAATTGAATAATTTAAATTAATAATTAACTAACTAAATGTCCCATTTGTTAATTTAGAAATTCAAAAATTAAATTAGATACTTTATTTAATTTTCAAAAAAATTCATTACTTTTACTATTCTGAAAAAAATAATTAATTAATTTTAAATTGTAATCAATTAATTGAAATCGAAATTATTTAATCTAAATTGAATTTAATATTACTTTAAAACAAAATAATTTAATTCTAAATTAAATTTAATATTAATTTAAATCGAATTAAATTAAATAAAAATTAAATTTCAATTTTCAGTAAGGTTCACATTTCTAAAATGTTTGACTAATTTTTTTTTTTTTTTTGATTCTGTAATAATTGTTTACAATTCGGCTAAAATTTCAAAACTTGATTTTGTTTAAATTTGTTGTTTGTTTAACAATTCGACTAAAAATTTGAAAAAAAAGAAACAAAAAAATTATGGTTATAGTCCCAAAAATTCAATGATAATTGGTGCAATTCGCTCGGGATTATTTAAATGAACATGATGTGTGCCTTCAACTTCTCGATATTCAAATTTACTTGCAGTGAGTTTTATTTCATCTAAAACACGATGATAAGATTCTGGTTGATCAAATTTCATTCCTGGAACTGCACGAATATTGAGATAGGCGCATTTAATTTTTTTTGCAAACGCCAAAACAAGATCCAATGACAGCATTCCCAAAAGTGAAACCTAGAAAAGAAAATAAAACATTTTATTTCATACTATCAAAATTAAACACGCCAAATTGAGTTTTTAATTGTATGTTATAAAGAAATTAAAGATTAATATTATCAATAATAATTTAATTTATTAGAATATTATTACATATTAAATGATAATAATGAAAATTATATGTTTACAGGCCTCGGATTATACGACTTTTTCCGACTTTTTTCAAAAATACGACTTTTATCGACTTATTTTAATAAAATGCGACACTTTTTTTTACATTTGAAAAAAAATGTAAATAAAATACATTTTTTTAGTATAAAATGTAGATCTTCTTCAGATCTTCTTTAATTCAATTATTTAACAAATTTTCAACTAAAATGATTCTTCACTAAATTAATTATTTTTAATAATTTTAATGAAATACATCACAAATTCAATTATATCAAAATTATTTTTCAATTAAAATTTTTATGAAATTTAACAATTGTTTATAATTTAAAAAAAAATATCACAATAAAATTGAATTATTTTTTAAAAATTTCAATTCAAAATAAACTAAAATTCAATTATTACCCGAAATTTTAATTCAAAATCAATTAAAAATTCAATAATTATCAAAAATTTTCAATTTAAAATTTAATTATTTACCATAAGTTTTCAATTTAAAATAAAATAAAATTCAATTATTTTTTAAAATTTCTATTTAAAATTAATTATCTAAATTTTCAATCAAAAATGAACTTAAATTAAATTATTATCTAAAATTTCAATTAAAATTCAATTATTTCCCAAAATTTTCAATTCAAAATCAACTGAAATTCAATTATTTTCCAAATTTAAAATAAAAATTAAATTTCATTATTCTCAAAAATTTGAATTCAAAATTAATTGAATTTTCAATAATTTGAATTTAAAAGCATCTAAAATTTAATTATTTCTAAAATTTTCCATCGAAAAATTTTTTTTTTTGAAATTTAATAATTTCAGTTATAACTCTAAGGAAATTCAATTATTTTTAACTATTTTAATAATATTCTTTGAAAATTCAACTATCTGAAACCAGGCCTCGGATTATACGACTTTTTCGACTATTTCCGACTTTTTTTTCAAAAATACGATTTTATTTGACTTATTTTAATAAAATGCGACTATTTCGACTTTTTTTTACATTTTTAAAAAAGTTTTTTAAATAAAATATATTTTTTTTTAGTATAAAATGCAGATCTTCTTCAGATCTTCTTTATTTTAATTATTTAATAAATTTTTAACTAAAATTCTTCACTAAATTTATTATTTTTAATAATTTTAATGAAATTCATCACAAATTCAATTATTTCAAATTATTTTTCAATTAAAATTTTTATAAAATTTAAAAATTATTTATAATTTTAAAAAAATATCAAATAAAATTACCAAAAATTTTTAATTCAAAATCATAAATCAATTCAAAATCAAATAAAATTGAATTATTTTCAAAAATTTCAATTAAAAATCAGCTAAAATTCAATTATTATCCAAAATTTACATTCAAAATTCAATTATTATCAAAATTTTCAATAAAAAATCAACTAAAATTAAAATATTATCCAACATTTCAATTGAAATTCAATTATTTTTCAAAATTTTAATTCAAAATCTTTTAAAATTCAATTATTTTCCAAATTTTCAATTTAAAATCAAATAAAATTCAATTATTTTCCAAAATTTCAATTGAAATTCAATTATTTTCAATTCAAAATCAACTAAAATGCATTGTTTTTCAAAAATTTTAATTCAAAATCAACTAAACTTTAATTACTTTCCAATATTTCAAATCACAATCGACTGAAATTCAATTCTTTGTAAAATTTCTATGCAAAACCAATTAAAATTAAAATTTTTAAATCAGAATCAACTAAAATTGAATTATTCTTCAAAATTTCAATTAAAATTCATTTATTTCTAAAATTTTCAATTTAAAATTAACAAAAATTCAATTATTATCAAAATTTTCAATAAAAAATCAACTAAAATTAAATTATTATCCAACATTTTAATTGAAATTCAATTACTTTCCAAAATTTTAATTCAAAATCTTTTAAAATTCAATTATTTTCCAAATTTTCAATTTAAAATCAAATAAAATTCAATTATTACCCAAAATTTCAATTCAAAATCAATTAAAATTCAATAATTATCCAAAATTTCATTTCAAAATTAATTATTATCAAAATTTTTAATCAAAATTTCAATTAAAATTCAATTATTTCCCAAAATTTCTATTCAACATCAAAGAAAATTCAATTATTTTCAAAATTTTCAATTAAAAATCAACTAAAATTCAATTATTCTCAAAAATTTCAACTTAAAATTATTTATTATGAAAATTTTCAATCAAAAATCAACTAAAATTGAATTATTATCAAAAATTTCAATTATAATTCAATTATTTTCAAAAATTTGAATTTAAAAGCTTCTAAAATTTAATTATTTCTAAAATTTTTTGAAATTTAACTATTTCAATTATAACTGTAAGGAAATTCAATTATTTTTAACTATTTTTATAATATTCTTTGAAAATTCAACTATCTGAAACCATTTTTCAATTAAAAATGGTTTTTAAATTATATTATTTTTGTCTGCAGTTTCTAATACATTTTTAGTTGACAAAAAAAAAAAAAAATTTAATTAAAAATCACTTGAAGTTCAATTAATTTCAAAAATCTCAATTGTAAATCTTTGAAAATTTAATTACATTTAAAAAATGTTATCTAAAATTATTTGATAAATTATTTTTAATTCTGTAAAATTTAATTATTGTCTGAAAATTAACATAAATATTTTGAAATTTAATTAATTAAATCATTTTCAAAAATTCCAATTTAAAAGCTTCTAAATTCTAATTATTTCTATAATTTATTATCTAAAATTTGTTGTAATTTAATAATTTTAATTATAACTCTCCTAAAATTCAATTATATTACAAAATTTCAATAAATATCTTAAAAATTCAATTACTTTCAAAATTTTCAATTCAAAATCAATTAAAATTCAATTATTTTCCAAAAATCCATTTGAAATTTAATTATTTCTAAAAATTTCAACTTTAAAACCCTTCCAAAAGTATTATTATTAAAAAAAAAAAAATTATTTAAAAATCTGTAAAATGTTTTTGTTAAAATAAAAAAAATCGACTTTTTCGACTTTTTTTTAGAATATAAATCGACTAAAACGACTTTTTTTATGCCTTTAAGTCGATCCGAGGCCTATAAAACCATTTTTCAATTAAAAATGATTTTCAAATTATTGTATTTTGTCCGCATTTTCTAATAAATTTTTAGTAAAATCATCTAAAATTTTAATTACAAAACACTTAAAGTTTCAATTAATTTCAAAAATCTCAATTTTAAATCATTGAAAATTCAATTAAATTTAAAAAAAGGTTTTCCAAAAATTGTTTGATAAATTATTTTTAGTTCTGTAAAATTTAATAATTGTTTAAAAATTAACAATACCCGTGTGGAAAAGTGATGTGGGCGCCCAGCGGGGGCCCTTATGGATCGCCCTCATGCCATGAGGGCCGCATATGGATGATCCATAGGGGCCCCTCATGGAAACGACATGCTCATCGATGAGGGCGCCCGCATGGGCGATCCATGAGAGCGCCCTTATGGGCCCTCACGTTTGCCCTCAAGTTTGCCATAATGTTTTTTAATCAATAATATTAATAATAAAAGTTAATTAATAATAAATAAGCTTAAGTTATGAATAAATAACATATTTATTTAATAATTATTCAATTTTAAATTAAATTCTTACTCAAATTGAATTTATTAATTAACGTTCTAATTAATTAACTGTCGGATATAATTAAAAGTAATAATAAATTAATTAATTAAAAAATTAAAAAATATGTAATTTATGCATACTATTAACCGATATTTTCATTTTTCAATTAATTCATACATAGAATTAATGATTAAACGCAAACCTGAGAAATAAATAAATCTAACGCATGGGGGGAATCGAACCTACGACCTACGGACTATGAGTCTAACGCTTTACCAACTACGCTACGCACGCTACTTCAAAACGAATGCTAACTTCTTGATGCTATTTAAACTTGAAAAATACCTAACAAAGAAAAGTGCTTAACATCATTTAGTTAAAGTTAAGATATTAAATTATATTTTCCAATCAAATGCAATTTATAAAATATAATTAATTATATGCTTTATGATTATTATCATGAATCATCTCAGGCGAATTTTCAAAAAAGTGTAAATATATTTTTATTAAAAACGCGTTTTTCGTTGTTTTGAATCATTGGAAACATTCATTTTTTGTTGATAAAAAAATATTTGATTTTTGGACTTAGAAAATTTTGCTAATCGATCATGAGGGCGATCCATGCGGGCCCCTACGGTGGCCCTCATCTATTTTGCCATAAGTGTGAGTGTTATTTTCAAAAAAGTGTAAATATATTTTTATTAAAAACGCGTTTTTCGTGGTTCTGAATCATTATAAACATTAATTTTTTGGTGATAAAAAAATATTTGAATTTTGGACTTAGAAAATTTTGCTAATCGATCATGAGGGCGATCCATGCGGGGCCCCTACGGTGCCCCTCATGGATTCGCCATAAGTGTGAGTGTTATTTTCAAAAAAAGTGAAAATATATTTTAATTAAAAACGCGTTTTTCATTGTTGTGAATCATTATAAACATTAATTTTTTGGTGATAAAAAAATATTTGATTTTTGGACTTAGAAAATTTTGCTAATCGATCATGAGGGCGATCCATGCGGGGCCCCTACGGTGCCCCTCATGGATTCGCCATATGGATCAGCCCTCATGGGCCCCCGCCGGGGGCCCCGAACTCTTGAGGGCAAGATCGTGGCTTTTTCCACACGGGTATTTATTTTATTAAAAAATTTTATTAAAAAATGGTAGAAAAAATTAAAATATTTGCAAAGAAATTAGAAATAATTAAACCTGTATGGAAAATAAGTTTTTTGCTTTTTTTTCTTACCTTTAATCGTGGATCGCGTCGAAAATAATACTGATTTGAAGTAGTTGCCGGTTGCATTCCTCGTTTCATTAAAATTTCGGCACTCTCTCTTGTAATATCGCCATTGTATGCATCCTCGACAATGTCAATCATTTCCTTATAAGTATAACATGGTACTGAGTCGAGTGTTAAATTTTCATATTTCAAAAATCTGTCAATATAAGTTCCCGTGATATCAACTGATTTTGTAATATCCCGAACACTTGGACTTGCAATATCGAGACTTATCACAAATTCAACTTCATCCGGATAGGAAGCCGCATACAAAAACGATATTGCTCCTCCCAATGAGTGACCCAATAGTTTCACCTAATCAAAAATAGAGAAATAAAATCAAATTTCATATTTTTGTCTCCTTTGTTTTTTTTTTTGTATTTTATAAAAAAAAATCCATATTCTTTTATAAAAATTCCCAAAATTTTATTCTTTTCTAATTCCGAAAGAATTATTCCTTTTTTCCCCCCAAGAAAAATAATACCCAAAGAATTATTCTTTTTTTTCCCCCCCAAGAAAAATAATACCCAAAGAATTATTCTTTTTTTTCCCCAAGAAAAATAATACCCAAAGAATTATTCTTTTTTTTCCCCAAGAAAAATAATACCCAAAGAATTTTTCTTTTTTTCAGAAAAAAAAAATTCTCTCGAAAGAAAACAGTTTTTTTTCGTTACAAAATTTTTCCTACAGAATAATTTTCCGCCTAGAAAAAAAAAATTAATAAAATCTTGTAATGACAAAAAATATCTTTTGAAATAATTTCTGAAAATAAGATCCAGGCTTCACAGCATAAAAATTAAAAAAAAAAAAAAGGGGGGATTCAATTCAATTATTTTAAAAATTTTAATTCAAAAATCAACTAAAATTAAATTAATTACCAAAATTTCAAATTCAAAATCAATTAAAATTCAATTATTTTCCAAAAATTTCAATTCAAAATCAATTAATTCAATTATTTGCAAAAATTTCAATTGAAAATTAATTATTTTCAAAATATTCAATTTAAAATCAACTAAAATTCAATTATTTTCAAAAATTTTCAATTCAAAATCAACTAAAATTTAATTAAAATATTATTGAAAAAAAAAATTAATTTATTAATTGAAATTGTAAATTTGAATTGATGAAAATTGATCAAAAAGTTTGAACAGTAATTGAATTTTAAAGAATTTTTAATAATAAAAATTTTAATTTTTGAAAAATTGAATTAAAATGATTGAAATAATTAATTTAGCGATAAATTTTAGATAAAAATTTTGGAATTAATCGAATTTGGAACAGATATATTTAAGTTTTTCAAAATTAATTTTGCAAATAATTCTAGTTATTTTTAATCATTCTTTCAGGCCTTGGATCGACTTTAAGGCACAAAAAAGTCGATTTACATTAAAAATTAAAATAGTAAAAGTAATTTTTTTTTTTTTATTTTAATTAAATTTAATAATTAATTAATAAATATTTTACTTTAAATAACTAATATTATTAGACATTAAAATCATTTTATTAATTTCTTAATAAGAATAATCCTATAAGAATATAAATAAAAAAAATTTATTTGGAACAAATTTTCAAAATTTCAATTAAATAAGCGAAATTTCTAAAATAAATTCTTAGTTCCATTTTTAAAAATTTTTTTTTGAAGAATTTAATCAATTTAAAATTTTGCCATACTTTTTACTTTTTAATTTGTCAAAAAAAAAAAAAAAAATGGTCGGACAATAGTTTTACAGATTTTTAAATTAAAATTTTTTTTTTTAATAATTAAATTGCACAAGATTTTAAATTTAAAATAAATTTTCTGCAATTTTAAACTGCTGTAGTTGTTTTTTTTTTAATTTCTAACAAATTCAATTTTTGTTGTTTGAAACTTTTTTAAATAATTGAATTTTTAAAGGAATTTAAAAATTATTAAAAAATAATTCAATTTTTGAAGAGTTTGTTTATTTGTTAATTAAACAGAAATTTTTGAAAATATTTGAATTTTTTAGTGATTTTAATTAAAAATTTTTTGATACTTTATTTGCTGTTTTTTTGTTTTAATTTTGAAAATAATTGAATTTTATAAAAAAAAAAAAAAATTTAATTGAAAAATAGTTGAAGATAATTTAATTCCTAAAGAATTTCATTAAAATTCATTTAAATTATTCAAAAAAAAAAAAAAATTAATTTAGAAAAGAATTTTTGTTAAAAATTTTTTTTTAAATAAATTCGGTAAAAGTTGTGTAATACAAGGCTTGTAATTTTATCGTTCAATTTTTGAATTTTTATGAAATATCCCATTATTCGAGTTTCAACGTAAATTAAGGAAAATGAGTAAAAAAAAAAATAGAGGAAATATTCATAAAAATAGAGAATTTTTGAAAATAGAAAAAAAATAGGGAAATTGGGGAAATACTGTGAAGGCCTGTTAAGTGAAAAAAATCGGTTTCTTTGAAAGAAATAAAAAAAAAAGGCAATGAAAATACGAAAAAAAAAATCTTCCATGTAATCAATCGTGAGAAGCGTGAAATAAAAAAAAAAGCTTATTAATAGTGTCTCAGTTTAAGAATTATGCAAACAATGCATTGTTACGATAACATTTACAAATGAAGCCATCATGCATTTTTAAATAGCTCGTTTCTTTTTTTATTTTAATTCAGTAGCAAACAGACACTTGCTACAAAAACAGAAAATTTGTGGATTAAATTTTTTGTGGTAAATTTTAATTAAACGATATAAATTATTGTTAATTTCCCATTTTTTTTTTTTTTTTTTGGTTTCTTTGATTCGCTAACCTTATTCCATTTATAGTAATGAACAATTCGACGAAGCAAGACGATACCGTCCCAATGAACGAAATAAGACTGTCCCCTTGGATAATGGGACGAAAGCCCATGACCAGGTAAATCCAAACACAATACAGAAATATTTTTAGGCAATAGTGACATTAATTTATCGAAGCTTCCTGCATTATCTTGCCTCCCATGTAACGCCACAATCGGTTGGATTCCCTTTGAACCCCACCATTTGCCTGCAGATAAGCAATTTATTTATATTATTTAAATTTCAAATTGTTCTCTCACTTTCTTTCTTTCATTTTCAATTTATAGCAAAAAATAAGCGATAGACAATTTTTTTTATCTTCTTTCTTTCTTTCTTTTTTTAAAGGGTCAATTTTTCTTTACCTCTAAATTCACTGCGAACATTTTTTTGGAAATTAAAAAAATTTGTTAAAAATTTTTCAAAGAATTTTATTTCAATTATATATTGAAAATAATAATTCTCATTTAGCGAAGAATTTTAGTTAAAAAATTTGTTAAACTATTTATTAATTTTTTTTTTTTTTAACTAAAACTATTTGCAAATTATTATTTTCAAAAAAAAATTGAAACAATCCGTTTCAATTGAAATAATTTTTTTTTTATCAATTTCTTTTGAAATTCAATTCATTAAAATATTTTTCAAAAAAATTGAAACAATCCGTTTCAATTGAAATAATTTTTTTTTTTTTAATCAATTTCTTTTTGAAATTCAATTGATTAAAATATTTTTAGATAAAAATTCTTCTATTTTTTTCATAAAATATTTTCTCTTATTTTTTTAAAAAGTGACGGGAAATTTTTATTAACCATTTTTAATTTCAATTTTAGATAAAATTTAGAATTCATAAATTTTTGCAAAAATCGGACTTTTTTTTTAAAAAACTAACTTTCATATTATTTTTTATCTAAAAATTTTTGAAATTCTTGAAAATTTGTCCTCAGTTTAATAATTTGAAATATTTAATTTTCTTGATAAATTCCAAGTCAATTATTTTTTATTAAGAAATTATTAAATTATTAAAAATTTATTTTTATTACCTAATAACAATTGTTAAAGCAAATAAAATATTTATTGTTAAAAATTTGTAAAAAAAGTTCGATATTTGAAAATTTAACTGTAAATTTTTATATTTATAATATTTAAAATATTCAAAAATATTCAAAAGATTCAAAATATTCAAAATATTCAAAATATTCAAAATATTTAAAATATTCAAAATATTCATAATTGAATTTTTTAAATAAATTATTTACTAATTTCCATAAAAAATGTTAGAGAACTCAATTTTTTGTTGAATTTAACTAAAATTTTTTAAAATAATTGAATTTCAAATGAAATTTTAGAAAATAATTGAATTTTAATTGATTTTGAATTGAAAATTTTGAAAGTAATTGAATTTTTGGGATATTTATTGAAATTTTGTAATATAATTGAATTTTAGGAGAGTTATAATTAAAATTATTAAATTACAACAAATTTTAGATAAAAAATTATAGAAATAATTAGAATTTAGAAGCTTTTAAATTGAAAATTTTTAAAAATAATTAATTTAATTGAATTTCAAAATATTTATGTTAATTTTTTTATCTAAAAATTTTTGAAATTCTTGAAAATTTGTCCTCAGTTTAATATTTTGAAATATTATTAAATATTCTTGATAAATTCCAAGGTAATTATTTTTTATTAAGAAATTATTGAAAATTTATTTTTATTATCTAATAACAATTGTTAAAGGAAATAAAATATTTATTGTTAAAAATTTGTAAAAAGAAAGTTCGATATTTGAAAATTTAATTGTAAATTTTTATTTTTATAATATTCAAAAATATTCAAAAGTATTCAAAAATATTCAAAATATTCAAAAATATTCAAAATATTCAAAATACTTAAAATATTTATAATATTTAAAATTAAACAAGTTAGTTAAGAAAACAGTTATTTCTCGAAACAAAAAAATCAAAAAAACAAATTTTAAAATAAAATCAAACATTTTTTCACTTCTAAATTTCATTAAAAAAAAAATTTCTATCAGTTTGTAATTCGAATTTTGTTTTTTCTTCAAAATATTAAATTCAATTTTTCGTTAATAGAAATTTCTCATAAATTGAAAAATGAAATTTCCTGAAAAATAATAGAAGAAAAAATAGTAAATGGGTTGATTTTTTTTTTTTTAAATATTAGACGCAAAAACGTTTATAATACAAAAATTAATAGTGGAAAAAAAAGAACAGAAACAGAAATAAGAAAAAAAAAAAAAAAAAAAAAATGCACATAAAAACAAAACATTTAAAGCAAATAAAGGGAAAAAATTTCAATTTTTTTTCCAAACAAATAAAACATAATTAAAATAAATAATAAAGTGCACATGAAGTCGATAAAGTGCAAATAAAATGAAACAAAGTAGCAGCGAAAGCGAATTTTATAGAGAGATAATAACGAAAGAAAAAAAAAAAATTCTTTAGATATTAATATTTGATAGTATAACCGATTTTTATAAATCATTCTAAAGATGATTATTATTTTTTGCCATTATCTATTAATTAATATAATGTTAATTAGTATCGAATATTAATATATTAATATATTCATGCTAATTTTTTGTGAATTATTTTTTTTAGTAATTATTATTATTATTATTATTATTATTATTATTATTATTATTAATTATTATTAATTATTATTAATATTTATTATTAGGATTAATTATTATTTATAAAAAAAAACATTACTATTGGACAAAAATTCGAAATTATTTACGAACCCAACTTTTATATTCATTTATTTAATAATAAATTAATTCTTAATTAAGAATTAATAATTAGTTAACAATAATTTTAATTAAAAAATTTATTTATAATTTAATTATCTATATTTATTATTTATAAATTATTAAATTTAATTATATTGATTATTTATAAATTTAATTATAAAAATATTTTTGGTTCTTTTTTTTTTATAAAGAGCTAAAATTGAAAAAAAAATTTCCTCTTCACTAAATTTTTCCGTTTTTGAAGCAAGTTCTGTTTCTTTTATAAAATTTTTCTTTTTTGTTTTGTTTTTTTTTCTTTTTGATAACGATTTTCTCGCTTTTGCTAACCTTGTTCCATTTGAAGTATTTAACAATTCTACGAAGATACACAAGACCGTCCCACATAATATAGTAAAATTGTCCGTTTGGAAGATGTGAGGAAAGACCATGTCCAGGAAGATCGATACTTAAAATTGCAGTATCAGCTGGGAATAATTGAATGAGAGGATCAAATGATCCTGCATTATCCTGCCAACCATGAATTACCAAAATTGGCTGCTTTTCTTTTGGTCCCCATCGTTTACCTGAATTTTTATTTATTTTAATCGAGAAAAATTATATACTATTTCTTTATTTCTTTCCAAGTGCACATTTTTTTTTTCTTTTAAAATTCTCTTTCTCTGAAAATATTTAGCGCGGAAAATTTTGAAAAGTCTTTTCTACTTTTTTTTTTTTTTCTATTAAAATATGGTTTACAGGCCTCGGATCGACTTTAAGGCACAAAAAAAAGTCGATTTATATTCCCAAAAAAAAAAAGTCGAAAAAGACGATTTTTTTATTTTTTTTAACAAAATTTAATTGGTTAATGAAATATTTTACTTTAAATCATTAAATTCATTTTATTAATTCTGTAATGAGAATAATTCTCTAATGAATATTATTAAGAAAATTTATTTCTATTTCATAATCGAACTAAAAGACAAATATTCAAAATTTTATTTAAGTATAGGACAAATTTCTAAAAAAAAATTCTTAAAGTTACATTTTTATAATTTTTTCCAAGTCTGATTTAAACAATTTATTTAAATTAAAAATTTTGTCATAATTTTTAGTTTTGATGGTCGAAAAAAAATTTCAAACAATACTTAATCAAGTTTTACAGATTTTTAAATAAAATTTTTTTTTTAAATAACAATAATTTTGGAAGAGTTAAAGTTGAAATTTTGAGAAATAATTGAAATTTCAAAAGATTATTGTTAATTTTCAGACAATAATTAAAATTTTACAGACCTAAAATTAATTTTATCAAATACTTTTAGATAATATTTTTTAAAATGTAGGTTGAATTTTCAAAGATTTACAATTTTGATTTTTCAAATTAATTGAATTGCAAGTGATTTTTAATTTTTGATGATTTTACAAAAAAAAATTTATCAGAAATTGCAGATAAAAATACTTTAATTTGAAACCTTTTTAAGCAAAAAATGGTTTCAGATACAAAAATTGAATTTAAAAAGCATTTTATTACAAAATTTTTTCAGATAATTGAATTTTTTTAAGATTTTTATAAAAATTCCTAAAATTAATTGAATATTTTAAAAGAGTAATAGTAGAAATTTTTTTTTAGAAAAAAATTGAATTTAAAAAGATTTTCTTCAATTTTAGACAATAATTAAATATTACAGAGTTAAAAATAATTTTTTTAAATAATTTTAGATAACATATATATACAATAATTGATTTTCAATAGTTTTTAATATTTTTAAAATTCTTTTAGATAATTCAATTTGTCTGATTTTCAATTTTGATTTCAAAGAAAAAAAATAAGTTTTCGACAAATTATAATATTTTTTTTTTAAATAATTTGAATTTTTATGATTTCTGTTGAAAATTTGTAAAATAATTGAAGTTTTGCCTGTTTATAATTTAGATTTTTCGTTAAGAAGAACTTTTTGACCAATTATAATTAAAATTTTGAAAAATAATTGAATTTTTTAAATAAATTTACTAATTTCCATAAAAAAAATGTTAGAGAATTCAATTTTTTGGTGAATTTAACTAAAAAATTTTAAAAATAATTCCATTTCAAATGAAATTTTGGAAAATAATTGAATTTTAATTGATTTCGAATTGTAAATTTTAAAAGTAATTGAAATTTTGGGATATTTATTGAAATTTTGTAATATAATTGAATTTTAGGAGAGTTATAATTAAAATTATTAAATTACAACAAATTTTAGATAGAAAATTATAGAAATACTTAGAATTTAGAAGCTTTGAAAATTGAAAATTTTAAATAATAATTGAATTAATTGAATTTTAAAATATTTATGTTAATTTTCAGACAATAATTAAATTTTACAGAACTAAAAAAAATTTATCAAATAATTTTAGATAACATTTTTTTAAAATCTAATTAAATTTTCCAAGATATAAAATTTTGATTTTTCAAATTAATTGAATTTGAATTGATTTGTAATTAAAAAGTTTTTGATGATTACACTAAAAAATTTATTAGAAATTGCAGAAAAAAATTTGTAAACTTTTTAAGTGAAAAATGGTTTGAGATAGTTCTAATTTCGAGGAATATTATAAAAATGATTAAAAAGAATTGAATTTCAGAAGTTATAATTGAAATTCTTAAATTTCAAAAAATTTTAAATGGAAAGTTTTAGAAATAATTAAAACTTAGAAATTTAGAAAAAAAAAAAAAACTTTAGAAATTTTGTAAAATAATTGTAATGTAATTGATTTCTAATTGAAATTTTGGAAAATAATTAAATTTCACTTGAAATTTTGGAAAATAATTGAATTTAAGTTGATTTTTAATTGACAATTTTGAAAATAATCGAATTTTAGTTGAAATTTTTGAAAATAATTGAATTTCAAAAGATTGTTTTAAATTTCAGACAATAATTAGAATAAGAAATTTTTTTTTAGTGTTTTCAAAAAATTTTAGATGGAAAGTTTTAGAAATAATTAAAACTTAGAAGCTTTTAAATTGAAATTTTTTAAAATAATTCAATTTTAATTGATTTTGAATTAAAATTTTTAAAAATAATTGTAATGTAATTGACTTTGAATTGTAATTTTTGAAAATAATTAATTTTCAATTAAAAATTTTACAAAATAATTGAATTTTAGTTGATTTTTAATTGACAATTTTGAAAATAATCGAATTTTAGTTGATTTTGAATTGAAATTTTGAACATTAATTGAATTTTAGTTGATTTTGAATTGAAAATTTTAAGAATAATTGATTTTTAGTTAAGTATGAATGGAAATTTTGGAAAATAAATGAATTTAAGTTGATTTTGAATTGAAATTTTTGAAAAATAATTGAATTCAATCTATCAAAAATTCTATATTATTTTCCAAAAATTCAATGAATGATCAAAAATTCAATTATTATTCAAAATTTTAATTATAATTTGTCAAAAATTTATTTTTCAGAAAAAAAATCTCAATGAAAATTAAAAAAAAATTGGATAATTTTTCAAATTATTCAATAGAAATATTAAAAATTAAATTATTTTTAACAATTTTTATTCTAATTTGTTGAAAAATGTTTTTAAAAAAATTTCAATAAAATTTAGGCAAATATTCAATTATTTAAAATTTTTTTTTGTGATTTCTACTGAAAATTTGGAAAATAAATGAATTTTTACCTGATTTTTATTGAATTTTTTTTAAACAAAAAACAGTTTTCGATAAAATTGTTATTAAAATATATTGAAAACTAAATTGAATTTATTGACATTTTTGAAAATAATTGAATTTCACGAAAGTTATAATTGAAATTATAAAAATTTCAAATGGAAAGTTTTAGAAATAATTAAAATTTAGAAGCTTTTAAATTGAAATTTTGAAAAATAATTTAATTATAGTTTATTTTGAATTGACAATTTTGAAAATAATTGAATTTTAGTTGATTTTGAATTGAAATTTTGAACATTAATTGAATTTTAGTTGATTTTGAATTGAAATTTTTGCAAAAATAATTAAATTTTTAGTTGATTTTGAATTAAAAATTTTGAATATAATTGAATTTTATTTGATTTTGAATTAAATTTTGGAAAAAATTGAAAGTTTGTATTAAATTTCGGACATAATTATAATAAGAGAAATTTCTGGTGATTTCTGTTGATGAAGAATTTATTAGAAATCACATAAAAAAAATTGAATTCCAAAAGTTTTTAATTGAAAAATGCTTTTAAATAATTTAATTTTCGAAGAATTATTCTAAAAATCATTAAAAAATAATTGAAATTTTTGCAAATAATTGAAAGTTCCCGTGATTTTGAATTAAAAAATTTTTTGGTAATTTTATTTACTAATTTTTTTTTTTTATTTTTTTTTATTAAAATTATAAACAATTATTAAATTTCATAAAAATTTTAATTTAAAAAATATTTTAAAATAATTGAATTTGTGAAGAATTTCATTAAAAAATTATTAAAAATAATTAATTTAGTGAAGAATTTTAGTTAAAATTTTTGTTAAATAATTGAAATAAAGAAAATCTGAAGAAGATCTGCATTGTATACGTTTTTTGAAGCAAATTTTCAAAAAATTGAATTTTCGATTACTGGATTTTGAATTGAAATTTTGAAAAATAATTGTAATGTAATTGATATTGAATTGAAATTTTGGAAAACAATTAAATTTTAGTTGATTTTGATTTGAAAGTTTAAAAAAAATTGAATTTCAATTAAAATTTTTGAAAATAATTGAATTTCAAAAGATTGTTTTAAATTTCAGACAATAATTAGAATAAGAAATTTTTTTTTTAGTAATTTCTGTTGATAAAGAAGTTATTAGAAATCACATAAAAAAAAAAAATTGAATTCCAAAAGTTTTTAACTAAAAAATGGTTTCAAATAATTGAATTTTCGAAGAATTATTATAAAAATTATTTTAAAATAATTGAAATTTTTGCAAATAATTGTGATTTTAAATTAAAAAAAATTTTTTCGGTAATTTTATTTGCATAAATTTTTTGTTTAACTTATAAACAATTATTAAATTTCATAAAAATTTTAATTTAAAAAATAGTTTAAGATAATTGAATTTGTGAAGAATTTCATTAAAATTATTAAAAATAATTAATTTTGTTAAAAATTTTATTAAATAATTGAAATAAAGAAGATTTGCATTTTATAGATACTAAAAAGACGTATTTTATTGAAAAATTTTGCAAAATAAATTGTGAAAAAAAAGTCGATAAAAGTCGTACAATCCGATGCCTGTATTTTACATATTACTTTATATTTGTAAAAATAGAAAATTCTTATCTCTGCAAAAAATCTTCACATTAAATATTGGAAAAAAAAAAAAAAAAAAAAAAAAAAAAAAAAAAAGGAAAAAATAATTCCTATTTGCGAAACAAAAACGCTTTTTAATTCATCACAAAAACAAAGTGTGCTCTCATGTGTGACGTGAACTTTGAGCGTGAAATGAAGACATAAAAAAAAAAAATGTGAAACAAAGTATATATATATACATAGAAAATGAACATTTAAATATATATTTTTTTTCCTTTCTTTAAAAATAAGAAATATAGAACTAAAGGAAGAACACAAAAAAAAAAAAAATTACAAAAAACTTAGAATTGAAGAAAAACAAAAAAAAAAAAATTGTTAAATATGTAAAATATTTTTCTCACCACTTATTTGACCCCAAGGCACTGGAATTTCAATTTCCTCCGGTTCTGTAAAGAAAAATTATATCAAAATATTTCCAATTTGTACATAACCAAAAAAAAAAAAAATAAAATAAAATAAAAACAAATACGAGAATATATTTACCATCGTCACTCAATGTCATTGGAATTTCTTTTGCTTCTATAAAAGAAAAAATTTTCTAATGAAATTCAAATTAATTTAAAATATATCGAAAAATAATTAAATTAAAATATAATATAAAGAAATTTAAAATTACCATTTTTTCCAAATCCATTTGACATATTGTCCGTCACAATTTTTGTACCATTCTCGTTCATTTTCTATATATGTAGGTATACGTAAAAAAATTTAATCGTTTTTAAAAAAAATATAATTTTGTCAAACTTTCGAATAGATAACGTATTTATAATTTTAGAAATAAATTTGCAAGTCATCGTACCATGAAATTTTATATATATATATATGTATATAGAAATTAGTATAAGGAAGTGCTAGGAGCAAATAAAACTTAACCTTAAATTTTCGTTTTCTTTTTTCAAGTTTTCAAAAATTGAATATAATTTAAATTTGCTAGTAGAAATAATTTTTTATTATCGAATTTGGTTTTTTTTTTTTACTATTAGAAAAAAAAATTTTTAAAAAATAAAATATATTACTATATAAATATACCTTTTGAAGAAGAAATCAACGAATGTCTTTTTATATTTCGTCGCGTGTGTCTCGTGCGTGTTATTCCTTTCTAGGTTGTCAGATCAAGCGTTGAACGTCATTTACACATATATACAGTATACACATTTGTCTATAAATGTCAAATTAAAAAAAAAAAATGCTAATTAAAAACGTATATATAATTATCACGTGAGTTTAAAATTCTGATTTCACAGTTGGTAGAAGTGTGAAATGTGAAAATTTTTTTTTTTGTAATCTTATTTTGGCATTACTGGTAATAGATATTTACTTTACCGACCGAAATCTAAACGCTACTGCGCTTGCGCTACGACAACTCTCTCGAAAAAAGCGCGCTTATATAAAATGCTTAATAATAAGAAAACTTTAATAAAGCAATATAAAAATATTTTCACTATTGAATTTTTTTTTTTTTTTAATTATATTGCTTCCTAATAAAAAATATACTAATTTCCTTAATATACTTAAGTATATAATAATAATAATAATAATAATAATAATTTTATTATATTTATATCATTATTGTAATTATTTTTTAAATAAAATATTCATAATCTATTATTATTATTATCATCAATATAATATTTATTATTATTATCATTATTTTCAATAAATTATTATTAAATATCTATGAATGTATTTTACATCTATATATTTCAAAAAAAAAATGAATCGAATTTTTTTTTTTGTACTTTTTTCCCCAATTCAAATTTTCCTTATAAAAAAAGTACCAAAAAAAATTTCGCTAAAGTTTTCAAAAAAAAAAATATATATATATATATATATATGTATGTATATATCATAGATAATTAATTAATTTAATTTTCATTTTGGATTCAAAATCGAATTTTTGAAATCATTATTTTTAAAAAAAAAAAAAATTTTAAACTAAAATATATTTTTGATATTGAGAGGAAAAAAAAAAAAATTTTTTTTACACAATTTTAAAATTATTCTTAATTTGGAAAAATATTATTTACACAATTTTTTGTGTAATTATAAATAAATAAAATAAATAAAGAATAATAAATTATATAATTTCATATAAATTGTAATAGTAAAAAAAAAAATTTTTGTTAAATTTTCTAGAAAAAAGAAAAGTTAATCAAAAATGTTAAATATATATATATATGTAAATAGTTTATTAATATATTTGAAAATTCTTAGAAATATATTTTCTCAGTCTGACATATAAAAATGCAATTATTGCCACCAATAAGAATTTTCCATACATATGACGCAATAAAAAAGACAGATACACAATATATATATATAATAATAATAATAATACATTTTTCACATTCACGATAAAATTTAACGAATGTTTTTTCTTCCATCTTTTTTTTTTTAAATAAAATTAAATATATATATATTTATTATATCTATTTTATTCGGCGTATAAAAATTATTTCTTCTCTTTAAAAATCTCTCCAAATTGATTTTTTCTATTATAATAGGTTTTTTTTTTTTTTTTTTACAATTATTTCGATTTCTTACATTATATTTGTTTCTCTCTATTGTTATATTGATCTCTTTTTGGATAATTTTCTCATTTAGAATTAATATTGATAAAAAATAACTATTTGTTTAATAACTATAGATAAAATAAAAATAATAATAATAATAATAGTAAAATAAAGGAAAATAAAAAAAAAAATTGATTATTATTAAGAAAACAATTAAAAAATATAAAAGAAATCACTTTCAAAATTCCTATGGACAATTTATAAAGTCCTATAATTAATATCGAAAGATTTTTCATATCACAAAAATTATTTACAAAAAACAGTAAAATTGACACTATTTTGCAATAATTATAAAAATTAATAAAAAATAAAAATAATAGAGAAATATATAGTATATTCAATTGTAAGTTCTAAAATCGATTTTTGAATAATCGAAAAATAAAGTAACGTTACAATGTCGTTGATGTGACGGCACTGACACCATGCACTAATATCGTTGGCGGTAAATCGGCGGTCAATTCAGTGAGAAGTTGTAAATATTGTTGTTGAACGACATTTTTACCACCCCATGTATTTGAAATTGGTGGCGCAGGTAAATACATAAAAATTGCAGCCGTTTGCGAGCAATGTTGTTGAATTAATTGATTGCAACTGTAAAAAAAAAAAAAAAAAATTTTGTCAAATTAATTTAATAAAATCAAATTTTTTTATTATATATTAATAAAAAATTATCCTCTAAATGACGCTTTTCAATTTTTCCCATAATAAAAATTATTTACTAGAATTTTAATTTTTGAATTTTATTAGAAATAATTTATATTTTAGATGAATTTTCAAATTTTTAAATTAAAATTTAAAAAAATTTTTACTTTTTCCGAAACGGAGAAATTTTTTGAAATTAAATTAATACTCACTTTAAAATATAAGCTCGTGAAACATTACTTGGAACAACGTCAGCAGAATCGGAAGATTCAAAAAGACTTGATTCAGCATCTTGCTTGGAACCAACTAAAGGTCGTCCCTTCAATCCACCGACTTGTGCCGCCCAATTTGGTATTTTTGTGATTGATGCCGATATTCGTAGCATGTTTAATAATTTTTTCAATTTCAATTCATTGGAACATTTTGGTGCCTCTTCAATTGAACTCGTCGATTCAGCAACATTGAGATTATCCGAAATCTCACAATGGAAGACACGCAAATGTAAATTCTTCCAAACTGGCACCATATTTATAATGCACGCCAATTGTAACATAAAAAGAGAAGTCGTATCAAATGGATCTTGATCGGTTGGTTGGAAAAAATTCACTGGCCACACGTCAATGTACTTGAAATTGGAATTCCTGAAATATTGTTAGGACAATGAGTTGCTATTTTTATTTTCTTTATTTTTAATAATTATGTCGACAGTATGAAGTATGAGTGTGTATTGTAAAGAGTGGGGACTATTGCACAGTCCTTTAAAACTAATGCATAAGCAGGTGTGGTCAGATTAATTAGTCGCTACTCAAAGTGATAGCACGGTTAGTAAATTGTCTTCCAAAAAGACTCAGTGAAGCTTTGGAAGGATTGATTATCTCCAAGTTTTTGTACTTTGCTTGTTAAATAAATAAAGTAGAGTTTGTTCTCAGTTGAGTAACCAACTCACAAAAATAATATTATTAGTTGTTTCTTACGGCGACAACATAATTGGTGGCAGCGGTGAAATATTTAAAATTATTTGGAAGTTCATCCAAGTTTTAAATATCCAGAACCAAGAACTAGTTCCAGATAAACAAAGTGATAATTCAAAGTGAACGAGAGAATCAACAAAAGAGATATCCAGAGAGTTATCCAGATCTACAAAGACGTATCCAGAGAGTTATCCAGTTCTACGAAGTGTTATCCAGAGTGTTAACCAAGCAGCGATCCAGATATCCATATCTACGAAGTGTTATCCAGAGTGTTAGCCAAGCAGCGATACAGATATCCAGGTCTACAGAGAGGTATCCAGAGAGTTATCCAAGTATACGAAACAGAATTCGAGATTTTCCAGTACTACGATCCAGACCAACATTCAAAAGCAACATTGAAGTAAGGTATATAAAACAAAACTACGAATCTTTAGAACAAGAGTATAAGTCCACTTTACGTACGTTGAACGGCGACCTTCATAGGGTGTGGCTAAGTTTGTTTTAAAGCGTTGGTATACTCCGTGATTTTATCAGTATTTCCATCGTCAATAAACAAAAAAAAAACAAATTTCATATTCTTGTGTACTCCTTGTAGCAGGATTGCAAGAAATGAAATTTTAAATTAGAAAACGCGAACGGTTATAAAATAAAATTGTACGAAACGATATAGGAAATTTATTAAATCAAACTGGATTTAAATTCATTTAGAGAAAGTAGGGAAAACGAAACTATAGACACAGACAGTTCATCCCCTTCAATATCACTGACTGACAGACTTAAATTAGACAATATTCTAAAAATCATGCCAGAAACATCAACAAGTTCAAATGACCTTTTTCAAACAATTCTTGCAAAATTGGAAAGATTTGAAACAAGATTGTTAGCTATGGAACAACCAGTTAGAAGAGAGTTAGGTTTACCCTTAAATGAGAATGAATTAAACAGCGATCATGAAGAATTAGAAGAAGTTACAGAATATGATTTTGGAAAAAGTATAAAATTAATACCAGAATTTAACGGGAGCGGTTTAGAAAACTTCATTCATTTAATAAGATTGTCCAAAAAGAAAACAAAAAGAAATGAAAGACTAACATTACTTCATGCAATAATTGCACAAAAATTAGTAGGAAAAGCGGCAAACACAATTAGAGCCGATGCAGTTAAAACATTTGCTGATTTTTTTGAAAGATTACGAATTTTATTTGGAGAAAAGGATAGTTTAGAATCACTTCAAAGGGCTCGCGATTCATGTATAATGGGCAAAAATGAAGGTTTAGAGTCATTCACCTCAAGATTTATGCAGTGTCAGGATAAAATCAGGCAGTCTATAGATAGTATGAATATAACACCTGAAGAAACTTTCGTAAGACAGGAAATAGAAACAAGTGCAAGCGTCAGCACATTCTTAAGAAATATACGTGAAGAATTTGAAATTAGAATCCGTCCTCAGAAACCGAAAACTCTGAATGAATGTTTTAATATTGCCTCAGAAATTAACGTGAATATAAAAGATAAAAGAAGAATAGAAAATTTTACAAGAAACCCAAGAAATGAGAACCCAGTTCCAAAACCAAGATTTAGTAAACAGACAAATATAGAAAAATGCAACCATTGCAAAAATGTAGGACATACAGAAGATGTCTGTAGAGGAAAATTGAGAGGTTTACCACCACGTCAAGAGAAAACTCAAAATTTTCAGTCACGATCGATCAACAGCAAACCACCAGACCGAGTGCAGCTAAACGAAGAATTTTCTTTATCGGAGAACCCGCTAAGCACAACCTTCCACCGATCCCGAGAGAACGAAGAAGACACGACACACCTATTGTGGCTTTAAAATTTGATAAATTAAAATCGGGAAAATTTGTAGTTGATACAGGATCGAATATATCAATCATAAAAAACAGTATGTTAGAAGGAAAAAACTTTAAAAAATACGCACCTCATAACGTTTTAACAATAGGAAACAATCCCGTAACATTTGAATATTCTATTTGTTTAAAACTTTATGGTAAAGAATCAGTTTTTCAAGTTACGAAAGATGAAAATGCATTTAGAGAAAATGGTTTAATTGGAATGAATTTACTTTACGATCAAAATTTTAAAATTGACTTAGAAAAAGGTATTTTAAACTTAGGACCTAAAATACTTCATCCACAACCTAGTGCAGATAAGAAAGATAAAATCTGTTTTATTAACTTTGAAGGAGGATATTCAGCAGTCACAAAATATGATTATCAAGGAAATCCAATTTTACCACCTAATACAGCAAAAATTGAAAGTATGTATGATGCTTATGAAGACTTATGGATAGATTCTATAAAAAAACTGACTGACGAAAAAATGTACCAATTCAGCAATAATGAAAGAATTAAAGAATTATTATCTAAAACACGACTAGACCATATCAAAGAAGGAAAAGAAGACTTACTAAGAATCATAACAGAATTTCACGACATTTTCCCATTAGGAAACGATCCTTTACCTTTAACTAAATTAACTGAGCATACAATTAGAACAACAGACGATCAACCTGTAAATACAAAACAATATAGATATCCACCTATGTTACAAGAAGAAGTTTACCAACAAATTAAAGAAATGTTAAAGAAAAATATACTTCGAGAAAGTATGTCTCCTTTCAATTCACCGTTATGGATAGTCCCAAAAAAGAAAGACGCTTCAGGCAAATTAAAATGGCGAATTGTTATAGATTATCGAAAACTAAATGAAAAAACCATTTTAGACAAATATCCTTTACCGTGTATTGATGAGATAATTCAGCAGTTAGGAAATTCTAAATTCTTTTCTTGTTTTGATCTTGCTTCCGGATTTCATCAAATAGGAATGAATCCCAAGGACAAAGAAAAAACAGCTTTTAGCACAAACGAAGGTCATTATGAATATAATAGAATGCCTTTTGGTTTAAAAAATGCCCCTCCAACATTTCAAAGAATGATAAATAATGGATTAAAAGGACTAATAGGTAATGGATGTTTTGCATATATAGACGATATTATTGTTTACGGAAGAACGTTGGAAGAACATAATAAAAATTTGAAGAATTTATTTATAAGACTACGACAAGTTGGACTCAAATTACAGCCAGATAAATGCGAATATCTGCGTCCAGAACTGGAATATTTAGGGCATGTTATTACAAAAGAAGGTATAAAGCCAAACCCAGATAGAATTGACAAAGTAAAAAATTATCCAAGACCAAAAACTCAAAAACAGATTAAGCAATTCTTAGGACTTATTGGTTATTACAGGAAGTTCATAAAAAACTTCTCTAAAATAGCAAATCCACTAACTAAATTACTACGAAAGGAAACTACATTTGAGTGGACACAGAAAGAAGAAAACGCGTTTTCCGAATTAAGAGATAAATTAATAACAGCACCGATACTACAATTTCCAAATTGGAATCAAGTTTTTGTTCTAACAACTGATGCATCAAATGAAGGATTAGGAGCAATTTTATCACAAGGACACATCGGAGAAGATAAACCAATAGCATTTGCTTCAAGAACTTTAAATAAGGCAGAAATAAATTACACGACTACTGAAAAAGAATTATTAGCAATAGTATGGGCAGTTAAACATTTTAGACACCATCTTTTTGGACGAAGATTTAAAATTGTAACAGATCACAAACCCTTAGTTTGGTTATTTAATGTAAAAGATCCGACAAGCAGATTAATGAGATGGAGACTAAAATTAGAAGAATACGATTATGAAATTATTTACAAAAAAGGAATTGCCAACACAAACGCTGACGCCTTATCGCGCATTCCAAGGGTTCAGATGACAACAGACGGTACATATGATACGTTACAACAGCAGAACGCGCGTACTACAGGTGTAAACGAGGAAAATGAGAACATGGAAGTAGATACGCAAACAGAAGACGACAACTCAATCATTGATGACGAAAATAAATACGAAAATATGGAAATAGATTCACAGACAGAAGAAAGTGATCAATCAATAATTAAAGACGAATTCAAGGTAATAAAAACTATAAAATTGATTACAGGTACTAAAGAAAAAAGGCAAGGGTATGCAAATTATTCTCTTTTGGAACCGATAAGTAACTTGAGAGATATACTTAAACCTATAAGAGACACAAATTATATTTGGAAAATATTAGTTTATGGAAGAAAAACAATACCTAAAGAAAGAGCTATATACAAAGTAGTAAGAGATTTTAACGAGGAAACAGAAGTACAATGGATCAGAGATATACCTCAAATAGATAATGATGACGCGAATAAAATACGATTAAAAAGAAACAAAATAGAACAAACAGGACAGTTAATTATAAAACGAGAATTTGGACCGACAAGGATAAAAGAAATTTGGATCACTAACGAAGAAACAGAAGAAAATGACAAAATAAAAATTAGTCCTCAGGTGACAGATGATCAATTATCAGAATTTTTAGAAAAAGAAACTAAAGAAGAAAGATTAAGAATTATTTACGAGGATATAGATGAAAGGAAAATATCGAGGATTCTTTTTAAAATATGGAAAGGAGGTGACAAGGAAATATATTTAATAAAGAAACACATTGAAACGAATAGAAGAAAAATTATAGCAGAAGCACATGAAGGAATATTAGGAGGACACTATTCTAAAGATATTACAGTACAAAAGATAAGAAATATGACAAACTGGCCCAACATTACAAAAGATGTTGAAGACTTCATCAAAACATGTGATTTATGTCAACGATTTAAACAAAATGAAAGAAAACAAGAATATTATGAAGAATCAGACATACCAGAAGGACCAAATGATAAAATATCAATAGATATAGTGGGACCATTAAATGAAACTACCAGCGGAAATAAATATATTTTGGTGATTCAAGATTTTTTAACTAGATATGTGCATTTAGAATCATTGAAGGACAAATCAGCAACTTTAGTCATAGATGCTATGTGGAAAGGATATTTAAAAACGAACGGTAAACCTTTAGAAATACTAACAGACAATGGGAAAGAATTTATTAATAACGAATTTTCAGATCTAATGACCGAATTAAAAATAAAACATGTAAAGACTTCAGTTTATCACCCACAAAGTAATGGAAAGAATGAAAGATCACACAAGAAGATTAATGAATATTTAAGTATTTATGCGCAAAAAGATGAATGGGATAAAGAGTTACCTAAAGCAATGTTAACATACAATATGACAATAAATAGGATTACAGGATTTTCTCCATTTGAACTACAAAATGGCAGAAAAGCAAGAGAAGCATTTGAAACATTAAACAAAATAACAAATCTCGTAAAGAAAAACGAATTAAAACAATTAGAACACGAAAACAAATTACATGTTGCAAGAAGAAAAATCAATGAATCTCAAAGAAAACAAATACTGACTGATAAAAAGACAATTTCAGTTGGGGAGCAAATATTGATAAGAAATCATATGAGAAAAAAGGGAGACCCTTTGTGGTTAGGACCATTTATAGTTTTACATAAAATTGGAAATACATATACAATAGAAAATAATCGAAAGGTTCATAGGGAAGATATTAAGAAATATTTTGTTTTAGATAGTGAAGAAGACGATTTGGATGACGACAATAATGGCGATCTTGATGAAGATTTTGATAATGAGCCTCGGGCTGGTTGTAGCAGAAACTGATTATAATATAACGGAATTAAAAGGCAATATATATAAAGAAGAAATAGGAAAAGTGTATTTATATTCAGAGGAATGGAAATTGATGATTATGATAAACATTACAAGAACCGAAGATAGAATAGTTGTTATTCAAAAAGTGTTAACGCAGGTTAGTCATCTTTGCATGACTAAATGTCAAGAAAATTACGAAATTAAAACTATCTCTTCTAGATTTAGTCGTTTAAGAAAAAAGGAATCACTATTGTATAACATAATGGGTAAACAAAGAGTTAAAAGAGGACTTTTAAATGTAATAGGAGACGCATCAAAAATATTATTTGGCACATTAAGCGATTCAGATTTAAATATAATTAATAAAGAATTCGATCAATTATATAATGATAATAAGGTCTTAAATGAAGCAATTAAAAACAATACTAAAGTAATAAAAATGATCTTAGATTCATCATCTCAAGATTATAAGTTCTTAGAAAATAAACTTGTAGCATACTACGATATACTAAACCAAATGAAAGCAGAAATAAATAATAACAAAAAGAGTTTGTTTATTCAACAAAAATTATTAATAGCTGAAACGTTAATAGAAGAAATGAACGACGACATAGATTTAGCAATAAGTTCAATTAATTTAGGGAAGCATGGAATTATAAACCCCCAAATTTTAACGCCTAGAATGTTGCATGAAACAATTGATGGATTTGAAAAGGAATTTAGGACTAAATATCACATCGAAAGCGATGAAAGAAACTATCAACATATTATAGACATTAGTGAAATTACTACAATTATAAAAAATCATCACTTAGTATACATAATTAAAATTCCGATTTTAGATGAAAAAGAAATGACAATAGTAAGAAGTTTACCAATTCCAGAACGAATAATTAATGGTCAAGCTATGGTGTTTTTACCAAACCACGAATATATTTTGCAAACGAAAACTGAATACGTACCGATTGACAAGACAGATTTAGAAAAATGTAGTAATATAGAAGACTATAAAATTTGTAAGAGAAATCAACCGAATTATTTAATATATCAAACAGAAAATTGTGACGCGGATTTAATAAAAATGTCTAACAGAAATTGTCTAAAATCTCCATTACTACTCAGCGATGAAACATTTATGAAAACAGAAACAGGTTATATATGTATATTTGTAAAAGAAACAGTTATAGATATAGTATGCGAAAATAATAATTATAATGGTAAAAAATTGGGTACTTATCTAATAACAGGGAATAGATGTAAGCTATATACGAATGAAATAAAGCTAGATCTTAATAAACCGATGAAAAATATAAGTAGATACTTTGAGGATAAAATCACAATAGAATTAGATTTTGAGAAAGACGATTTAAAATTAATTAATGATAAATTACCAAAATTACCAAGATTTCTTAATTTAGATAGAATAAAAGAAGCGAAAATTAGTATGGAAGATACCGAAGCGATGCTAGATAAATTAAAGACACATGAAAGATTTAAGAGTTGGACAGAAAAGTCTTTGACGTATTTAGAGTACATAGGATATGCAAGTATTGTAATTATAATCTTCTATATAATGTTTAAAACGGGAATTATACAGTGTATTTTAAATTTAATAAGATATTGTATTGGGAACTGTTATACAAATCGTAGTTTTAACAATACAGGTCCAACGCAGTTTGTAGCTACTGAGAAAAATCTACCAGGATTAAATTTTGAATTACATTCGAAACCTCCTAGAAGGAAACCTGCATCGAATTTTTAAATAAATGTTAATTTGAAAATCATCGATAGTTTAAAGGGGGGAGGTGTCGACAGTATGAAGTATGAGTGTGTATTGTAAAGAGTGGGGACTATTGCACAGTCCTTTAAAACTAATGCATAAGCAGGTGTGGTCAGATTAATTAGTCGCTACTCAAAGTGATAGCACGGTTAGTAAATTGTCTTCCAAAAAGACTCAGTGAAGCTTTGGAAGGATTGATTATCTCCAAGTTTTTGTACTTTGCTTGTTAAATAAATAAAGTAGAGTTTGTTCTCAGTTGAGTAACCAACTCACAAAAATAATATTATTAGTTGTTTCTTACGGCGACAACAATTATATTTTTATTTTCTTTATTTTTGCTTTTTTTATTTTTACTTACTGTATTTTATTTTTTATACTTTAATTTTATTTATTTATGCTTTTTTTTAATTACTGTGTTTTATTTTCTCTACTTTTATTTTCTTTAATTTTGATTTTTATTTATTGTATTTTTATTTACTAGATTTTTATTTTCTTTATTAGCAAAATTAAAGGCGCCCCAAATTGAGTATTTAATTGTTTGTTATAAAGAAATTAAAGATTAATATTATCAATAATAATTTAATTTATAAGAATATTATTATATATTAAATGATAATAATGAAAATTATATCTTTACAGGCCTCGGATTATACATTTTCCGACTTTTTTCAAAAATACGACTTTTATCGATTTATTTTAATAAAATGCGACATTTTTTTTACATTTGAAAAGAAAATGTAAATAAAATACATTTTTTTTTAGTGTAAAATGTAGATCTTCTTCAGATCTTCTTCAATTCAATTATTTAACAAATTTTTGAACTAAAATGATTCTTAACTAAATTAATTATTTTTAATAATTTTAATGAAATACATCACAAATTCAATTAAATCAAAATTATTTTTTCAATTAAAATTTTTATGAAATTTAACAATTGTTTATAATTTAAAAAAAAATATCACAATAAAATTGAATTATTTTTTAAAAATTTCAATTCAAAATAAACTAAAATTCAATTATTACCCGAAATTTTAATTCAAAATCAATTAAAAATCCAATAATTATAAAAAATTTTCAATTTCAAATTTAATTATTTACCAAGTTTTCAATTTAAAATGCAATAAAATTCAATTATTTTGTAAAATTTCGATTCAAAATCAATTAAAATTAAAAATTTTCAATTCAAAATCCACTAAAATTCAATTATTTTGTAAAATTTCAATTCAAAACCAATTAAAATTCAATTATTTTGTAAAATTTCAATTCAAAACGAATTAAAATTCAATTATTTTCCAAAATTTCATTTAAAATGCAATTATTTAAAAAAATTTCAATTCAAAATCCACTGAAATTCAAATTTTTAAAAAATTTTAATTCAAAATCAATTAATATTCAATTTTTCCAAAATTTTTAATTCAAAATTAATTAAAATTAAATTATCTTTAAAAATTTTTAATTTAAATTCAACTAAAATTAAATTATTTTGTAAAATTTCCATTCAAAACCAATTAAAATTCAAAAATTTCAATTCAAAATCACTTAAAATTCAATTTTTCCAAAATTTAAATGCAAAATTAATTAAAATTTAATTATTTTCCAAAATTTCATTTAAAATGCAATTATTTAAAAAAAATTTCAATTTAAAACCAACTAAAATTCAATTCTTTGTAAAATTTCAATTCAAAATCAACTAAAAATTCAATTTTTCCAAAATTTCAATTCAAAATCAATTAAAATTCAATTATTTTTCAAAACTTCAATTCAAAATCAATTACATTACAATTATTTTCCAAAATTTCAATTCAAAATCAAGTAAAATTCAATTTTTTCAAAATTTTTAATTCAAAATCAACTAAAATTAAATTATTTTCAAAATTTCATTTAAAATGCAATTATTTTAAAAATTTTCAAATCAAAATCAATTAAAATTAAATTAGATTCCAAAATTTCAATGCAAAATCAATTAAAATTTAATAATTTTCCAAAATTTTAATTCAAAATCAACTAAAATTCAATTATTTTCCATAATTTCAATTCAAAATTAATTTTTTTTTCAAATTTTTCAATTCCAAATCAACTAAAATTCAATTATTTTCCAAAATTTCAACTGAAATTTAATTATTTTCAATAATTTCAATTTAAAATCAATTAAAATTAATGTATTTTCAAAAATTTCAATACAAAATCAACTAAAATTCAATTATTTTGTAAAATTTCCATTCAAAACCAATTAAAATTCAAAAATATCAATTCAAATCCACTAAAATTCAATTATTTTGTAAAATTTCGATTCAAAATCAATTAAAATTCAAAATTTTCAATTCAAAATCCACTAAAATTCATTTTTTTTTTAATTTCAATACAAAATCAATTAAAATTTAATTATTTTGAAAAATTTCAACTAAAATTTCGATTATTTTTAAAATTGTCAATTCAAAATTAATTAAAATTCAATTATTTCCCAAAATTTTCAATTCAAAATGAAATGAAATTCAATTATTTTCCAAATTTAAAATCAAATAAAATTTCATTGTTCTCAAAAATTTGAATTCAAAATTAATTGAATTTTCAATAATTTGAATTTAAAACCATCTAAAATTTAATTATTTCTAAAATTTTCCATCGAAAAATGTTTTTTTGAAATTTAATAATTTCAATTATAGCTCTAAGGAAATTCAATTATTTTTAACTATTTTAATAATATTCTTTGAAAATTCAACTATCTGAAACCATTTTTCAATTAAAAATGATTTTCAAAATTATTGTATTTTGTCCGCATTTTCTAATAAATTTTTAGTGAAAGCATGTAAAATTTTAATTAAAAATCACTTAAAGTTTCAATTAATTTCAAAAATCTCAATTTTAAATCTTTGAAAATTCAATTAAATTTAAAAAATGTTTTCCAAAAAATTGTTTGATAAATTATTTTTAGTTCTGTAAAATTTAATAATTGTTTTTGAAAATTAACAATATCTTTTGAAATTTAATTATTTCTAAAAATTTCAACTTTAACCCTTCGAAAAGGATTATTATTTAAAAATCTGTAAAATATTTTTGTTAAAATAAAAAACAATTCCACTTTTTTTTGGAATATAAATCGACTAAATCGACTTTTTTTGTGTCTTTAAGTTGATTCGAGGCCTGTGTTTTTATAATTAATATTTAATAGATATTCGTTGGCCCCTGGTACCTTAAAAATTAATTTTTAAAAATTAATTTTTTTCAAATTACTATCTTGTACGAAATTTCCTGGCGCATGTTTTTTCTCATCATAAATTTTTTTCTATTTGTATACAATTTTTGAATGAATATACAAGTTTAAAAAAAATTTCGTTGATAAACGTTGTGTACTTCAACTTCGTGAATTGAATTTTCGAATTTGGAATTTTAAAGAAACTTATTCCGAAATTTGGAAACACAATTATACAACTTTAGCCAAAATGAGAAAAAGAATTGTCAAAATTTGACACGTCATTAGATTACTATTCAAAAAAACACGTGAAATCAGAAAAGGCCAACTTCAAGTTATGACAGCAGAACAGACCAAGCATTTTATTATTATATAATATAATAATAATAATTTTTAATAATTATATTTTTATTTTCTTTATTTTTGCTTTTTTAATTTTTACTTACTGTATTTTATTTTTTATACTTTAATTTTCTTTATTTTTGCTTTTTTTATTTACTGTGTTTTATTTTCTTTAATTTTAATTTATTGTATTTTTATTTACTAGATTTTTATATTCTTTATGTCTGAGAAAGAAAAAAGAAAAAAAAAAGACACTTACTTGACAAATTGCAATTTATCCAGACTATGAAAATTCCTGCAGAGACATAAATTTTTTTTCATTTTCAAAACATCCGAACACATTCCCACATATTGTTCAATGTCCATTGATTTATCAGCGCCACTTTGTCTTAATGGAAATACAGAACCATTTGCATAAGTGCCAGTTTCAAAATTTGTCGTTGAATATTGTGAGGTTTTAAAAAAATCTTGTGGCGCATGATCATCATAAAATCCCAAAACAATTGTATTTGGTTTCATTGCTCCCATTCCTGAGATACGACAAAGATGATGAAGTCCCTCGCGTACTGTTTTTGTCACTGTCATCTCAACGAATGCCTTTACTTTTAAATGATCAATGAGACTTAACCAATTTGGATAGTCATCAATTGTTGGATCTTGATTTTGTGCGGCAAATTCGCCAATTTTCACATGACCAATCACATAGAGGCCACCTTTTTTTAAATCATTGACAAAATCAATGAGTGGACATGATGAACGTGGCGACGATACCATAAGTAGAATTTGTGGACGCCAAAATTTTACATGATCTTTACGTGAATCCAACATTAGAAGATATTTTCGTACCTGATGAAATATTAATGCTTGCGATATACTACCCCATGCGGCATTTTTACTTGGTGAAAATAAATGTAAAACAATCACCAATACAAGACAAATGATAATGCTACTCGATGCATAAATACTGTTTATGGTGAACATCATTATTAATGTTCCAAATAGGCCAATTGTTGCCGTGTGCCATGTGAAGAAATTAAAAGTAGGGCTGTAAATTAAATTTTTTTTTTTGTATTATTTTTTTTTTAATTTGTCTACAAAATATTTTCAGGCTTCACAGTGTTTTACCTTATTCCACCTATTTTTCCTCTATTTTAAAAAATTCCTCTTTTATTGTCCTTTTTTTTTCTTTTATTAATATTTCCCCCCTTTTTTCAAATTATTTTCCCTATTTTATATTGAAACACGAATAATGGGATATTTAATAAAAATAAAAATTTGAACAAAAAAAAAAAAAAAAAAAAAAAAAAAAAAAATTACAAGCTTCGGATTATACGACATTTATCGACTTTTTTTCAAAATTTATTTTGAAAATTTTTTCAATAAAATACGTCTTTTTAGTATCTAATGCAAATCTTCTTTATTTCAATTATTTAACAAAATTTTGAACTAAAATAATTATTTTCAATAATTTTAATGAAATTCTTCACAAATTCAATTATCTTAAACTATTTTTTAAATTAAAATTTGTATAAAATTTAATAATTGTTTATAAGTTAAAAAAAAAAAAAAAAAAATTAGGCAAATAAAATTACCGAAAAAAATTTTTTAATTCAAAATCACTTGAAATTTAATTATTTGCAAAAATTTCAATTATTTTTTAATAATTTTTATAATAATTCTTTGAAAATTCAATTATTTGAAAGCATTTTTTGGTTAAAAACTTTTGGAATTCAATTTTTTTTTTTTTAATGTGATTTCTAATAACTTCTTTATCAACAGAAATTACTAAAAAAAATGTCTTATTCTAATTATTGTTTGAAATTTAAGACAATCTTTTGAAATACAATTATTTTCGAAATATTTCAATTAAAAATCAATTAAAATTTAATTATTTTCAAAAATTTCAAATAAAATTCAATTATTTTAAAAATTTTCAATTCAAAATCAGACTAAAATTCATTTATTTTCTTAAATTTCAATTCATAACCAATTAAAACTCTATTATTTTCCAAAATTTCATTTAAAATGCAATTATTTAAAAAAATTTCAATTCAAAATCTACTGAAATTCAAATTTTTAAAAAATTTTAATTCAAAATCAATTATTTTTAAAAATTTCAAGTAAAATTCGATTATTTTCCAAATTGTCAATTCAAAATCAACTAAAAATTCAATTTTTCCAAAATTTAAATGCAAAATCAATTAAAATTCAATTATTTTCCAAAATTTCATTTAAAATGCAATTATTTTAAAAATTTTCTTTTTAAAATCAAACTAATATTCAATTACTTTCTATAATTTTAATTCAAAATTAATTTTTTTTTAACATTTTCAATTCAAAATCAACTGAAATTCAATTATTTTAAAAATTTAAATTCGAAAATCAAGTAAAATTAAATTAATTTCCCAAACATTTCAATTCAAATCAAAATTTCATTTCAAATGCAATTATTTTAAATATTTTCAATTCAAAATCTAATAAAATTAAATTAGATTCCAAAATTTCAATACGAAATCAATTAAAATTTAATTATTTTCCAAAATTTAAATTCAAAATCAACTAAAATTCAATTATTTTAAAAATTTAAATTCAAAAATGTTGTAAAATTAAATTAATTTTCAAAATTTCAATTCAAAATCAATTAAAATTCAATTATTTTCCAAAATTTTAATTCAAATTCAACTAAAATTCAATTATTTTAAAAATTTTCAATTTAAAATCAACTAAAATTAAATTTATTTTCAAAATTTCAAATTAAAACCTTCTAAAATTTAATTTTTTTCTATAAATTTTCTATCTAAAACTTTCGGAAAAAAAAATTTCAACTATATAACTCTTTCGAAATTCAATTACTTTTAATGATTTTCATAATATTCTTCGAAATTTCAATTTTGTAAAATTTAATTAATGTTTGTAATTTAACAAAACAAACAAAACTCTTCAAAATTTGAATTATTTTTTAATAATTTTTAAATTTCAATAAAAATTCAATTATTTAAAAAAAGTTTCAAACAAAAACTCTTAAATTGAATTGTTAGAAATTAAAAAAAAAATCCTACAGCCATTTAAATTTGCAGAAAATTTATTTCAAATTTAAAATCTGCACTTCGATTATTAAAAAAAAGAAAATAATTTAAAAAACTGTAAAACTTTATTGTCCGACCATTTTTTTGACAATTAAAACTAAAAAGTATGCCAAAATTTTAAATTGCTTAAATTAGATTTTAAAAAATTAAAAAATTGAAAGTAAAAATGTATTTTTAGAAATTTGTCCTATTTTATTAAAATTTTGAAAGTTTTTTCCAAATAAATTTTCTTTATTATATTCTTAGAGAATATTTTTTTTTATTAAAAATCTCTTGAAATTTAATTGTTTTCAACAATTGTAACTGCAACTATTTTAACATTTAATAATTTTTCAAATTTTTAACTTTTATTCTTTGTTGAATTAATTATTTCTGATAACTTTAATCAGTCTTCAAAAATTCGATTAATTAACACATTTTTCAATTAAAATTTTTTTTTTAATTCAATTATCTTCTGAATTTTGTAAAAAATCTTCCTCAATTGAAATTTACCAAAATTCTTTTTTTTTATATCTCAAGAAATTTTAATTATTTCTGAAAAACTTAAATATATTTCTTTCAAATTTGATTAATTTCAAAATTTGTATCAAAAATTCTTCGCTAAATTAATTATTTGATTTTAATTCAATTTTTCAAAAATTCAAATTTTTTTAAATTTCTTTAAAATTCAATTACTGTTTAATATTTTGTCAATAATTTTTAGCAATTCAAATTTACAACAATTTCAATTGAATTAATTTTTTTTCAATTATATTTTAATCAAGTTCTTTGAAAAATTTAATTATTTAAAACATTTGCCAAAAATTTTGAATTCGAATAATTTGTCCAATGACTTGGAATTTTTTCTTCTTTTAACTTGAAATTTACTATTTTTCAAATTTTTGTCCTACTGAATTGAAATCTTGAAAATTTGTCAATTAGTTTAATTCTGAAGGTTAAAAAAAAGTTGATGTAAATTTTCCTGTGAAACATTCTTATTATAGAATTAGAAAAAAATTTATTTAATTACTAATAATTAATGTTAATATTAATGAAATAGTTATTAATAAAATTTATTAAAAAATAAAAAATATCGAATTTTTCGATATTTATTGTAATTAAAATCGACTAAAACGACTTCTTTCTCTTTCTAAAGTCAATCCGAGGCCTAAAGTAGGAAAAATGAAAATTTTTTTCAGAAAATAAATTTTTTTTTTAAAAATTTAATTTAATAAAATTTTGATTTCAATAAATTAAAAATTTCCATTTCTTTGAAAAATATGAATAAAATCAAGTTTTTTATATTTTCAAGATGGTTTTCGGTTTGATAAAATCGAAAAATTATTTAAACCATTTTTTGATTAAGGAAAATATACATTTAGATTTTAACCTATTTTTCTCCTTTTTTCAAATAAAATTTCCCCATGTGAAGCGTGTATTTTTAGCCCGACGATTATTTAGTTTATATTTATCGAACGAATATTGATACATTAGAAATTTACTGGGTTTAAAATTATTTCCAAAAAATGGAAATAATTTGAAATTAATTATTTTAAATACGTGACAAAAAATTTTTTTTAAAGAAATTATAAATAGAATAAATAGAAAATAAGAATTATTAAATAGTATAAATAGAAAATAAGAATTAATAAATAGAATAAATGGAAAATAAAAATTAAGAAATGAAAAAGAATGAAAATTGATAATAATTACCGAAAATTAGGTGCACTTGCGAGCTCTAGACCAAGACAGGCCAAATTTGTGGCCAAGTAGCTCAGTAAAAATAGAACGGAATTAATTTGTGCGATAACGTTTAATGAGCCAATTAATAAAATTGTTTGAACCAATGTCCATGATGTTAAAACAGCAGCGAGTGGATTTCCTCGCCATGTACCTTTTGTAACATAATTTAGGCCAGATCCTAGAAAATAAATATTTTCAAATTTTTATAATTTCATAATTTTCATTTATTTATTTATTTTGAAAAAATAGAATTCACCACCTTTGTTGATAAAATAGAAGAAAAATTAGAGGAACTCACCAAAAATATTGTCTTTTGCAAGAGCCTCGAGAACTCGACTTGAACCAATGAGATTACTAAGAGCCGCGCTAAATGTCGCTGTTAGAATTCCAACAGCAACAAAAGGTGGCCATATATTAATTGGCATCATGTAGAGAAAATTGTTTTGCAACAAAAAACGACTTGTTGTGGCTGCCGTCAGTACGGATAGTAAAATATAACAGACAAATGTAAAACAAACTGCAGATAATGTTCCTTTTGGAATATTGTGACCTGGATTTTTCAGTTCACCTTAAAATAATAAATAGCAAAATTAAATTCATTTTAATTTTATAATTATTATTAAAAAAATAATTTTAATTTTATAATAACAAAATAATTTTAATTTTAAAATTATAATAATGAAATAATTTTAATTTTATAATTATAATAAAAAAATAATTTTAATTTTATAATTATATTGAAAAAAAAAACAATTTTAATTTTAAAATTATAACAATGAAATAATTGTTAATTTTATAATTATAATAAAAAAAAAATAAGAAAAAAATTTTCTCATTAAATAAACTGACCACTCATATTGGCACCAGCCATAATTCCCGTAACTCCACTGAAAAGAACACCAAATACACTTGCAAAATCGGACATTACACCGCCACTTGAATAATCGGCGCTATAATTTGCGTACAAATTATCCATCAAAGTCGAGGACAGTAAACCCGTGTAGCTTCCATTGACGATTGTCGTTTCATTTCGTACCAATTTATTTGCCTCCGGTATTAATACCTGTATTTATTTTTTTTTTTTTAACAAAGAAGCAATTTCAAAATAACATATAATTATTTTAATTATTTTTAATTATTTAGTTATTCTAAATAATAATTTAAATTAAATAATTAGAATTCTACTAAATAAAAAAATTTGTATAAAAAAAGAAATTCTTGCAAAAAAAAAAAAAATAAAAATTCGGTTAGCTAAAAATTTTGTTTTAAGTAAAAATTCGTATTAGAAGAAATTTCGTGAAATGCAAATTTCAAAAAATGAAAATTCATTTTAAAAAAATTAGTTATTCTAATAAAAAATAATTGAAATAAAATATTCTAATTAATTATTTTACTTGTAATAATTTTATGGAAAAATTATATTTCTTTTTTTTTTTTTTTTACCTCCATTGGCCCCTTAACGAGAAAACTAATGACAACACTTCCAAGACAAATGCAAACGGTGGCTAAAATTGCGACACTTGTCTTTGCAAACATTGCGGCTCCAATTAGACACACCAATAAACTTGAGGTATTTAATATTGTACAATACAAAAATCGCCACCATCTACCATCGGGAATAAGTCCAGCGCTACCAACAAGATAACCGGAAGGTCCAAAATTTTCCACAAGACCTTCAGCACATCCTGATATACATAATGCACTCGATACAATATTTGCCATGAAAAAAAGTGTTCCAATTGAACCGCCAAATTCTGGCCCCAATGTTCTACTTATCATAACTATTTTTTTTTTTTTTGGTTAAAGACAATTTTTTTTTTTATTTTTTAATAATTAATTAAATAAAATTTAATTTTAAAATAATATTCAAAAAAAAAGGAAACATATTTTTTTTTGAACGCTAATTGCTACTTTGAAAATTTATTTATTTTAATTTAAATTAAAAAATTTATTTTAATTTTTAAATTTTCTTTCTTTGTAAATATAAATATTTTTTTTTTTGTATTTCGAAGAATTTTTAATTTTTTTTTTAAGGATACAGTAAGCTCCGCCTCCTTCGACAGCGCCATTTGTTGAAATTGCACAAACTGATGAGACAGTAAATACTAAAATTCCATAAGCTATTATAAATTGAAGGAGAGTTACTAGTAGTCCTGCATTTCCCACAATATATCCTGAAATAAAATAAATTTCCAATTTAATTACTAATAAAATAAATAAATAAAATAAATAATAGTAATTTAATTACTATTATTTTAACTATAATTTTTTTCCATTTAAATTAATTTTCAATGATTTTTTTTTTTATATAATATTCTACAAAAATTCAATTATTTTTTGAAAAAAGGTATCTATTGTAATCTATTTTTCATTACAATTAATTGATTAATTAATTAATATTATATTTATTTATTTAAATAATTTCCGCTACATAAAAATTATAATTTTTTTGTCGCATTCAAATTAAAAATAAGCGTACAAAGAAAAATTATTAAAAAAATTTTTTGGTTTAAATTTAAATTTAAAAAAATATGATTTTAAAATTTACTGAAAAATGTTAAATTTTTATCTCTCTTTTTTTTTATAGAAAACTGCTATTTTCATCAATAATAATTATAATATTAAACAATTAAATTTTTAATGATGGGAATAAAATTTTTTTTTTTTTTTCAAAAATAAATAATATATTAATTTCTTATTAGAGAAACACACATGGAAATATAAAAATTATACTTCTAACAAAAACATTTGCAACGTGATCTTGCATGATTCATACAATTTATCAATCATACTTTGAAAGATTAAAGCATATCTCTTATTGGGAAAATTATTATTATTATATATGGAAAAATTGTTATTTTACTACTATATATATATATATAATTAAACTTTATAAATTTTGTTCCTAAAAATTTCAAAAATTTATTCTAAATTTTGTTTTAAAGTTAAAAAAAATTTTTTTTTTTTAATAATTTGAAAAAAACACTAGTTTTAAATATTGACAATAAGAGTAACAAATTTTAATTATTTAGTTTATAATTATTCAAGCCTCAGATCGACTTTAAAGCAAAAAAAGTCGATTTATATTCCCAAAAAAAATGTCGAAAAAGTCGATTTTTTTTTATTTTAACAAAATTTAATTGGTTAATGAAATATTTTACTTTAAATAATTAAATTCATTTGATTAATTCTGTAATGAGAATAATTCTCTAATGAATATTATTAAGAAAATTTATTTCTATTTCATAATCGAACTAAAAGACAAATTTTCAAAATTTTATTTAAGTATAGGACAAATTTCTAAAAAAAAAAAATTCTTAAAGTTACATTTTTATAATTTTTTCCAAGTCTGATTTAAACAATTTATTTGAATTAAAAATTTTGTCATAATTTTTAGTTTTTGATGGTCGAAAAAAATTTCAAACAATACTTAATCAAGTTTTACAGATTTTTAAATAAAATTTTTTTTTTAAATAATAATAATTTTGGAAGAGTTAAAGTTGAAATTTTGAGAAATAATTGAAATTTCAAAAGATTATTGTTAATTTTCAGACAATAATTAAAATTTTACAGAACTAAAATTAATTTTATCAAATAATTTTAGATAATATTTTTTAAAATGTAGGTTGAATTTTCAAAGATTTACAATTTTGATTTTTCAAATTAATTGAATTGCAAGTGATTTTTAATTTTTGATGATTTTACAAAAAAAAATTTATTAGAAATTGCAGATAAAAATACTTTAATTTGAAACCTTTTTAAGCAAAACATAGTTTCAAATACGAAAAATGGAATTTAAAAAACATTTTATTACAAAATTTTTTCAGATAATTGAATTTTTTAAGATTATTATAAAAATTCTTAAAATTAATTGAATTTTAAAAGAGTAATAGTAGAAATTTTTAGAAAAAAATTGAATTTAAAAAGATTTTCTTCAATTTTAGACAATAATTAAATATTACAGAGTTAAAAATAATTTTTTTAAATAATTTTAGATAATATATATACAATGATTGATTTACAATAGATTTTAATATTTTTATAATTCTTTTAGATAATTTAATTTGTCTGATATTCAATTTTGATTTCAAAGAAAAAAATAAGTTTTCGACAAATTATAATATATTTTTTTAAATAATTTGAATTTTTGTGATTTCTGTTGAAAATATTTAAAATAATTGAAGTTTTGCCTGTTTATAATTGAGATTTTTCGTTAAGAAGAACATTTTGACCAATTATAATTAAAATTTTGAAAAATAATTGAATTTTTTAAATAAATTATTTACTAATTTCTATAAAAAATGTTAGAGAATTCAATTTTTTGGTGAATTTAACTACAAATTTTAAAAATAATTGAATTTCAAATTAAGTTTTGGAAAATAATTGAATTATAATTGGTTATGAATTGAAATTTTAGAAAATAAATGAATTTTAGTTGATTTTGAATTGAAATTTTGGAAAAAAAATTAAATTTTAGTTGATTTTAAATTGGAATTTTGGAAAATAATAAAATATTAGTTGATATTAAATTTAAATTTTTGGAAATAATTTAATCTTAATCGAAATTTCAGAAAATAATTGAATTTTAGTTGATTTTGAATTTATATATTAAAAAATAACCAATTTTAGTTGATTTTGAATTGTAAAATTTTTTAAATAATTGATTTTGAATTGAAATTTTGGAAAAAAATTAGTTTTCTATTGAAATGTTGAAAAATAATTGAATTTTAGTTGATTATTAATTTGAATTAAAAATTTTGAAAATACTTGAATGTCAATTGAAATTTTAAAAAATAATTCAATTTTAGTTGATTTTGTATTGAAATTTTGGAATCTAATTTAATTTTAATTGATTTTGAATTGAAAATTTTGAAAATAATTAAATTTTTAATTGATTTTGAATTAAAAATTTTGAAAAAAATTGAATTTTACTGGATTTTGAATTGAAATTTTGGATAATAATTGAATTTTAGTGGATTTGAATTGATATTTTTGAATTTTAATTGGTTTTGAATGGAAATTTTACAAAATAATTGAATTTAAGTTGATTTTGAATTGAAAATTTTTAAAATAATTGAATCTCAATTCAAATATTGGAAAGTAATTGAAGTTAAGTTGATTTTGAATTAAAGTTTTGGAAAATAATTGAATTTTAGTTGATTTTGTATTGAAATTTTGGAAAATAACTGAATTTTAATTGATTTTGAATTGAAATTTTGAAAAAAAACTGAATTTTACTGGAATTTAAATTGAAATATTAAACAATAATTCAATTTTAGTTGACATTGAATTGAAATATTTAAAAATAATTTGATATTTAATTGAAATTTTGGAAAATAATTGAATTTTTGTTGATTTTGAATTAAAAATTTTAGAAAAATTGAATTTTACTGGATTTTGAATTGAAATTTTTGCAAATAATTGAATTAGTTGATTTTGAATTGAAATTATAGAAAATAATTGAATTTTAGTTGATTTTGAATTGAAAATTTTAAGAATAATTGAATTTTAGTTGAGTTTGAATGGAAATTTTGGAAACTAATTTAATGATTGATTTTGAAATGAAAATTTTGAAAATAGTTGAATTTTAATTGATTTTGAATTAAAAATTTTGAAAAAATTGATTGTTACTGAATTTTTTGAAAATAATTGTATTTTAATTGATTTTTCAAACTAATTTAATTTTAGTTGATTTTGAAATGAAAATTTTGAAAATAGTTGAATTTTAATTGATTTTGATTTCAAATTTTGGAAAATAATTGAATTTTAGTTTGATTTTAAATTGTAATGTTTGAAAATAATTGAATTTTTTTGGAATATTTCATGAAATCTTGTAAAATAAATAGATTATAGGAGAGTTATAATTGAAATTATTAAATTACAAAAAATTTTAGATGAAAAATTTTAGAAATAATTAAAATTCAGAAGCTTTTAAATTGAAAATTTTTAAAATAATTGCATTTCAAATGAAATTTTGGAAAATAATTAAATTTTAATTAATTTTGCATTGAAATTTTACAAAATAATTGAATTTTAGTTGATTTTGAATTAAAAATTTGGAAAAGAATTGAATGTTAATTGATTTTGAGTTGAAAATTTTAGAAAATAATTAAATTTTAATTGATTTGGAATTTGAATTTTTTCGAAAAGAATCGAATTTCAATAGATTTTGTTAAATTTTAGACAATAATTATAATAAAGAGCAATTTTTAGTAATTTCTGTTGCTAAATTTATTAGAAATTACAAAAAAAAAAATTGAATTCCAAAAGTTTTTAATTGAAAAATGCTTTCAAATAATTGAATTTTCGAAAAATATTATAAAAATCATTAAAAAATACGTGAAATTTTTGCAAATAATTAAATGTTCAAGTGATTTTGAATTAAAAATTTTTTTTCGGTAATTTTATTTGCCTAATTTTTTTTTTTTTTAACTTATAAACAATTATTAAATTTCATAAAAATTTTAATTTGAAAAATAGTTTAAGATAATTGAATTTGTGAAGAATTTCATTGAAAATTATTAAAAATAATTAATTTAGTGAAAAATTTTAGTTAAAAATTTTGTTAAATAATTGAAATAAAGAGAAGATTTGAAGAAAATCTGCATTTTATACTAAAAAAAAAAACGTATTTTGTTTAAAAATTTGTAAAAAAAAATGAAAAAAAATTCCAAAAAGTCGCATTTTATTATAAAATAAATCGAAAAAATTCGTACTTTTGAAAAAAGTCGGAAAAAGTCGAAAAATTCGTATAATCCGAGTGTAATTATTGTTATTACTTTTATATTATTATTATTATTATTACATTGTTATTATATTATTATTATATTGTTATTATTATTTTATGCGGAAAAAGTATTTAGAATGAATTTTATTGCTTTACTATTTTAATTAATATAATTATTAAAATAAATATAAAATTATAATTTTTTTTTTCGTTTTGTAATTATTTTTTCTTTTTTCTAAATAATAAATAAATGCAAAATAATTTTAAGAACAAATGAAAAAATAAAAATTTTTCACATACCCATTCGAATAAAAATTAAGGCACTGAACATTGAAAGTGTGACAGGACTAAAAACACCAGCAAATGTTCCCAAAGTTCGTGTACTTTCTGTACCCAAACTACTAAATTCGACATATCCATCACTTGCATGATTAGAAATTTTATCATTGCTTGTAAAATTACGAAACATTTGCAAAAAACGATTACGCCTTTTAATTAGAGGATTTTTCTCTCCTGTTACATGAACATTCACTGAATCAGCATTTGTCGAACCATATTCAGGTGCAATCATTTTCGTTGTTGATTATTATTATTTTTTTTTTTTCTAGAAAAGTTGATTTTAAAATAGAAAAAAAAAAAAAAAATAAATAAATTTCCGTCACGGTAAAAATGAAATGAAAGAAAAAAATAAATAAATTCGTCACAAATTATTATTAATATTAATGGAAGTTGAAAACTGTTTATTTTGCGTAGACATTGCCGCACAGAAAATTATATTCGTTATATATAACCTCACAAAAATTTTTTTTTTTTTTTTTATGAGAAAAAATTGATGTAAAATTGATTTTGTTTTTTGTGTTGCATTGTTTAGGAAGAAAAAAAAGAATAGAGAAAAAAGTAATGTGTAATCACAATGTGTTGAGACGTGAATAAGAGGAAAATTATGTCACGAATGTGTGTTTGTGCTGTCAAATTGCTAAACGTCAACGCTATAATCCTTTTGTTGGCTATATACACAAACAACTGTTAATCACAGAGTTGGGTAGGTTGATTATTGAAAATTATGAAATTTACGATAATTTACGTTCTCCAACGCACGGCTGGGAAGGTAAATATTATATTTTCAATTTGAATTTTGTATCAATATTTATTAAAATTAATTTTTATTAAGCATTAATTAATTTAATATAATTTTTATTATTTTAATTTAAAAATAATAATTTACTTATTTGTATATTTTATTATATATATATATATATATATATATATTCAATAATATTAAGAATAATAAATTATTTACTATTTTTTTAAATTATAAATTAATAATAATTATTACTAAAAATAATTAATTATAATTTTAATTATTAATAATAATAATAATACTTAATTGTAATTCTAATTATTAATAATAATAATTAATTGTAATTGCTAATTATTATTAATAATAATTAATTATAATTATAATTAATTAAAATTACATTTAAATATTGTTTTGTATAAAAAAAATATTTTCTTAAAAATAATGTTTTAAACTGTAAATAATTTTTTTAAAATTAACTTTTATTTTAAAAAATTTTTTTTAATCCAATTGAAGAAATTTTTTCTTTTTCCATTTTGTAAATGGGAAATATTTTTTTTTTTTTAAATTTAATTTAACATAACATTTTCTTTGAGATATTTCATTAAATGTGCGACAGATGTCAGAACGTGTTCAATTTTGCTATTTAGAAGATTTTTTTTTTATCGTTATTCTCTGATATTTTAAATATTTTATTAAGAATATAAAAAAATCAACAAATAGAAAAAAAAGAAAAAAAAGTGTTTTAAACATTAAACATTCAGAGAAATATTTTATTTGCGGCATTTATTTTTGCGGCAAAATAAAATTTATTTTAAAATTAAATAAAAATTATATTTATTTTATCTCAGAGAATAATAATTTTTTTTATTTGTTTTAAATAAAAAAAAAAATTTTTTATTCAGTACGAGAAAATAAAATTTTATTTGGGGTAAATAAAATTTTATTTGGCGCAAATAAAATTTTTATTTAACTCAAAAATAAAAATTTATTTTAAAAAATAAGTATATTTATTTGAAAGAAATAAAATTGTTTAAAACTAAATATTTATTTGAAACAAATAAATTTTTTTTAAAGTATAAATAAAATAAATTTTTTATTATTTATTAAATTGAAATAAAATTTATTTAAAAGAAATAAGTATTTATTTAAAAGAAATAAAATTTTTTTAAAGCATAAATAAAATAAATTTTTTATTATTTATTAAATTGAAATAAAATTTATTTGAAAGAAATAAATATTCATTTGAAACAAGTAAAAATTAATTTTAATCAAATAAAAATATAATTGTCTTAGAGAATGGAACTTTTTTTTTTACTTTGATTTTAAATAAAAAAAATGTATTTAATTCAATTAAATATTTATATGAAAGAAAAAAATATAGTTATTTGTAAGAAATAAATATTTATTTGAAACAAAAAAAAATATTTATTTAAAACGAAAAAATATTTATTTGAAACTAAAAAATATTTATTTAAAATAGAGAAATATTTATTTGAAACAATAAAATATTTATTTAAAATAGAGAAATATTTATTTAAAACAAAGAAAAATTTACGTAAAACAATAAAATATTTATTTAAATTGAGAAATATTTATTTAAAACAATAAAATATTTATTTAAAATAGAGAAATATTTATTTAAAACAAAGAAATATTTATTTAAAGTAGAGAAATATTTATTTAAAACAATAAAATATTTATTTAAAATAGAGAAATATTTATTTAAAACAAAGAAATATTTATTTAAAATAGAGAAATATTTATTTAAAACAATAAAATATTTATTTAAAATAGAGAAATATTTATTTAAAACAAAGAAATATTTATTTAAAACAAAGAAATATTTTTTTGAAACCAAGAAATATTTATTTAAAACAAAGAAATATTTACGTAAAACAATAAAATATTTATTTAAAATAGTGAAATATTTATTTAAAATAGAGAAATATTTATTTAAAACAAAGAAATATTTATTTAAAACACAGAAATATTTACGTAAAACAATAAAATATTTATTTAAAATAGAGAAATATTTATTTAAAACAAAGAAATATTTACGTAAAACAATAAAATATTTATTTAAAATAGTGAAATATTTATTTAAAATAGAGAAATATTTATTTAAAACAAAGAAATATTTTTTGAAACCAAGAAATATTTACGTAAAACAATAAAATATTTATTTAAAATAGAGAAATATTTATTTAAAACAAAGAAATATATATATTTAAAACAAAGAAATATTTATTTGAATCAAATAAATATTTATTTTCCTCACAGAGAAATAATATATTTTTTTCTCCGGGTACATTCTTCAGAAATTAGTAAAATTATATTTAATAAGTATCATCAAAAAATGTACTTTTAATTTACAAATTTAGAAATTTTTTTTTTAAGTTTTAATTTTTTTAATTTAATTAAAAAAAAAATTTTTTTTTAAATAAAAAAGGCAATTGACCCTCGCAGTAGCAGAAGAGACTCATCATTGGGTCGAAACAATCTGTAATTTCCGGTGTGTTGTGTCTGTGAATCATTTTGATATATATGTCGACATCAATTTTTTTTTTTTCTCCTTTCTTATATTATAATCAAAGAAATTCACGCATCTTTATATATATATATATATATACATATTTTATATAATACATTTGAGGAAAATATTTCAATCAATATAAGAAAAAAAGAAAAAAATAAATAAAAATAGAGAAATTTTTCCTTTTCACCAAAATGACATGAATGTATTTGATTGTGATATATCGAAAAAAGTCGTCGTGAAAGAGAACATATTTTAAAACGAATGATCGATAGCGGTTCCGAAAACCCATATATAGAGGATTCAAGATTTTATAAAATTTACTCGGTTTTTTTTTGTATTAGTCACGAGATTAAATTAGATACAAAGAGGGGGTCAAAAAAGTAAAATTATTCTGTAAATCTCTATAAATAAATCTGAATTAATGAAAAATTTAATTAGTATCACTTAATAACTAATTTTTTGCTATATAAATTAAGTTTTTAAATTTTTTTGAGAACATTTTGTAATGATTTTTCGGTTTTTTTTTCTAGATTTGTATTTTTTCGATTTTAAAGGGTGTCACTCATAGCAAAGATTATAATTTCCAAGTTTCATAACGATCCGTTAATTTGTTTAGAAGTTATAAGCGTTTTTTGAATTTTTTTTGGGGCCATTCCGTAATTATTATTCGCTTTTTTTCCAAATTTTTTTTTTTTTTGATATTAAACAGTGAAATTCATGGTAAAGAACACAATATCCAAATTTTATTACGATCCGTTAATTTATTTAGAAGTTATAAGCGTTTTTTTGGATTTTTTTTGGGGTCATTCCGTATTAATTTTATAGTTTTTTTCCTAAATTTGTATTTTTTCGTTTTTTAATAATATTACTTATTGCAAACTACATACTTACCAAGTTTCATAACGATTTGTTAATTTGTTTAGAAGTTATAAGCGTTTTTTTGGATTTTTTTTTTGGGTGATTCCGTAAAAATTTTAATTTTTCCCCTAAATTTGTACTTTTTTGCCTTTAAAGAAAAAATATCATAGCAAAAAATACAATCACCAAGTTTCATAACGATCTGTTAATTTCTTTCGAAGTTATAATCGTTTTTTGAATTTTTTTAGGGTCATTCCGTAATAATTATACTAATTTTTTCTTAAATTTGTATTTTGTTGTTTTTAGAGGGTGTCATTTACTTTAAGGAAAATAATTATCAAGTTTCATAAAGATCTGTTAATTTCTTTGGAAGTTATAACCGTTTTTTGGATTTTTTGGGGTCATTCCGTAATGATTATTCCCTTTTTTTCCTAAATTTGTATTTTTTTAACATGAAAGAGTGAAATTAATAGTAAAGAACACAATCACCAAGTTCCATAACGATTCACTAATTTCTTTAAAAGTTATAACAGTTTTTTTTGGATTTTTTTGGGGTCATTCCATAACAATTTTACGTTTTTTTCCAAAATTTCAATTTTTTTTCGCCTTTAAAGCTTGCAATTTATAGAAAAGAACCTAAATATAACAGTTCTCCAATTTAGACAAATAAAATTTCGATCAAATAGAAATTCTGTAAAATTCACATAAAAAAAAAAAAATTCGAATTAATAAAAATTCTACAGGAAAAATTAAACAAATTATTGTTGGACAAAAAAATAATTTTTTTTTTTTTGTTTCTTAAATTTTACGCATTGCATAATAATTTTTTGTATAAAAGAAATTTGTTTTTGAAAATTAGTATAATGAATTAAAATTGAATTATAAATGGGAAACATTTAAAAAGTTTTTTTTTTTTTTAATTTACAATTTAAAAAAGAGAAGAAAAGAGACAATCAATTTAGTAAAAAGGCTATAATAAAGAGTATTACTCATTTTCCGTTAAGAGGTATCAGTGGGTGACTATCTCTCAGTTTTGCTGTATTTCATTCGTATACATCTCTATTACAACTGACGCAGTGAACCCAAACGCAGATTATACACATGTATATATATATATATATATATATATATATATATATATATATATATATGTATATGTACATAGATATATGTATGTATACATAACGAGATGCAGATTTATGCTTGCACGGACATCTAATTGTAAATGTCACACTCATTAATTTAATACTTATCCATAAATCATAATAAAATCTTACAAACTCGATATATTATTGAATCCATTAATTATAATGTATTGATATAGTTATCCTTTTTGAAAAAATACAAATTTATGAAAAAAAGCGTAAAATTATTATAGAATGCCCCTCAAAAAAATTAAAAAAACGATTATAACTTCTAAAGAAATTAAGGGATCGTTATGTAACTTGGTAATTATGTTCTTTACTATGAATTCTACTCTTTAAAAGCGAAAAACTACAAATTTAGGGGAAAAAAAAAAAAATTGTTACGGAATCACCCAAAAAAAATCCAAAAAACGCTTATAACTTCTAAACAAATTAACGAATCTTTATGAAACTTGGTAAGTATGTAGTTTGCAATAAGTAATATTATTTAAAGACGAAAAAATACAAAGTTAGGAAAAAAAGTGTAAAATTATTACGGAATGACCCCAAAAAAATCCAAAAAACGCTTATAACTTCGAAAAAAATTGTCAGATCGTAATAAAACTTGGATATTGTGTTCTTTGCTATAAATTTTACTGTTTAATATCAAAAAATACAAATTTAGGAAAAAAAGGGAATAATCATTACGGAATGACCCCCAAAAAAATCCAAAAAACGCTTATAACTTCTAAACAAATTAACGAATCGTTATGAAACTGGATAATTATTTACTTTGCTGTGAGTAACACCATTTAAAGGCGACAAAATACAAATTCAGAAAATAAAAACGTATAATTGTTATGGAATGACCACAAAAATATTCAATAAACAACAGTTATAACTTCTAAACAAATTAACGGATCGTTATGAAACTTGATAATTATGTTATTTATTGAGAATGGCAACTTTAAAGTCAAAGAAATATAAATTTAGGAAAAAAATTCGTTAAATTCTTACAGAATGACCCCAAAAAAAAACCAAAAAATAGATATAACTTTTAAAGAAATTAACGGATTTTTCTGAAACTTGGTATTTATGTTCTTTGCGATAAATGACATTAATTTATTTCAGATTGATACAAATTTAGAAAAAAAACGTATAATTACTATGGAATGACCCAAAAAAAAATCCAAAAAACTATTATAACTTCTAAGTAAATTAACGGATCGTTATGAGAGTTTGTAATTAGGTTCTTTACTGTAAATGCCATTATTTAAAGTCAAAAAAATACAAATTTTGGAAAAAAAGCGAATAATAATTACGGAATGGCCCCAAAAAAATTTAAAAAAAAACGCTTTTAACTTCTAAACAAATTAACGAATCGTTATGAAACTTGGGAAGTATGTAGTTTGCAATAAGTAATATTATTTAAAGACGAAAAAATACAAATTTAGGGAAAAAAGTGTAAAATTATTACGGAATGACCACAAAAAAATCCAAAAAATGCTTATAACTTCGAAAAAAATTGTCAGATCGTAATAAAACTTGAATATTGTATTCTTTGCTATGATATTTTTTCTTTAAAGGCGAAAAAGTACAAATTTAGGGGAAAAATTAAAATATTTACGGAATCACCCAAAAAAAAATTCAAAAAAACGCTTATAACTTCTAAACAAATTAACGAATCGTTATGAAACTTGGTAAGTATGTAGTTTGCAATAAGTAATATTATTAAAGAACGAAAAAATACAAATTTAGGAAAAAAAGTATAAAATTAGTATGGAATGAACCCCAAAAAATCCAAAAAACGCTTATAACTTCTAAATAAATTAACGGATCGTACTAAAATTTGGATATTGTGTTCTTTGCCATGAATTTCACTGTTTAATATCAAAAAATACAAATTTAGGAAAAAAAGGGAATAATCATTACGGAATGACCCCCAAAAAATCCAAAAAACGCTTATAACTTCTAAACAAATTAACGGGTCGTTATGAAACTTAATAATTATGATCTTTGCTATGAGTAACACCTTTTAAAGGCGACAGAATACAAATTTAGAAAATAAAAACTTATAATTGTTACGGAATGACCTCAAAAAAATCCAAAAAACGCTTATAACTTCTAAATAAATTAACGGATTGTTATGAAACTTTGTAATTATGTTTTTCTCTATCAATGTCACCCTTTAAAGGCCAAAAAAATTCAAAATAATTTTTTTTTCTAATTATAAACTAGTTTATACCATAATAACCTCGGTTGATGCTATAAATTCTACGTTTGAAATTTAAGAAAATAAATTCAAATTGCTAAGTCAGATTTGTGGTAAATAATTAAAAATTAAATGACTGCTATATGTGTAACAGCTAGAATCGATCAAGTACCGGAACAAATTTCCGATTTACAGAGTAAGAGAGCAACCAACCCACACGACACTTTGCAGGATGAATCCGTCGAGAGATATCAAACTGACCAAACGCACTTTATCTTGAAAGGAAACGACTGGTCGTTGGCCCAGAGGCGCTTTACTTCAAGTATCCTGCGACAGTTTAATGACCATTAAACCCTCCATTGAGAAACAGGAAAAATTCTGTCAAAATGAATCATTATATATGTCCCTTGAATCATATTATCGTAAAAATGCATTTTTTTTTTTAAATTTCTTTCTTTGGGAAAAATTAGGAATTGTCAAATGAATTTTTAACTTCTCAACTAATTAGCGAAATGTTATAATTATGTTCTTTATTCTAAATGATACTCCTCGAAGGCACAAAAAAAAAAAATAAATAAATTTAGAAAAAAAAAGGAAATTTTTAATGGAATGACCCCAAAAAAATCCAAAAAAGCAGTTATAACTTCTAAAAAAAATTAACGGACTGTTATGAAATTTGGTAATTATGATCTTTGCTATGAGTAACACCTTTTAAAGGCGACAGAATACAAATTTAGAAAATAAAAACATATAATTGTTACGGAATGACCCCAAAAAAAAAATCCAAAAAAACAGTTATAACTTCTAAACAATTTAACGAATCCTTATGAAACTTGGTATCTATGTTCTTTGCTATAGAATACACCCCCTTAAATATGATTTTATATATTTTTTATTCTGCTTTTTTTTTTAAAAAAATATATGGGGTATTTTACATAAAATTTTCATCAAAAAAAAAAAATTATTTTTTTTATTAAATTCTTTTTTTTGTTCTAGATAATTTTTAATAAAAATTTTCGCATGGAATTCCCCATATATTTTATATAACTAAAAAAAAATTGTAAAACACACGATCATAAAAGTATTTTTTTTTTTTTCATAACATCTCTTGTCTTTACATCAACAGACGTGTCTTGAATTCTGCATTTGTTGTAAAAATAAAAAGAACGGTATTTGTAGGTGACGCATGAGTATTTTTTGTTAGAATTTTCATTTAATAGAATTTCTTTAAGAATATAATTTTCATTGAACTGAATTTTATGAAAAAAAATTATTATTTCATAAATATGAATATTTTAAATATTTCATAATTTTATTTCATAAATTACGGGACATTCCGTAATAATTTTAGGTTTCTTTTTTCTAAATTTGTACATTTTCGCCTTAAAAGAGTAAAACTCATAGCAAAGAACACAATTACCAAGTTTCATAACGATAAATTAATTTGTTTAGAAGTTATAAGCGTTTTTTTTTTATTTTTTTTGGGTCATTCCGTAACGATTTTACGATTTTTTTCAAAATTTATATTTTTTTACCTTTTATAGCTGTCACTCATAGCAATGATCATAATTTCCAAGTTTTATAACAATCCATTAATTTGCTTAGAAGTTATAAACGTTTTTTGAATTTTTTTTGGTGCCATTCCGTAATTATTATTCGCTTTTTTTCCAAAAGTTGTATTTTTTGATATTAAACAGTGAAATTCATGGCAAAGAACACAATATCCAAATTTTATTACGATCCGTTAATTTATTTAGAAGTTATAAGCGTTTTTTGGATTTTTTTGGGGTCATTCCATACTAATTTTATACTTTTTTTCCTAAATTTGTATTTTTTCGTTTTTTAATAATATTACTTATTGCAAACTACATACTTACCACGTTTCATAACGATTCGTTAATTTGTTTAGAAGTTAAAAGCGTTTTTTTAAAAATTTTTTTGGGGCCATTCCGTAATTATTATTCGCTTTTTTTCCAAAATTTGTATTTTTTTGACTTTAAAGAATGGCATTCACAGTAAAGAACCTATTTACAAACTCTCATAACGATCCGTTAATTTACTTAGAAGTTATAATAGTTTTTTGGATTTTTTTTTGGGTCATTCCATAGTAATTATACGTTTTTTTTTCTAAATTTGTATCAATCTGAAATAAATTAATGTCATTTATCGCAAAGAACATAAATACCAAGTTTCAGAAAAATCCGTTAATTTCTTTAAAAGTTATATCTATTTTTTGGTTTTTTTTTGGGGTCATTCTGTAAGAATTTAACGAATTTTTTTCCTAAATTTATATTTCTTTGACTTTAAAGTTGCCATTCTCAATAAATAACATAATTATCAAGTTTCATAACGATCCGTTAATTTGTTTAGAAGTTATAACTGTTGTTTATTGAATATTTTTGTGGTCATTCCATAACAATTATACGTTTTTATTTTCTGAATTTGTATTTTGTCGCCTTTAAATGGTGTTACTCACAGCAAAGTACATAATTATCCAGTTTCATAACGATTCGTTAATTTGTTTAGAAGTTATAAGCGTTTTTTGGATTTTTTTGGGGGTCATTCCGTAATGATTATTCCCTTTTTTTCCTAAATTTGTATTTTTTGATATTAAACAGTAAAATTTATAGCAAAGAACACAATATCCAAGTTTTATTACGATCTGACAATTTTTTTCGAAGTTATAAGCGTTTTTTGGATTTTTTTGGGGTCATTCCGTAATAATTTTACACTTTTTTTCCTAACTTTGTATTTTTTCGTCTTTAAATAATATTACTTATTGCAAACTACATACTTATCAAGTTTCATAAAGATTCGTTAATTTGTTTAGAAGTTATAAGCGTTTTTTGGATTTTTTTGGGTGATTCCGTAACAATTTTATTTTTTTCCCTAAATTTGTATTTTTTTGGACATTAAAGAGTAAAATTCTTAGTAAAGAACAGAATTACCAAGTTTCATAATGATCCGTTAATTTGTTTAGAAGTTATAAGCGTTTTTTGGATTTTTTTTTGGGGTCATTCCGTAATGATTATTCCCTTTTTTTCCCAAATTTTGTATTTTCTCGCCGTTAAACGATGTTATTAATTGCAAAAAACATAGTTATCAAGTTTCATAACGATTTATGAATTTTTTTAGGAGTTATAACAATTTTTTTGGGATTTTTTTTAGGGTCATTCCATAATAATTAAAAAAATTTTTCCCTAAATTTATATTTAACCACTATTCCGAGAAAACAGAACAATTAACTCAATCATTCTCGAATAATTTTCACGAGATAAAAAATAAAAAGAAAAATTTACATTGAAAAATAATATTTAAAAAAGAAAAAAAATTCCAAAAAGAAAGGCCATTTAATTTATATAGTGAATGCCAGACGCGTGTCAACGACTTGGAAAAAAAAGTTTTTTTTTTTTTTTATTCCAGGCGACAGTTCATAACTTCCGTTGGGAAGTCGATTTCGCTTGAGTCAAGGTCGACACCATCAACGAAAGATTCTTTTATATAGAGAAGTGCAAAGTCTCTTTCTCTCTGAATAAAAAAGAGGCGATTGCACTCTATTGCCAATGAGCTTTCTTTGTTTCACATCGATGAGAAACTCATTAAAATGACTCAAATAGATAAAAAGTTTTCTTCGTCTCTCTATTTTTTTTTTTTTTTTTTCTTTTTTGTTGTATCTTTATTCAACATATCAATCTAGGATCCTTATACACACGCAGACATTTATTGTTATTAATATAACGATTTGAATTAATTGTCACGTTCTTAGTTTTTTAATTTATATAGAAAAAAAATTAAATTTCAAAAAAAGAAAGATTTTCATCAATTATATAAAAAGAAATTTTTGTTAAATTCAAATTAATTAATTTTGTTATATGAAATGTTTTTTTTTAAATCATCATTATTATTATTATTTTTTTTTTTTATTTAATTCTTAAAAAACAATGTTTTTGGGTCATTCCACAATAATTATACGCTATTTTTTCTAAAATTTGTATCTTTCTGGAATAAAATAATCAAACTCATTTTAAAGAACATAATTACCAAGTTTCATAACGATCCGCTAATTTACTTAGAAATTATAACAGTTTTTTGGATTTTTTTTTTTTGGGTCATTACATAGTAATTATACAGTTTTTTTTTTAATTTTTATCAATCTGCAATAAATAAATGTCATTTATCGCAAAGAACATAAGTACCAAGTTTCAGAAAAATCCGTTAATTTCTTTCAAAGTTATAACTGTTTTTTGGATTTTTTTGGGGTCATTCCGTAAGAATTTAACGAATTTTTTTCCTAAATTTATATTTCTTTGACTTTAAAGTTGCCATTTTCAGTAAATAACATAATAATCATGTTTCATAACGATCCGTTAATATGTTTAGAAGTAATAAGCGTTTTTTGGATTTTTTTTGGGGTCATTCCGTAATAATTTTACGGTTTTTTTTTCTAAATTTGTTTTTTGTTATGTTTAAACGGTGCTACTGATAGCAAAGTTCATAATTACAAAGTTTTATAACAATCCGTTAATTTAATTAGAAGTTATAACAGTTTTTTGGATTTTTTTGTGTCATTCCATAGTAATTATACGGTTTTTTTTTTCTAAATTTATTTTTTGTTATGTTTAAACGGTATTGCTGATAGCAAAGTTCATAATTACCAAGTATCATAACTATCTATTAATTTATTTCGAAATTAAAAATGTTTCTTGAATTTTTTTTGGGTCATTCCGTAATAATTTTTTGCTTTTTTTTACCTAAATCTATTTTTCTGCCTTTAAAAGGTGCTATTTAAAGCAAAGAATATAATTACGAAGTTTTATGATGATTAGTCAATTTTTTTCGAAGTTATTAGCGTTTTTTGGATTTTTTTGGGGTCATTCCGTAATAATTATACGGTTTTTTTTTCTAAATTTGTTTTTCGTTACGTTTAAACGGTGTTACTGATAGCAAAGTTCATAATTACCAAGTATCATAACTATCTGTTAATTTATTTTGAAATTAAAAACTTTTTTTGTATTTTTTTAGGTCATTCCGTAATAATTTAACGCTTTTCTTCCAAAATTTGTATTTTTTGATTTTAAAGAATGGCATTCACAGTAAAGAACCTAATTACAAAGTATCATAACAATTCGTTAATTTAATTAGAAGTTATAACAGTTTTTTGGATTTTTTTTGGGTCATTCCCTTAATATTTTTTTCCTTTATTTACCTAAATCTGTTTTTCTGCCTTTAAAGGGTTGTATTTAAAGCAAACAATATAATTACGAAGTTTTATGATTATTAGTCAATTTTTTTCGAAGTTATTAGCGTTTTTTGGAATTTTTTTGGGGTCATTCCGTAATAATTATACGGTTTTTTTTCTAAATTTGTTTTGTGTTATGTTTAAACGGTATTTGCTGATAGCAAAGTTCATAATTACCAAGTATCATAACTATCTGTTAATTTATTTTGAAATTAAATACGTTTTTTGGATTTTTTTTGGGGTCATTCCGTAATATTTTTTTGCTTTTTTTACCTAAATCTATTTTTCTGCCTTTAAAGGGTGCTATTTAAAGCAAAGAATATAATTACGAAGTTTTATGATGATTAGTCAATTTTTTTCGAAGTTATTAGCGTTTTTTGGATTTTTTTGGGGTCATTCCGTAATAATTTTACGGTTTTTTTTTCCAAATTTGTTTTTTGTTACGTTTAAACGGTGTTATTGATAGCAAAGTTCATAATTACCAAGTATCATAACTATCTGTTAATTTATTTTGAAATTAAAAACGTTTTTTGTATTTTTTTAGGTCATTCCGTAATAATTGAACGCTTTTCTTCCAAAATTTGTATTTTTTGATTTTAACGAATGGCATTCACAGTAAAGAACCTAATTACAAAGTATCATAACAATTCGTTAATTTAATTAGAAGTTATAACAGTTTTTTGGATTTTTTTTGGGTCATTCCCTTAATATTTTTTTCCTTTATTTACCTAAATCTGTTTTTCTGCCTTTAAAGGGTTGTATTTAAAGCAAACAATATAATTACGAAGTTTTATGATTATTAGTCAATTTTTTTCGAAGTTATTAGCGTTTTTTGGAATTTTTTTGGGGTCATTCCGTAATAATTATACGGTTTTTTTTCTAAATTTGTTTTGTGTTATGTTTAAACGGTATTTGCTGATAGCAAAGTTCATAATTACCAAGTATCATAACTATCTATTAATTTATTTCGAAATTAAAAATGTTTTTTGAATTTTTTTTGGGTCATTCCGTAATAATTTTTTGCTTTTTTTTACCTAAATCTATTTTTCTGCCTTTAAAAGGTGCTATTTAAAGCAAAGAATATAATTACGAAGTTTTATGATGATTAGTCAATTTTTTTCGAAGTTATTAGCGTTTTTTGGATTTTTTTGGGGTCATTCCGTAATAATTTTACGGTTTTTTTTCCAAATTTGTTTTTTGTTACGTTTAAACGGTGTTATTGATAGCAAAGTTCATAATTACCAAGTATCATAACTATCTATTAAGTTATTTCGAAATTAAAAACGTTTTTTGGATTTTTTTGGGGTCATTCCGTAATAATTTAACGCTTTTCTTCCAAAATTTGTATTTTTTTGAATTTAAAGAATGGTATTCACAGTATAGAACCTAAGTACAAAGTTTCATAACGATCCGTTAATTTACTTAGAAGTTATAACAGTTTTTTGGATTTTTTTTGGGGTCATTCCATAGTAATTATACGCGGTTTTTGTTTCTAAATTTGTTTTTTTCATTCCGTAATAATTTTTTTCTTTTTTTTGCCTATAAAGGGTGCTATTTAAAGCAAAGTAAATAATTACGAAGTTGTATGATGATTTGTCAATTTTTTTCGAAGTTATTAGCGGTTTTTTGGATTTTTTTTTTTTTTTTTGGGTCATTCCGTAATAATTGTACTTTTTTTTTTTCTAAAATTCATATTTTTTCGCCTTCATAAGATGTTACTTATAACAAAAAACATAATTACTAAATTTTTATAACCATTCTCTAATTCGTTTAGAAGTTATAATTAAATTTTGCCATAACTTTCAATTTTTTCATATTAACATTCGTTGGAAACCTTTTTTTTTTTTACACAAATTTCATAGTTAATAAAAATTTTCTGTATAATTTTTTTTTTTTTTTTTTTTTCATTAATTTGAAAATTTACATTGAAATATAGTTGTGCCGAATGTTTAATTAATAAGTAAGTGAAAATTATGTTAAATAAAAATTCAAATAGTACTTTTCGTATTAAATGAATAAATTCGGTTAAGTGAATAATTTTGAAAAATTCATTATATAAAAATTCATAATATAAAAATTCATTATATAAAAATTCATTATATAAAAATTCATTATATAAAAATTATCTACCAAAAAAAAAAAAAAGTGATGTGTAATGGAAATTCTATCAACAGAAAAGTAATTTGAATAAATAATAAATTCGGCTAAATAGAAAAAAAAAATAAAAATTCTATCTAATAAAATTCTATATGAAACAAAAATTCTAATAAATTAATATTAAGGGGCATTATTTATGCATTTTTGAAAGGTCTCATGTATAGGGAATATTCACGCATCTCATTAAGTTTGTATATATATATAGAAGTTATATATTAACGCAAAGTTCAGAAGTATAGAAGTATAGCGACAAAAATGTAGCATATATTTTTTTTTTTTGAGGTGGTCACATATATATATATATATATATATATATAGTATTAGTTTAGATATAGGAAAAAAGTGACCTCTCTAGTTTCATCGGATGTGGCACCCCAAATACTCGTTTGCCAACGCAACGAACGTTGTTCCTGCCCCCACTTTTTTAAAACAAACGTGGGTGGCTAGAGTATATATATGTATATAGATATAGTTATAAACGCCACTCGAGAGAGAGTCAAGAGAGAGAGAGAGAGGAAGAGAGTCACCAACAGAAAAAAAAAAAAAAAAAAGGGGGACAGATTCAGTAGTCAAAGTGAGACAGGGTGTGGCGGCGCGTCGATCGAAAGAGAGAGAGAGAGGACCCCGGACGGACAGACAGACAGACCGACCGACAGACGCCGTGCCAGGCCGGCTGTCCGGTTATGGTGCGAGGCAGAGTGAGAGAGAGAGAGAGAGAGAGAGAGAGAGAGAGAGAGAGAGAGAGAAAGAGAGAAATGCTTGGAAGGATCTGATCGCACCGAGAAACCGAACAACAGTCGCGCGGCATGCGGCGCAACGTGCGTGCGGATGGTTCTCTTTTCGTAACGAGTTATTGTCCACCGCACCGCGCGAAAAAAAATTTTTTTTTTTTTTCTTGTGTCTTCTCCGTTAAGTGCATTTAACTCGCGATCAAAATTATTGTCATCATTGAGAAAAAAAAATTTTTTTTTTTTTCCCCCCCCGTCTAATTTCGTTAAAAAAAAAAAAACTCATTGTGCGATTATCGACCCCCCACCACCACCACCACTGCCACCAATCAACGTGTTTCCCTCTCCCCCCCCCCACTACCAAAGGAGAACCGAACCGGTGTTTTCTAATTTAAAAACACAACAGTTTATCGACTATTAACGAGAAAAGAGTGTCGTTTTTTTGTGTAGGTTTATTTTTATTGGAATTTTTTGGGGGGGGGGGGAGAAAGTTTTATATTTTTGGATAATTTAAATTTCTAAAAGAATTTTATTAATTAATTTTTGTTTTTACTGAATATGTAGGTTTTTGAGGTTTATTATAATGGCGCATGTTTATCACATACACCCAGAGAAATGTTTTATTTGAATCAAATATAAAATATATTTGTGTTAAATAAATATATATATATATATATATATATAATATATATATATATATATATTATATATATATATTATAAATAATAATATATATATATTATAAATATATAATATATATAGGTATATTTGTCTCACAGCCTCCTATATATAGCCTATTTATTTGGTGTAAATAAAATTTTTTTTTTATTATAAATCCAAATAAAAATTTTATTTGAATCAAATAAATATTTACTTAAATCAAATAAATATTTACTTAAATCAAATAAATATTTACTTGAATCAAATAAATATTTACTTGAATCAAATAAATATTTACTTAAATCAAATAAATATTTATTTAAATCAAATAAATATTTATTAGATTGTGAGACAAATATATCATTTTTACTGGGTGTAAAAATTGTTAATTAGTATTTTGTATTGTATAAAAAGTTTTTTTTGGATATTTAATTTTTTTTTTTTTTAGACATGTATTTTCATTTTTCGAATTAGCATTTGAGGGAAATTCTTTTTAAACGAATTTTTACTTAAAACGCAATTTTTATAAGAATATTTAATTAAAAAAATTTTTATACAAATTTTTAGTTAAGAAAATTTTTAGTAATCGAATTTTGGCCAAGAATTTTTATTTTACAATTATTTTCTTTACATTTTTTAATTTGAACAAATTTTTATTTGTACGTATTTTAATTTGTACGAATTTTTATAATAATAATAATAATAATAATAATAATAATAATATAATAATTAGAATGTTTGAAAGAAGGAGAAATTTCAATTTGTCCGAAATTACAAATGACCGAACAAATAATCGACAAAAAGCTTTTGGCGCAATTTACAAAAAATTGACCAATCACGATTTTTTTTTTTTTGATAATTTCTAATATTGGTCAATTTTTGAAATTTGCGCCAAAATCTTTTTGCGTCAATTTGTTTGTTCGGACATTTTTTGTAATTTTCTTTTTTTTTTTTTTTTGAATATTTTGGATTTAATGAAAATTTTAAACTTTAGTTGTATCACTCTAAAAAAAAAAATGCAAACATAACCTAAAATTTGTTTGCAGCCATGCAGTCCCTTTCAACGTGGAGCGTTACATATACCTTTTTGAAATCGGTGTCAAAAATATACTATTTTGAGGAGAAATTTTATTTTTGTATTAACAATATAATAATAATAAAAATAAATAATAATAATAATACAAATAAATAATAATAATAAATCATAATAATAATATTTAATAATAATAATAATAATAATAATAATAATAATAATAATAATAATAATAATAATAATAATAATAATAATAATTCCTACTAAATTCCCGGTAAAAACGAGGTAAAAATTTACAAAAACTTTTAATCAAATTGTAAAACTATCGTAAACTCTAATTTTACAGGTCTCTAATATTCAAACTTTGATTTTTCGTTTTAAATTTGAATTCGTCGACCTTGAATTAGTAGAAAACGAGTACCATGACGATAGTTTTTTCTTTTTAAATTTCAAATTAAATTTACAAAATAATTTTTGAAAATTTTTTTTGAGTTTTTTTTTCAATTTAGCGTTAAAAATACTTTCAAGTTCTTTTTTATAATAATAATAATAACAATAATAATAATAATAATAATAATAATAATAATAATAAATAAATAAAAAAAAATAATAGTAATAATTAAGAAAAATATAAAGTGTAAAATTAATACTTTTAATACTTAAAAAAAAAAATATCCACAATAATAAAACGAGTGTTAAAATAAAAGATTGTTTACGCATCTTGTACGAATGTTTTTTTTTTTTTCTTTTTAATATTTGTGGAAGATTTACAAATAGGCTTTAAAAGCGCATTGTAGATTAGATAATTTTTATCTTACATGACATATTGTTAACCTCACATTAGAATCTAAGAAACTATGTGTTTTTCTATATATATTTATAATTTTACATTATTTTTATATACACGCAATCACGCATATAGAAAAAGTTTACTGTGGCATCGAACTATGTTTGCTGTCACATTAAATTACGTTAACTATTAGAGAAAGTGGACAAATTTTTCTGTGGGATCAAAAACACTTTTGCTGTGACAGAAAAATTTTTAAAAATTAAATTTATAACAGCAAACTTTTTTGTTATGTTATAGCAAAAAAATTTAGCTGTGGTTAATAATTTTGATAGATCCAATAGCAAACATCCATAGTTAGTATCTGTAAATAATTGCCTATATTTTCTCCGTAAAGTGTCAACTTTATTGGAGAAATTAAAATTTCCAATTGAAAACGAAATAATAAAAATTATTCAAAAGCAACTAAAATTCAATTATTTTTTAAAATTTACTGAAATTCAAATATTTTCCAAAATTTCAATTCAAAATCAATTTAAATTCAATTATTTTTTTATATTTACTAAAATTCATTCATTTTCCAAAATTTCAATTCAAAATCAATTAAAATTCAATAATATTCAAAAATTTTAATTTAAAATTAACTAAAATTCAATTATAATTCAAAATTTCAATACAAAATCAATTTAAATTCAATTATTTTCAAAAATTTTCATTTAAAATCAACTAAAATTCAATCATTTTGAAATAATTCAATTGAGATTCGATTATTATTTTCAAAAATTTCAATTCAAAATCAATTGAAATTCAATTATTTTTCGAATTTTGAATTCAAAATTAACTAAATTTCAATTATTTTCAAAAAATTTACAAGTTAAAATTAACTAAAATTTAATTATATTCCAAAATTTCCAAAAATTCAATTATGTAAAATTTCAATTTAAAAATTTTATGAATGTCAATAATTGTCTAAAATTAAAAAATACGGATTATCAAATAAAATTACCGAAAATTTCAATTCAAAATTACTTGAAATTCAATTATTTTCCAAAATTTCAATTTAAAATCAATTAAAATTCATTTATTTTTTAAAATTTCAATTTAAAATTTACTATAAAACTCAATTATTTTTTAAAATTTCAATTCAAAATTACTTGAAATTCAATTATTTTCAAAAATTTTAATTTAAGATTAACTAAAATTCAATTATTTTCCAAATTTCAATTCAAAATCAACTAAAATTTAATTATTTGTTAAAATATCAATTCAAAATTACTTGAAATTCAATTATTTTCAAAATTTTTAATTTAAAATTAACTAAAATTCAATTATTTTCCAAATTTCAATTCAAAATCAATTAAAATTCAATTATTTTTAAAAATTTCAATTCACAATTTACTATAAAAATCAATTATTTTCCAAAATTTTAATTCTAAATTAATTAAAATTCAATTTTACTAAAATTCAATTATTTTCCAAAATTTCAATTCAAAATCAATTAAAATTCAATTATTTTTCGAATTTTGAATTCAAAATTAACTAAATTTCAATTATATTCAAAAAAATTTACAAATTAAAATTAACTAAAATTTAATTATATTCCAAAATTTCCAGAAATTCAATTTTGTAAAATTTATATTTAAAAATTTTATGAATGTCAATAATTGTCTAAAATTAAAAAATACGAATTATCAAGTAAAATTACCGAAAATTTCAATTCAAAATTACTTGAAATTCAATTAATTTAAAAAATTTTAATTTAAAATAAACTAAAATTCAATTATTTTTGTAAATTTCAATCCAAATTAATTAAAATTCAATTATTTTTTGAAATTTCAATTTAAAATCAAATATAAAACTCAATTATTTTTTAAAATTTCAATTTAAAATTACTTGAAATTCAATTATTTTTAAAAATTTTAATTTAAGATTAACTAAAATTCAATTATTTTCCAAAATTTCAATTCAAAATCAATTAAAATTCAATTATTTTTTACAATTTCAATTCAAAATTACTTGAAATTCAATTAATTTAAAATAAACTAAAATTCAATTATTTTTCAAAATTTCAATCCAAATTAATTAAAATTCAATTATTTTTTGAAATTTCAATTTAAAATCAACTATAAAACTCAATTATTTTTTAAAATTTCAATTTAAAATTACTTGAAATTCAATTATTTTCAAAAATTTTAATTGAAGATTAACTAAAATTCAATTATTTTCCAAAATTTCAATTCAAAATCAATTAAAATTTAATTATTTTTTACAATTTCAATTCAAAATTACTTGAAATTCAATTATTTTCAAAAATTTTAATTTAAGATTAACTAAAATTCAATTATTTTCCAAAATTTCAATTCAAAATCAATTAAAATTCATTTATTTTTTAAAATTTCAATTTAAAATTTACTATAAAACTCAATTATTTTCCAAAATTTAAATTCAAAATTAATTAAAATTCATTTTTTTTTGAAATTTACTAAAATTCAATTATTTTCCAAAATTTCAATTCAAAATCAATGAAAATTCAATTATTTTCAAAAAGTTTCCAAAAATTAAATTTTCTAAAAGTATTTTTGAATTTAAAAATATTATGAATGTTAATAATTGTTTAAAATTCAAAAAAAAAAAAAAAAAAATGAATCAGCAAATAAAATTATCAAATATTTCAATTTAAAATCATTTAAAAGACAATCATTTTTTAAAAATTTTAGCTGTAACTTTTCAAAATTCAATTTTTTTTATTAGTTTTTTTTTTTTAATTTCTTCAAAAATTCAATTATCTAAAATGTAACTATAACTCTTTAAAATTGAATTTTTTTTTTAATATTCTTCAAAAATTAAATTATTTCAAAGCATTTTCCAATTTTTTAATAATTGAAACCTAATTTTTATCTGTACCGTCTAATAAATTATATTAATCAGCTGAAATTAAAAAAAAAAAATTTATTTCAAAATTACGTGAAATTCAATTATTTAGAAAAAAAAATCTAAATTATAAATTTTCGAAAATTCAATTATTTTTAAAACATCAGTTATAGTATCTTGTAAATAATTCCCTATATTTTCTCCATGAAGTGTCAACTTTATTGGAGAAATAAAAATTTCCAATTGCCAACGAAATAATAATAATAATTATTATTTAAACGAATATTATTATAAGAGGAAAAAAAATTAATGTTCTATTTTTTTTTTTTTTACCCTCCTTAAAGAATGTTTTGAACAGATGGTTCTATATCTTTTCCTATATATATGTATATATATAGTAGTAGAGATTACCGTTCGCTGGCATTAAAATGCAAGTTCTATATAAGATGGGAGGGATTTCTCTACTACCATTCATCTTTTTCTTGAACACATTGCGCGAGTGTTCTTCGATCCTATCTGCTCTTTAAAGAGGCTATATTCTCCTTTGCATATATAAAAAAAAAATAGAGAGAGAGAGTCGAAAACCTTATATATGATAAGCTTCCTTCCTAATAGGATTGTTTGACGTCGATTTTTGTCATCATGGCATTTGTTGCTGTTGAAAATTTATTCTCAGAAATAGAAGAAAACTATCTTTCTCTTCTCATCGTTTACATTATGGACTCTTCAAGAATAAATTTTAATTCTAAAACACTATTTTACATTTTTTTTTTTTCAAAAAGAATCTAAAAAATTTTTTTTTTTTTTTTCGTAAAAGCTTTAGTTTTTTTTTTTAAATATAGAAAATTTCCATTTTAATAGAAAAAATTAATAATTTATTTTTGAATAATATAGACCACACAGAAAAAAAAGTAATGTTTATTTATTTTAAATACGACATTTTTTTTATTTTTATAACCCTTTACTGGCACTATATATATATGGGTCCAGTAGAACCGAGCATTTTTTTTTCACTCAAATTAATTGCGAATTTGAATATTTTTTATATTTTAATATATTAGTTTCACATATCTATTTTCTAAGGTTTTTTTTTCTTTTTTTTACAACTAATAATTCAATTATTTTTGAAAAAGATTATCTAAAATTATTTGATAAATTTGTTTTTTAATTTTGTAAACTTTCATTATTAAATAGCGTAATTAAAACAAAATTCAAATTAATTACAAAATTCAATTACTATGAAAAATTTTCAATTGTAATTCTTCAAAAATTGATTATTTTTTTTACTAATTTTTTTTTTTAATATTCTTCAAAAATTCAATTTTGTAAAAGTATTTTTCAATATAAAAAATTTTATGTAAGACAATAATTGCATAAAATTAAAAAAAAAAAAAAACGGATCATCAAAAAAAAATTAACAAAAATTTCAATTCAAAATCACTTGAAATTCAGTTATTTTCAAAACCAAAAAATTAAATTATTTTCCAAAAATTTTAAATTGAAATTCAATTATTATCAAAAATTTTAATTTAAGAGCTTTTAAAATTCAATTATTTTCTAAAATTTTAATTGAAATTCAATTATTCAATTTAAATTCAATTATTTTCAAAAATTTTCATTTAAAATCAACTAAAATTCAATTATTTTGAAATAATTCAATTGAGATTCAATTATTTTCAAAAATTTCAATTCAAAATCAATTAGAATTCAATTATTTTTCGAATTTTGAATTCAAAATAAATTAAAATTCAATTATTTTAAAATAATTCAATTGAGATTCAATTATTTTCAAAAATTTCAATTCAAAATCAACTAAAATTCAATTATTTTTCAGAATTTCAATTCAAAATAAATTAAAATTCAATTATTTTCAAAAATTTTAATTTAAGATTAACTAAAATTCAATTATTTTCCAAATTTCAATTCAAAATCAATTAAAATTCAATTATTTTCAAAAATTTTCATTTAAAATCAATTAAAATTCAATTATTTTGAAAAAATTCAATTGCTATTCAATTATTTTCAAAAATTTAAATTCAAACTCAATTAGAATTCAATTATTTTTCGAATTTTGAATTCAAAATAAACTTAATTTCAATTATTTTAAAATAATTCAATTGAGATTCAATTATTTTCAAAAATTTCAATTCAAAATCAACTAAAATTCAATTATTTTCAAAAATTTCAATTCAAAATAAATTAAAATTCAATTATTTTTTGAAATTTCAAATTAAAATTTACTAAAATTCAATTATTTTCCAAAATTTCAATTCAAAATCAATGAAAATTCAATTATTTTCAAAAATTTCAATTTAAAATCAACTAAAATTCAATTATTTTTCAAAATTTCAATTCAAAATAAATTAAAATTCAATTATTTTTTTTTAAATTTCAATTTAAAATTTACTAAAATTCAATTATTTTACAAAATTTCAATTCAAAATAAATGAAAATTCAATTATTTTCAAAAATTTCCATTTAAAATCAACTAAAATTCAATTATTTTGAAATAATTCAATTGAGATTAAATTATTTTCAAAAATTACAATTGAAAATCAATTGACATTCAATTATTTTTCGAATTTTGAATTCAAAATAAACTTAATTTCAATTATTTTCTTAAATTTCAATTGAAATTTAATTATTTTAAAATTTTCAATTCAAAATCAACTAAAATTCAATTATTTTCCAAAATTTCAATTCAAAATCAATTGAAATTCAATTATTTTTCGAATTTTTAATTCAAAATTAACTAAATTTCAATTATTTTCAAAAAATTTACAAATTAAAATTAACTAAAATTTAATTATATTCCAAAATTTCCAAAAATTATTATTATTATTATTATTATATTAATTATTATTATATTAATCAACTGAAATTAAAAAAAAATTTTATTTCAAAATTACGTGAAATTCAATTATTTAGAAAAAAAAAAATCTAAATTGTAAATTTTCGAAAATTCAATTATTTAAAAAAAAAAGATTATCTAAAATTATTTTGATAAATTACTTTTAATTTTGTGAACAAAAAAAATTTAATATTATTATTTTAAATTTATTAAAATCTCGTAAAATTCAATTATTTTTATAAATTTCAATTTAAACTCTACAAAAATTCAATTATTTATAAATGTTACAAATGAAAACACCAAAAATTGAATTTAATATTATTATTAATTTTATTTATTATAATTATCATTATTATTATTATTATTATTTATTATTATTATTATAATTATTATTATAATTATTATAATTATTATTATTATTTATTAAAATTATTTATTTTTAAAACGTAAAAATTCATTTTAAAAAATAAAATAAAATAAAAAATTCAAAAAATGAAATATTTAAAAAATGTAAAATTAATCTTTGTATTTTTCATTTTCAGTTATATATATTCTCCCGGAAACCGGAAGCAGCGCCCAGGGAGCATTCCAGAACCATTCGAATTAATTTTGCATCAGTGACTCTAGAATCTGGCACTGTCACACTTTGAAGAAAGAGAGAAGAGACTTTCATCCGTCCAAGAAGAAGAATAAAAAAAAAAAAAAAAAAAAAACCCTTTGAAGAGACTGCAATCTGAAACCAGTCTCTAAATTCCTCAAATCACTGCCTTCAGAAAGTACAGACTGTCTAGATTTATCACCGCAATCCAAGTGCAAGGATCATCGGAAAAGACAAAAGGAAAAAGGCAAAAAAAAAAAAAAGAAAGAAGGAGAAGCAGCGACAATAAGATATTGTCTTCTGTATGTACCTCTTTTTTTAAAAAAAAAAATTAAAATCAAATTTAGAAAAGAAAAATAAAATTGAAACATTGAATTTTGCAAAAAAATCAAAAAATTTAGTGAAAAATTTAAATTTTGAAAAAAATAAGTTTTCATAGAAAAAAGTGACAAAAAAATGTAAATTTTTGAAAATTAAGTTTTTAATTAAAAAAGTTAAAAAATAAAAATTTATTACAATAAGATAAAAGTGACTAAAAAAAAAAGTGAAGAATAGAAAATAAAACGAAGTGAAAAATAAAAATAAAAAAAATGTAAATTTTTTTACAAAAAAAAAAAAACTAAATTTTTTCCCCCAAAAAGAAGTAAAAGTTACAAAAAGTGAAGATTAGAAAAAAAAAATAAAAACAAAGTGAAAAAATGTAAATTTTTATGCAAAAAATTAAATTTTCAAAAAAATAAAAAGTGATCGTGAAAAAAGAAACAAAAAGTTTAAAAAAAAAATAAGTAAATAAAAAAAAAAAAAAATAAATAAAAAGTGGAACAATATCTAAAGATTCGAGAAACGCTGAATGGACAGTGAATTGAAATTTCGTGACACTTTTGGCATCAAGTGGCAAACCAAGAGGAAGCAATTTCCAATCCCCTCCTCTCTCTCTCTCTCTCTTTCTCTTTTGGTTCTGGTATTGGCAGAGTTTGGGAATTCATTTGCAGGAAATCGACAAAGGAACCTGGATTGCTCTAATTCACGTGGGTCAAATATATAGAGGAAACGCTTTTTTTTTTTGAAAGTGTGAATCCAATATTCTTTTTGGAAAAAAAAAATTTATTTACTTTTTTTGTTCTGACGCATTTTTACTTTTTTTGATGACAAAAAAAAAAAAAATTAAACAAAGTATTAAATTACAAATAGTAATTAATTATTTATTTCTAAATAAATAAAAAAAAAATTAATAAGGAAATAAATAAACAAAAAAAAAAAAATTAAAAACTAAATAAGGAAATAAATAAAAAAATAAATAGGCAAATAGATAAAAAAAAAAAAAAATAAATAAATAATTAGGTAAATAAAAAAAAATTTGCAAATAAATAAATTTTTATAATAATAAAAGAAAGAAGAAATTGAATGAAAAAAAATATTTACAATATTTTCTTGGCATAAAGTCGCCAAGAAGAGCGAAAGGAAACGGAAGACAAGGGAATAAAGAATGAGACGAGAACAAAGGAATTAGAGGAGGAAAACAAAAAAAAAAAAAAGAGAGAGAGAGACGACATACATAGAGGGAGGAATTAAAAAAAAAAAAAGAAGAGAAGAAGAAAAAAAAAACAGTTTCCAAGAGGCAACAAAGTCTAATATGTAGAAAAAAAAAGACAGAGGGAGAGGGATTGAAAAAAAGGAAACAGAAAAGCAAGGACAATAAATACAACGAATAAGGTGGAGACACTTTCAAGAAGAAGAAGAAAAAGAAGAAATACAAAGGCAATAAAAGGTGGATAAAATTAATGAAAACATCGAAAAATGTTATGAGAGAAAAAAATAATAATAATAACAATAAAATAAAATAAGAATATTATAAGAAAAAAAAGAAGAAGAAAAGAAGAAAAAAGAAGAAGAAAAGAAGAAATAATATAGAAAAAAGGAAAGAAGAAAAAGAAGAAGAATATGATTAGTAAAAAAACGAAATAAAATTGGACGAAGAAAAAGAAGAAATAAGAAAAACGAATAATAGAAGATATAAAAAAGAAGAATAAACGAAGAAATAGGGGAAAATAATAAAAGAAGAAATAAAGAAGCGAAATAAAGTTGAAAATAAAAATGAAGAAATAGAAAGAAAGAAAAATAATAAAAGAAGAAGTAGAAAAGAAGAAATAAAGCAGAAAAAAACAAAAGAAGAAGTAGGAAAGAAGAAATAAGGCGGAATAAGAAAAGAAGAAATAAATTAGAATAAGAAAAGCAGAAATAGAACAGAAGAAATAAAGCAAAATTAACAAAAGAAGAAGTAGAAATGAAGATATAAAGAAGATATAAATGAAAATAATAAAAGAAGAAAACAAATAAAAGAAGAAATACGAAGCCAATAATAGAAGTAATCAATAGAAATAAAGGAAAAAGGAATCAAAAAAAAAAAAATACTTAAAGAAGAATTAAAGCATAAATAAACAAATAAAAGTGAACGAAGAAAGAAAATAAAGAAGATATATGAATTGGAATAAAAGAAGAAGAAATACGAAGGCAATCAAAGAAGAATTAAGGAAAAAATAGGGAAAAAATAATAAAAGAAGAAATAACAATAACAAAGAAAAGAAGAAATACGATTGTGACAAAAGAAGAAATAATGAAGAAATAGAGAAAAATAAAAGAAGAAAATAACAAATACGTAGAAAACAAGAAATCCAAAGGTAATAATAGAAGAAATAGAGGAAAATAATAAAAGAAGAAATAAAGAAGACTAATTAAAAGGAGAAGTAAAGAAGAAATTTGCTAAAAATAAAAGAAGAAATAAAGAAAACGAATAAAAGAAGAAATAGGCAGGCAATAAAGGAAAAAATAGAGGAAAAAAAATACAAAGGCAAAATAAAAAGAAGAAATAATAAAGAATTAGAGAAAAATAATAAAAGAAGAAATAGTAAAAGCGAAAAAAAGAAGAAATACGCAGGCAATAAAAAAAGGAAATGAACAAAAGAAAAAATTCGGGAAAATAATAAAAGAAAAAAGAAATTAAGGAAGAAATAGAGAAAAATATTAAAGGAAGAAATAGTCAAAAAGAAGGAAAAGAAGAAATAGGAAAAAATATTAGAAGAAAATAAGAAATATTGGAAGGAGAAAAGAAAAAAATACAAAGGCAATAAGGAGAAAAGTTAAGGAAAAGAAGAAATAGAAAAAAATAATAGAAGAAATAAAAAAAGAAATAGAGAAAAAGTAAATAAAAAAATATTAGAAGAAGAAAAGAAGAAATACAAAAGTAATAAGGAGTAAAAAAAAGAAGGAAAAAAGAAGGAAAAAAGAAGAAATAGGAAAAATAAATTTGAATAAAATAAGAAGAAATAAAAAAAGGAAGGAAAGAAGAAATAAAAAAGAAAGAAAGAAGAAATAAAAAAGAAAGAAAGAAGAAATAAAAAGAAGGAAAGAAGAAATAAAAAAGGAAAGAAGAGATAATTGAAGAAATAGAGAAAAGGCAAAAAAAGAAGAAATAAACTAAAGGAAGAAAAGAAGAAATAAAGCAAAAAAAAAATAAAAAAAAGAGTAGTAAAAACGAAAAATACAAATAAAAACGAAATAAACCAGAAAATCATTAAACGAATCTACTATTCAAAAAGAAAAACATAAAAAAAAGCCATAAAAATAAAAAGCAGAAAAGAACAAAGAAAAATACAATTTAAAAAATAATAAAGACTTTTATTTTTTTTTCAACCTCCACTAAAAAAAAAAATTATCAATTTTCCCAATTTTTCTTATTAAAAGAAAAAATTAAAAAAAAAAAAAAATAAAATAAAAGTGAAAAACGTGAAAATTATCAAAGTAAAAGTCCTCCCTACGAATTTTCCCCTGACATGGGAAAATGCAGCACAAAGTCCTTGGCATCAGGATAACAAATGCGAATGGATCAACGATTGTTGAAATATTCCATCATCCTTGGAGAAGTGTATATATATATATAAAGTGTTAACCTGTTAAGTGCCTTGAGAAAATCCCCCCCCCCCCTCAACCCTTCCTCCTGAGTGCGCCTACCTCCTTCCACTATATATATATATATTATATATACTCTCTCTCTCTTCCCCGGAGGATTTGATCCATTATATTGTATAAAAAAAAGAGAGAGGGAGAGAGAAACAGTTGAGTGTATATTACAAATGAGAAAAAATATATAAACCAAGTTGTACATTGATAGTTTGACGACGATGTCAAAAAGGAGCATTGAAAAAATGATCCTCGCGAGTGCTGTTGTGTGTAAGTGATAAAAAAAAAAAAAGAGGATCGATTTCGATCGAGTTCTAAATAATTAAAAAAAAAAAAAAATTACTAAAAATTATTTTTTTCTTTTATTTCTTGTTTTTATTAGACGAGAAAAAAAAAAGTTAAATAATGTGCCGATTTTTTATATTACAAGTGCGCGTTTGTAAATAATTAGTGCCATTTTGGATTAAGGTTAATTCGTGAGAAAAAAATGATCCTTCACGTTTTTTTCTCGATGCTTCCGCTGATGGTTTTTGGCGCTCATCATTCCATCTATGTTGACGATAAAACGGTAAAATTATTGTTGTTATTATTACTATTTTTATTATTAATATTTATTACTATTATTATTATTATTAATTATTATTATTATTATTATTATTATTATTATTATTATTATTATTATTATTATTATTATTATTATTATTATTATTATTATGATGTATTACTATTATTATTATTATTATTATTATTATTATTATTATTATTATTATTATTTATTACTATTATTATTATTATTAATTATTATTATTATTATTATTTATTACTATTATTACTATTATTATTATTATTATTATTATTATTATTATTATTATTATTAATTATTGTTATTATTATTATTTATTACTATTATTATTATTATTTATTATTACTATTATTATAAAAAAGAACTTGAAAGAATTTTAAACGCTAAATTTCAAAAAAAAAAAAAAAAATTTCAAAAATTATTTTGTATATTCAATTTGAAATTACAAAAAAAAAATCTACAGTCATAGTACTCGTTTTCTACTAACACAAGGTCGACGAATTCAAATTTAAAACGAAATGTCAAAATCTAAATACAAGAGACCAGTTTAATTGAAGTTTACGATAGTTTGATATGTACTTTGATTAAAAGTTTTTGCGCAAAATTTTTACCGACAACTTATCAGGGAGTTATGAAAAAATATATATAAATGACAACCCCTTAAAATCGAAAAAATAAAAATTTGGTAAAAAAAAAGAAAGTGTAAAATTATTACGGAATGACCTCAAAAAAATCCAAAAAACGATTATAACTTCTAAACAAATTAAGGAATAGTTATGAAACTTGGTAATTGTGTTCTTTGCTATGAATTTGCTATGAAAAAAAATAAAAATTTAGAAAAAAAGCGATTAATCATTACGGAATGACCCCAAAAAAAATCCAAAAAACGCTTATAACTTCCAAACAAATGAACGAATCGTTATGAAACTTAAAAAATTTTGATCTTTGCTGTAAGTGTCACCTTTAAAAGGTGAAAAAATTTTTTTAAAAAAATATAAAATTATTACGGAATGACCCCAAAAAAAAATCCAAAAAACGCTAATAACTTCGAAAAAAATTGACTAATCATCATAAAACTTCGTAATTTTATTCTTTGCTTTAAATAGCAGCCTTTAAAGGCAGAAAAACAGATTTGGGTAAAAAAAAGCAAAAAAATATTACGGAATGACCCAAAAAAAACCAAAAAACTGTTATAACTTTCAATTAAATTAACGAATTGTTATGAAACTTTGTAATTAGGTTCTTTACTGCGAATGCCATTCTTTAAAGTCAAAAAAATATAAATTTTGGAAGAAAAGCCTTAAATTATTACGAAATGACCCCAAAAAAATTCAAAAAACGCTTTTAATTTCGAAATAAAGTAACAGATAGTTATGATACTTGGTAATTATGAAATTTGCTATCAGTAACACCGTTTAAACGTAACAAAAAACAAATTTTGAAAAAAAAAACCGTAAAATTATTACGGAATGACCCCAAAAAAAATCCAAAAAACTGTTATAACTTTCAATTAAATTAACGAATTGTTATGAAACTTTGTAATTAGGTTCTTTACTGCGAATGCCATTCTTTAAAGTCAAAAAAATATAAATTTTGGAAGAAAAGCCTTAAATTATTACGAAATGACCCCAAAAAAATTCAAAAAACGCTTTTAATTTCGAAATAAAGTAACAGATAGTTATGATACTTGGTAATTATGAAATTTGCTATCAGTAACACCGTTTAAACGTAACAAAAAACAAATTTTGAAAAAAAAAACCGTAAAATTATTACGGAATGACCCCAAAAAAAATAGCGTAAAATTATTATGAAATGACCTAAAAAAAAAAAATTCAAAAAACGTTTATAACTTCTAAGAAAATTAACGGATATTTATAAAACTTGGCAATTATGTTCTTTGCTATGAATAACACCGTTTAAAAGAGAAAAAATTCAATTTTTTTTTCAGACAAATTTTAATTTTTCGAATGAATCAATTTTTAAAACGCCGTATTTTTATTTGTCCGAAATTACAAATTACCGGAACAAACAAACAACAGAAAGATTTTGGCGCTAATTTCAAAAATTTTGACCAATCACGATTTTCTCAATAATTTCTAATTGGTCAATTATTGGAAATTAGCGACAAATATCTTTTTGTCGATTGTTTGTTCCGGTAATTTGTAATTTCGGACAAATAAAAATTTGGTGTCTTAAGAAATTCGTACAATTGAAAATTCGAATAAATTTAAAATTCGGACAAATTTAGTATTCCGTGAATCGTAATTTCTGTTATTTAAAAATTCGAATCAAATAAAATTCATTTTAATGAGAATTCTGTTAAATTAAAATTCTTTTAAATAAAAAAAAGTCATGTAAAGAAAATAACTAAAATAAAAATTCGGACAAAAATTCGTTAACTAAAAAATTTTTAAAGTAAAAAATTCGTAGAAAAAGAAAATTCGAAAAATGAAAATTCATTTTAAAAACTAATTATTATTTCTAATAAAATTCTTTAAAATGAAAATTCTAATATAATTTTTGTGGGATTATTATTATTATTATTATATTTCTTTCACATATATTTGAAGAAACTGAAAGTTGAGTTTCTTATAATATTACTCTTGAAATGAAATCGATGTGGGGTCAAAAGTCACACAGCGCCATGTGTTACTAATTACAGTCGGTTTAGTTCGTTCGTTCATTCGTTCATTCTTCTGTGTTATACAGTATACAGGGTGATTTTTATGTTCCGGACCCCCAAAATATCTTGAAAGGAAATAGTTTTTGAGAAAAATGTTGTATACAAAAGTTGTCAGGTTGAAAAAAATCTATTAAATTGAATAATTAAAAAACGGGCCCAGGGCCTTATGTGGGCCCTACAGACAAAAAAGTAAATTTTTTAAATGGAACCAAGTATTTTCAAACTCAGATTCTTGTAGCCAGTGATTTCCTCTTTTCAGACATGTGGTAACTTGTGGGCCCAAAGTTAAATTTGGGCCCAAAATTCGATTTTTTGTGGTTTTAAAGGTGATTTTAGTGTAACTTAGTTCCAAGGGGTTTTCGGGGTCCCTGATTACGAATATGAAGTCAGTTTTTAAAAATTTTCAATAACGGACCCAAAATGACTAATTAAAAATGAAAAAAATTAAGGAAAATTATGAAACTTCATATTTTAGACTTATTTAGCCTTCTAATTGTTAATTAAATGTTACTTTTATTGCTTTTAAATTAGTATCATAAACCTTGGGGTAAAAAATTAGATTTTTACAAATTTTAAATTTATGGGCTTATAAGGCCCAAAATTCGTTTTTTTGTGGTTTTAAAGGTGATTTTAGTGTGAATTAGTTCTAAGGGGTTTTTGGGGTCCCTGATTACGAATCTGAAATCAGTTTTTAAAAATTTTTAATAACGGACCCAGAATGACTGATTAAATATGAAAAAAATGAAGGAAAATAATGAAACTTCTTATTTTAGACTTATTTAGCCTTCTAATTGTTAATTCAATGTTACTTTTATTGCTGTTAATTTAGTATCATAAACCTTGGGGTACAAAATTAGATTTTTACCAATTTTAATATTTAGGGGCTTATAAGGCCCAAAATTAGATTTTCAGTAGTTTTAAAAGTTATTTTGTGTGACTTATTTCCAAGGGGTCTTTTTAGTCCCTGATTAAAAATCGGACATCAGTTTTTAAAAAATCAAAAAAGTGGACCCAAAAAGACTGATTAAAAATGAAAAACACTGAAAATTTTTTTTTTAATTTTCTCTATGTAATTTGCAACAATGTCCAAAAAATTTTGGCATTTTATTTAATACTTTCCATACAATAAAAGTTTTAAAACGTGTCTTTTTTCAATTCTAAAGCAGAAAGTTTCCTTAAACTAAAATGACTCTTAAAACCACAGAAGATCCAATTTTGGAACCCATAAGCCCCCAAAATTTAAATTTGAAAAATAAACCAATCTTCCTTTTTGCCCCCAAAGGATAGTAAATTTAGAGCTGTGTAAAAGTAACATTAAGTTAACAAGTAAAATGCTAAATAGGTCTAAAATAATAAATTTCATAATTTTCCTTAATTTTTTTTATTTTTAATAAGTCATTTTGGGTCTGCTATTTTGAATTTTTAAAAACTGATTTTAGATTCGTAATCAAGAAGCTCGAAAACCCATCGGAACTAAGTTACACTAAAATGAATTTAAAACGTAATCAGGGAACCCAAAAACCCCTTAGAACTAATTTACACTAAAATCCCCTTTAAAACCACAAAAAATCAAATTTTGTTGATTAAAAATGAGTTTTAAAACAACTAAAAACAGAATTTTCATCCTTATAAGCCCCTAAACATTAATATTAGTAAGAATCTATAAATTTTTTTTCCCTTAAAGTTTATGATACTAAATTAAAAACTATAAAAGTAACATTGAATTAACAATTAGAAGGCTAAATAAGTCTAAAATGAGAAATTTCATTATTTTCCTTCATTTTTTTCATATTTAATCAGTCATTCTGGGTCCATTATTAAAAATTTTTTAAAACTGATTTCAGATTCGTAATAAGGGACCCCAAAAACCCCTTAGAACTAATTCACACTAAAATCACCTTTAAAATCACAAAAAAACGAATTTTGGGCCTTATAAGCCCATAAATTTAAAATTTGTATAAAAATCTAATTTTTTACCCCAAGGTTTATGATACTAATTTAAAAGCAATAAAAGTAACATTTAATTAACAATTAGAAGGCTAAATAAGTCTAAAATATGGAGTTTCATAATTTCCCTTAATTTTTTTCATTTTTAATTAGTCATTTTGGGTCCGCTATTGAAAATTTTTAAAAACTGATTTCAGATTCGTAATCAGGGACCACGAAAACCCCTTGGAAACTAAGTCACACTAAAATCACTTTTAAAACCAAAGAAAATCTAATTTTGGGCCTTATAAGCCCCTAAATATTAAAATTTGAAAAAATCTATTGTTTATTTTACCCCTAGTTTTATGATACTAAATTAACAGCAATAAAAGTAACATTGAATTAACAATTAGAAGGCTAAATAAGTCTAAAATAAGAAGTTTCATTATTTTCCTTCATTTTTTTCATATTTAATCAGTCATTCTGGGTCCGTTATTAAAAATTTTTAAAAACTGATTTCAGATTCGTAATCAGGGACCCCAAAAACCCCTTAGAACTAATTCACACTAAAATCACCTTTAAAATCACAAAAAAACGAATTTTGGGCCTTATAAGCCCATAAATTTAAAATTTGTAAAAATCTAATTTTTTACCCCAAGGTTTATGATACTAATTTAAAAGCAATAAAAGTAACATTTAATTAACAATTAGAAGGCTAAATAAGTCTAAAATATGAAGTTTCATAATTTTCCTTAATTTTTTTCATTTTTAATTAGTCATTTTGGGTCCGTTATTGAAAATTTTTAAAAACTGACTTCATATTCGTAATCAGGGACCCCGAAAACCCCTTGGAACTAAGTTACACTAAAATCACCTTTAAAACCACAAAAAATCGAATTTTGGGCCCAAATTTAACTTTGGGCCCACAAGTTACCACATGTCTGAAAAGAGGAAATCACTGGCTACAAGAATCTGAGTTTGAAAATACTTGGTTCCATTTAAAAAATTTACTTTTTTGTCTGTAGGGCCCACATAAGGCCCTGGGCCCGTTTTTTAATTATTCAATTTAATAGATTTTTTTCAACCTGACAACTTTTGTATACAACATTTTTCTCAAAAACTATTTCCTTTCAAGATATTTTGGGGGTCCGGAACATAAAAATCACCCTGTATATATATACAATCGAGAAATTACTGACAACGTATAATCAAACCAGCACGATTCGTAATGAATCAGTCGAGTACGAAATTGGCATTGTTACCAACAATACCTTTGTCCTTGTCGAATATTGTTAGGCTATACATCCGTTTTTAAAAAAATTAAGTTAGAACATTTTTTTTCGTTATTTACAAATTGACCAAAGAAATTCGAGGGCACAATTATTGCATTTGATAATTCAATTTTAAAAAATTTTTATTTTAAACTTTTTTAATCCTTAACTGGCACAATTTGAACGTAAATGTCACAACGGGTCTGCTGGACCCGACGCGTATTCAAATGTGTATTGTACAGACGGTATTGAATATTTTTGCACATATTTTTTTTTATATCGTTATTTTCCTGTTTTACCGACAGTTGGTAATGTAGATTTCTATGTCGGTAATTTTTGTATCATCATTTATTTATTACCAACATAGAAATCTACATTATCGACTAATAGTAAAAACAGAAAAAAGGATAATATAAAACCATTACCGACATAGAAATCTACATTACCGACTGATGGTAAAACGGGAAAATGATAATATAAACAATTACCGCCATAGAAATCTACATTACCGACTGATGGCAAAACAGGAAAATGATAATATAAACAATTACCGACATAGAAATCTACATTACCGACTGATGATAAAACGGAAAAAATGACATTTCGTTTTAATAAACAAATAACCGACATAGAAATCTACATTACCGACTGATGGTAAAACAGAAAAATGACAATATAAAAAAATTACCGACATAGAGATCTACATTACTTTGAATAATAATTCGTAAAATTTTTTTTTTACAAAATTTAATTGGTTTTACAGGAATTAATTTATTTTAAATTGAAAAAAAAAATTGTGAAAAATAACCAATTAATTGCGTGTTTTTAAATAAAAATTCATGAGTTATTTAAATTTTAATATTATCACTTAAAAAAATGTAAGGTTATGATTTATTATTTTTTAAGGAAAAAATTACCAAAACAGCGGGATTTGCAAAAAAAAGGTATCAAAAAGCTAAATATTCAATTATAATTTTAGCGATAAAAAATACTCGGGTCTACCTTGACCCATAGTGCCAGTTAATGGTTAAAATATCTTCTATAAAATTTAAACATTTTCAAGTGAAATTTAAATAAATAAATAAATAAAAGTAACAGTAAATAAAAAAAAAATTAATTTTTTTTTTAATAAATATCAAATTTTCGTTTGAATAATAAATTTTTAAAAAATATTTAAATATTCTTTAGAATATATATATAAATGAAATATTTTTGAAAAAAAAAAAAAAAAATTTTTTTAAAAACACGAAAATTGAGAACGATGAGGGAATGAATTTAGTTTAAGAAATTTGATCCTATTTTCAAGTGGAACTGTGAAGGGGGGGGTGTCACATATACATATATATATATATATATATATATGTACTTTGTGAAGGGATTCTCATTTTCTGGGACCTCGTAGACGATATGAGAGTGTTCTTAACGCTCACCACGAACCGTTTGTGTGAACGTGCTTCAAATTCACGCACATGGGAGCGTTAAAGCACGAACTCTGAATGACTAAGATCTTGCACTTTCCACTTTACAAATACAAAGACTTGATAAAAAAAAAAAAAAAATAAAATAAAATAAAAAAGAAAGAAGAAAGAAAAAAAGCAATGAGCAATTAATGAAACGCAAAAAAAAATCCAATTATTAGATTAATTAAATGTTAAATTAAATGTCGTTTAATTAATTTATGTTATAACGTAATTTTTCTATTCTTTTTTGTTTAAAATAACACATTCATCTTGTATTATTTTAATTTTTATTATTATTACTATTCCTATTATTATTATTATTATTATTATTATTATAATTATTATAATTTACTATTATTTATTATTTTTATTATTATTATTTTTACTATTATTTATTATTATTATTTATTATTATTATTATAATTATTATTACTATTACTTATTATTATTTTTATTATTATTTATTACTATTATTATTATTATATTATTTTTATTATTATTATTATTTTTATTATTATTATTATTATTATTATTATAATAAAAATTTTGGAAAATGAAGTTTCGGTGAAATAATAGAATTTATTTTATTTTTTATTTTTATTTCTACCAAAGAATAAAATAGAAAAACCATTAAATATTGGCACTATTGAATTATTTTACATTAAATAAATATATTTAATAAATAGAAACATTTTCAAAAAGGTATGTATATGTAAAAAAATATTTTTTTTTTTTAGAAAGAATAAAGTGTCTATTAACGAATGGAGACTTTCAAGTGTATGTACATATGTATATAATCCATCATTTATATTTACTCTATATTTTGAGAGTATAGGTGCGTGAGTCAGCTCTATTGACTCGCATGTTTTCGGCAAGGCGCCTGCGTCTTTTATATATGCCCCCTCTGTACACTTTTCATATACCCCTTATTTTTTTTCCTTCTTGTTTCTCTCTCTCTTTCTTTCTTTTTTTTTTTCTTTTATTTGCCCAGATAAAATAGAGAACAGTGATTCTATTAAGAAATGAAAATATTTCATTTATAAGAAAACACTGGAGAGAAACTTTATGAAATTATAACGAAAAAAAAAAAAAAAAAAAAAAAAAATGAAAAAGAGAAAAACAAGTTGATTCTTCGTTTCTCTATTGTTTTCCTCTCTGTTATTATATTCAGTCGAACAAAAAAAAAAAAAAAAAATGAAAAAAATGAAATGGATTTTTTTTTTTATAAGCTTTTTTTTAAATAATAGAATTTTTTTTTTATTTCTAAAAGCGAGGCAAAAAAATTAAATGAGAAAATTATACTTTATTATTTGTTATTAATTAGATTTTTTTTTGGAAATTATTTTTTTTTAAATATGAAATAAATTATTCCAAAATTGAGAATAAATAAAATTTTGTTTTATTCACCTTTAAAGGATGTGATACATTTCGAAGAATAAAATTATAAAGTTTCATAAAGTTTCAATAATTTGTTTAGAAGTTATAATTGTTTTTTGGAATTTTTTTGGGGTCATTCCGTAAGAATTCTACACTTTTTTCAAAAATTTATTATTTTTCGACTTCAAAGGGTGACATTTATAGTAACTAACATAATTATCAAGTTTTATAAGTAACAAGTTATTTTTTCACAAGTTATATAACTGTTTTTTGAATTTTTTTGGGGTCATTCCGTAAGGATTTTACACTTTTTTCCAAAGCTTATTATTTTTTGACTTTAAAGGGTGACATTTATAGTAACTAACATAATTACCAAGTTTTATAAGGATTCGTTAATTTCTGTAGAAGTTAAAACTATTTTTTTGTTTTTTTTTGGGGTCATTCCGTAAGAATTTTACACTTTTTTCCAAAATTTATTATTTTTCGACTTTAAAGGGTGATATTTATAGTAACTAACATAATTATCAAGTTTTATAACGAACCACTTATTTTTTCAGATGTTATATAACTGTTTTTTAAATTTTTTTTGGGTTATTACGTAATAAATTTACACTTTTTTTCAAAAATTGTATTTTGTTGACATTAAAGTGTGTCTGTCATTCATAGTAAAGAACATAATTACCAAATTTGATAACAATCCGTTAATTTCTTTAGAAGTTATAACCATTTTTTGGATTTTTTTTGGGTCATTCCATAATAATTTTACGCTTTTTTTCCTAAATTTGTATTTTTTCGCTTTAAAATGGTGTTATTTATAGCAACGAACATAATTACTAAGTTTTACAACTATCCGTTAATTTATTTAAAAGTTATTATGGTTTTTTGAACTTTTTTGGGGTCATTTCGTAATGATTAAACACTTTTTTTTCCAAAATTTATATTTTTTGCTTCTAAAGGGTGTCATTAATAGCAAAGATCTTAATTACCAATTTTTAAAAATGATGGAGTTATTAAATTAAAAGTTACAACTGTTTTTTGGATTTTTTTGGTGTCATTCCGTAAAAATTTTACACTTTTTTACAAAATTTATTATTTTTCGACTTTAAAGGGAGACATTTATAGTAACTAACATAATTATCAAGTTTTATAACGATCCCTTAATTTTCTTATAAGTTATAAACGTTTTTCGAATTTTTTTTAGGTCATTCCATAATAATTTTACGCTTTTTTTCCTAAATTTGTATTTTTTCATTTTAAAATGGTATTATTTATAGCAAAAAACATAATTACCAAGTTTTACAACTATCCGTTAATTTGTTTAGAAGTTATTACGATTTTTTGTATTTTTTTGGGGTCATTCCGTAATGATTAAACACTTATTCCGCAATAATTATACGCTTTTTTTCAAAAATTGTATTTTTTGCCATTAAAGTGTGTCATTCATAGCAAAGAAGATAATTACCAACTTTCAAAACAATCGAGTAATTAAATTAAAAGTTACAACTGTTTTTTGAATTTTTTTTTGGGCTCATTCTGTAACAATTTTACGCGTTTTTTCGTTTTCTGTTTTTTTTGCCTTGAAAGTATATTATTTATATTAAAAAAATATAATTACTAAGTTTTATAATAATCCGTTAATTTGTTTAGAAGTTAGAACAGTTTTCTGAATTTTTTTTTAGGGTCATTTCATAATAATTTTACGTTTATTTTTCCTTAAATTTGTATCAATCTGCAATAATAAAATGTCATTTATCACAAAGAACATAATTACCAAGTTTCACAAGGTTTCGTTAATTTTTTTAGAAGTTATATCCGATTTTTGGATTTTTTTAGGGTCATTCCGTAATAAATTTACGCTTTCTATTTTAAATTTGTATTTTTTCGAATTTAAAAAATGTTATTCATAGCAAAGAAGATAATTGTCAAGTTTCATAAAGATCTGTAAATTTCTTTAGAAGTTATAAAGGTTTTTTTGGATTTTTTTGGGGTCATTCTGTAATAATTTTACACTTTTTTTTCTCAACTTGTATTTCTTAACATTAAAGGGTTTGATTAATAGCAGAGAACAGAATTCCCAAGTTTCAAAACGTTCCATCAATTTGTTTAGAAGTTATAAGCGTTTTTTGGTTTTTTTTTTGGGACATTCCGTAACAATTTTACACTTTTTTTCCAAAATTTGTATTTTTTCGTCTTTATATGGTGTCATTCATAGCAAAGCTCATAAATACCAAGTTTCATAACAATTCTTCAATTTATTTAGAAGTTATAAGCGTTTTTGAATTTTTTTTTTAGGTCATTCCATAATAATTTTACGCTTTTTTTTCCTACATTTGTATTTTTTCACTTTAAAATGTTGTTATTCATGGCAAAGAACATAATTACCAAGTTTTACAACTATTCGTTAATTTGTTGAAAAGTTATTACGGTTTTTTTGAATTTTTTTGGGGTCATTCCATAATAATTTTTCGCTTTTTTCTAAATTTCCATTTTTTGGCCATTGAAAAGTGTCATCCCTAGCAAAGATCATAATTACCAACTTTCAAAACGATGGGGTAATTAAATTAAAAGTTACAACAGTTTTTTGGATTTTTTTTTTTTGAGGTTATTCCGTAAAAATTTTACACTTTTTTTCCAAAATTTTTATTTTTTCGCTTTTAAAAAGTGTCATTTATAACAAAAAACAAAAAATACTAAATTTTTATAATGATTTGGTAACTTGTTTAGAAGTTATAAAACTGCTTTTTGAATTTTTTTTTGGGGGTTATTACATAATAATTTTGCATTTTTTTTTTTTGGTAAATTTTTATTTGTTGCTTTTAAATTGTGTCATTCATAGCAAAGAACATAATTACCAAATTTGATAACGATCCGTTAATTTTTTTTTAGAAGTTATAACAGTTTTTTGGTTTTTTTTTTTGGGGTCATTCCGTAACAATTATGTTTTTTGTCTGAAATTTTTAATTTTTCGCCTTTAAAAAGTATAATTCACACTAAAGAACATAATTACAAAATTTCATAACGATCAGTTAATTTTTTTTAGAAGTTATTATTCCAAAATCAAGAAAAAATAAAATGTTTTTTAAAGAAATATATAATATGCAAAAGCACAAACAAAGTTTTCTTGATATGGCAAAACGTTAAGTGAAAGGATAAAACCTCCCTCGAGTACCAAGTTATTTTTATTTTATTATTATTTTTATTTTTATTTTTTTTAAACTTTTCTTGATGTACTTTTTCTTTTCTGAAAAGTTGTTTATTTCTGTGACTTGGAGTCTAATGCACACATTTATATACAAACACAAAATAAGCAAAATTTATTCTATCGTGTTCCGGCGGCTTTAAAAATAAAAATATGGAAATAAATCAATACTTCCGAGTGTTTTTTTTTCTTCTAATAGCGGTAATAAAATTTTAAAACGATAAATTAATTTTTATTTGTTATTATTGTTTACTAATATATGGAAAAAGAAAATTCGCGTCATAATCTACATTTAACAATATATACAAGAGGAGTAGAATAAAATAAAAATCAATAATAATAATGAAGTTAGCGCAATGGATTGTAAATCCACTTCGTTAAGAGGTATTATCATACTTTGAGAAAATTTTACTATATCGAAATTTATATCCTCTTTTATTAATTGGACAATTTAATTTCTAAGTTTATGCACTAATTAAAATTGTATGGTAAACTTTTTTCAAAAAAATTCTCAAAAACGAAAAAAAAAAAAATTAATCAAAATATATTTTTCCAATTATTTTAATTTAAATTCAATGTAAAATAAAATAGTTTAAGCAAAAAATAATTGATTTCTAAAAAATTTTTTTTTATAGAAATCAACTTTTTCAAGAAGAAAAAAAAAATAGTATTACTCAGTCGGTAACACTTCCGTTGAAAAAAAAAAAATTGCCAAAAAAAATAATTTAACAATAAAATAATTAAATTTAAATAAAAAAAATTGGTAATTTAATATAAAAAATTAAAAAAGAAATTCTTTGTTACAATTTGCAAAATTAATTTAAAAAAGAAAAAAAAGAAGACAAATGAAATGTAAAGTAAAAAATAAAAGGGCATATTCAGCGCATAAAGAGGAAGATTTTAATGAGTATTACAATTCACTTTGTGTGTGTGTCTCTCTCTCTCTCTCTCTCCATCTCTTTTGTCGCTATTTTCATTCTTCTATATATATACTATATATTCGAGCTTGATTCGTATGCCATGTAATGAGATTGAGCGTAACAAGCTCAGTGAGCCATGAGTTCTTAACCCATTCTGAATAAAAAAAACGTAAAAAAAAAAAAAAAAAAAACTATTATCCATCATATAGTGAAGAAAGAAACGATAGAGAATTCACTGAGGAGCAAAAAAAAATTATCATCAATATCGTCAACCGGGGTTATTCCGGTACACTAGGGGTAATTAGGGTACATTAGGGGTAAATATGGTAATTCTGGGGTAATTTGGGTACACCAGGGGTAATTATGGTACACTAGAAGCAAATTAGGTACACCAGGGGTAATTATGGTACACTATGGGGTAAATATGGTACACGAGGGGTAATTATGGCACACCAGAGGAGAATTATGGTACATTAGGGGCAAATGTGGTACACCAGGGGTAATTATGATATACTAGGGGTAATTTGGGTACACAAGGGGCAAATATGGTACACCAGGGGTAATTATGATATACTAGGGGCACATATGGTACACCAGGGGTAATTATGGTACACTAGGGGGAAAATGGTAATTCTGGGGTAATTATGGTACACTAGAAACAAATTAGGTACACCAGGGGTAATTATGGTACACTAGAAGCAAATTAGGTACACCAAGGGTAATTATGGTACACCAGGGGTAATTATGGTACACGAGGGGTAATTATGGCACACCAGAGGAGAATTATGGTACATTAGGGGCAAATGTGGTACACCAGGGGTAATTATGATATACTAGGGGTAATTTGGGTACACCAGGGGTAATTATGGTACACTAGAAGCAAATTAGGTACACCAGGGGTAATTATGGTACACTATGGGGTAAATATGGTACACGAGGAGTAATTATGGCACACCAGAGGAGAATTATGGTACATTAGGGGCAAATGTGGTACACCAGGGGTAATTATGATATACTAGGGGTAATTTGGGTACACAAGGGGCAAATATGGTACACCAGGGGTAATTATGATATACTAGGGCCACATATGGTACACCAGGGGTAATTATGGTACACTAGGGGGAAAATGGTAATTCTGGGGTAATTATGGTACACTAGAAACAAATTAGGTACACCAGGGGTAATTATGGTACACTAGAAGCAAATTAGGTACACCAGGGGTAATTATGGTACACTATGGGGTAAATATGGTACACGAGGAGTAATTATGGCACACCAGAGGAGAATTATGGTACATTAGGGGCAAATGTGGTACACCAGGGGTAATTATGATATACTAGGGGTAATTTGGGTACACCAGGGGTAATTATGGTACACTAGAAGCAAATTAGGTACACCAGGGGTAATTATGGTACACTATGGGGTAAATATTGTACACGAGGGGTAATTATGGCACACCAGGGGAGAATTATGGTACATTAGGGGCAAATGTGGTACACCAGGGGTAATTATGATATACTAGGGGTAATTTGGGTACACTAGGGGCAAATATGGTACACCAGGGGTAATTATGGTACACTAGGGGCAACAATCATTCCTAACCAAAAAAAAATTCAGTAATTGTAATGAAATTCCTATAATAATTATAATTATTCATCATCTTAAAACTTATTTACAGAATATTTATATATATATATATATATATATATAGATAAAAGTTTCTATACAGTTTAGAAAAAAAAAAAGTTTTTTACTTTATTTTATAAAGAAACAACAAAGATTGTTCCCTTAAAATGTAGGCAGTGTAAATGTATGAATATCAAGAAAGCATCCTAGTAAATGGAATTGTGTCGCGTAAATGAGATTTGATACTGGATGACCTTACGTTGTATTTCCAAAGATGAAAACAAATCATATAACAACTTTTACTAGTAATCTTAAATGTTAAAAAAAAAAATTTATATTAGCAACCAATTAGCTAAAAGTGCAAAGGAGGCTGTTACATATGTAATTTTCATTCTATTTTCATACTATTAAAATATTAATTGATAGTAAAAATCAATATATATATATAAAATTATTGTGCAATTTTTTTTTTCACAGTGATTTTATATTTTTATTTGTTTAAATTATTTTTCTGATAAAAATAAACCGACTTTCGTTATTATAGAATTTTTATATAAACAATTTTTTTTTTTTTTTTTTTGAGGGTGGATCATTCCGTAATAATTATTCACTCTTTTTTTCTGCAAAGTGTAAAATTATTACGGAATGACCAAAAAAAAAAAAAAAAATCCAAAAAACAGTTGTATCATTTAATATAATTACTGGAACTTTCTGAAAACTGGTAACTATATGTTCTTTGCTATGAATAACAATTTTTTAAAGGCGAAAAATTAAAAATTTTCGGAAAAATAGTTTAAAATTATTACGGAATGACCCTAAAAAAATCCAAAAAGCGATTATAACTTCTAAACAAATTAAAGAATCGTTATGAAATTTGGTAATTATGTTCTTTGGTATAAATGACACTTTATAGTCGAAAAAATACAAAATTTGAAAAAAAACTGGAAAATTACTACGGAATGACCCCAAAAAAATCCAAAAAAACAATTATAACTTCTTAACAAACTAATGGATCGCTATGAAACTTGGTAATTATGTTCTTTGCTATGAAATACACCCTTTACAATAAAAAAATACAATTTTTGAAAAAAATAGTTTAATTTTTACGGAATGACCCAAAAAAAATCCAAAAAACAGTTGTAACATTTAATATAATTACTGGAACTTTCTGAAAATTGGTAATTATATTCTTTGCTATGAATAACAATTTTTAAAGGCGAAAAATTAAAAATTTCGGAAAAAATTGTAAAATTATTACGGAATGACCCCAAAAAAAACCAAAAAACTGTTATAACTTTTAAACAAATTAATGAATCGTTATGAAACTTGGTAATTATGTTCTGTGCTATGAATGACACCCCTTTAAAATCAAAAAATACAATTTTTGAAAAAAATAATTAAATTTTTACGGAATGACCCCAAAAAAATCCAAAAAATGATTATAACTTCTAAACAAATTAAAGAATCGTTATAAAACTTGGTATTTATGTTCTTTGCTATGAATGACACTTTTTAAACGCGAAAAATAAAAAATTTCTGAAAAAAAATGTAAAACTATTACGGAATGACCACAAAAAAATCCAAAAAACTGTTATAACTTTTAAACAAATTAACGAATCGTTATGAAACGTAGTAATTATGTTCTTTGCTATGAATGACACCTCTTTAAAATCAAAAAATACAATTTTTGAAAAAAATAGTTTAATTTTTACGGAATGACCCCAAAAAATCTAAATAACGATTATAATTTTTAAATAATTTACCAAATTGTTATAAAAACTTGGTAATTGTATAATAAGAACATAATTAACAATTTTCATAATGATCCGTTAATTTGTTTCGAAGTTATATTTGTTTTTTTGAATTTTTTTTTTTGGGTCATTCCGTATTAATTTTTCAATTTTTTTGCAAAAATTTGTAATTTTTTTACTTTAAAGAATAACATTTATAGTAACTAACATAATTACCACGTTTTATAACGATTCAGTTGTTTTTTCAGAATTTTGACAGTTTTTTGACTTTTTTTTTTTTAGGTCACTGCGTAATAATTTTATGCTTTTTTTCCAAATTTTTATTTTTCTGACTCAAAAAAGTGTGATTTAGGGGTGAGAACATAATTACCAAGTTTTATAACGATTCATTAATTTGTTTAAAAGTTATAACAGTTTTTTGGATTTTTTTTGGGGTCATTCCGTAAAAATTAAACTTTTTTTTCAAAAATTTGTATTTTTGCTTTTATAGGATGTCATTCAGAGCAAAGAACATAATTATCAAGTTTCATAAAGATCTGTTGATTTCTTTAAAAGTTATAACAGTTTTTTGGATTTTTTTTTTGGGGTCATTCCGTAGTAATTTTCGACTTTTTTTCAAATTTTGTATTTTTTCGACTTTAATGTGTGTCATTTATACCAAAGAACATAGGTATGAATTTTTTTTTTTAAATTAAAAATAATTAATTAATATTCTTTGAATCGTGCGTCAATAATTCAATATCTCTCGGTTCGTTTTTAACTTTTAGAAAATATCATCAAATGATTCGTGATTTTTCTCCCATTTTTTATCGCACGTGGTCATTTATCCTTTATTTTCTTTTTTTTATCTACTTTATATCATCTGTAGATTCTTTTGTTCCTTATTGTGATGAAATCTCAGGGTCGACTGTACACTATATATATATATATATATATATATATATATATATATATATATATATATATATATATATATATATATATATATATATAAAAGACAAATTGGATGTTAAAGACGAATGAATGACTACATTTATTGGAATTCAATTCTGATAAAAGAATGCGATTTCCAATATCTCATCAAATATAAATTCCGTATAAAAAATATTGGTTCTAACAATGTAAAAATTATATTCTATTATATGATATAAAAAATATTTTTGTTTTTGTTTGCTAAAATAAAGAAACATTTTTTTTCGAATTAAATTGTATAGAAAATTTTAACTATACATAATTTGTAAATAATTTTTAAGATGATAGAAAATTATAAAAATTTAAATACAATTACTAATTTATTTTTAGGTTAGGAATGATTATTTTTTACACCCAGAGAAATTTTTTATTTCAACAAAATATAATATATTTGAATTAAATAAACGTATATTTGTCTCACTATTCCATTTATTTGGCGTAAATAAATTTTTCTTTTTTTTTTTTAAATTAAATAAAAATTTATTTAAATTAAATAAGAATTTATTTGAATCAAATAAATATTTATTAGGCTGTTAGACAAATATACCATTTATCTAGGTCTAATTATATGGAAAAAAATGTTTATTTGGAAAAGCGATATGTTTCTCTAGAATAGCGAAAACTTTTCTTATTTCAGTGAAACATATATCACTGTTCCAGTGAAATTTATCGTTGATTCAATTACAAATTTTTTTACTATGAAAAATTTCAAATTGACACAATTTAAGCTAATTAAATAACTCATTGAGGCTCTTAATTATTTTTTAAGATATAAATCAAACAGTTTTTAAATTAATCTGAAAAATTGAAATATTACTTTTTGAGGTTATGTTGTAATTGACATTTTCAATTTTCTGCAACAAAAATAAGTTATTTATGTATAAAATCGAAGTTTATTTTTCTAATTATTAGAAAATGACTTTATAGAGAAAAATCTATTTTTCAATTTTGGATTAAAAAAAAAAAAAAAATGGAAATTGAAAAAAAGACAATATTAAAGTTGAATATTTGACATATCTATTAATAAAAAAGTTTTTAGAGAACAAAAAGTCTATAGAAAATCCCGTTTTAAAAATCAAACGACAGCCCAATAAATATGTTGTTTATGCGTTTGTCGTGCTTTTTATTTGTGTGGACAACTTTTGATTGAATTCATGCGCATATATATATATATATATATATATATATGTGTCCTTTCATGTTACCCGCGAATATCAGATATTGGATTTCGGTGTGGCTAAAACATTTCGAATTTTTCATTTCACTTGTTTTTATCAATTTCATACTATTATCGAGCCAATCCTATACCGAGTTATGTTACAGCGAAAAAAAAGAAAAATTCAGAAATTATACTTGGCACTTATTTTTCAATATTTTATACACAAATTCTAAATGTAATATTTTTAAAATTTTTAAATTGGCGCATAATTATCCAATAAAAAAGCATTAATTAGATTTTTCATTTTAAAGAATTTCTTTAGAAATAAATTTTTAAAAACGAATTTTCATTTTTCGAATTAGCATTTGACAGTTAATTTTTTTTTTAATTGAATTTTCACTGAAAAAAATTTTTAGCAATCGAATTTTTTTTTATTAGAATAGATAAAAATATTTCTTTGGTAAATATGTTTTTTACTATAAATGACATTCTATAAAGTCGAAAAAAAATAATTTTTGGAAAAAAGTGTAAAATTATTACGGAATGACCCCAAAAAAATCCAAAAAAACGATTATAACTTTTAAACAAATTAAAGAATCGTTATGAAATTTGGTAATTATGTTCTTTGATATAAATGACACTTTAAAGTCGAAAATATACAAAATTTGAAAAAAAAATGGAAAATTACTACGGAATGACCCCAAAAAAATCCAAAAAAACGATTATAACTTTTTAACAAATTAATGGAACGTTATGAAACTTGATAATTCTGTTCTATGCTATCAATCACACCTTTTAATATTAAAAAATACAAATTTAGAAAAAAAAGTGTAAAATTATTACGGAATGACCCAAAAAAAAATCCAAAAAACGATTATAACTTCTAAACAAATTAAAGAATCGTTATGAAACTTGGTAATTATGTTCTTTGCTAAGAATAACATGTTTTACGTGCCAAAAAAAACAAATTTAAGAAAGAAAGCGAAAATTTACTACAAAATGACCTCAAAAACATTTATAACTTCCAAAAAAATTACACGATCGTTATAAAATTTGGTAATTATGTTCGTTACTATAAATGTCACCCTTTAAAGTCGAAAAATAACAAATTTTGGAAAAAAAGTGTAAAATTCTTATGGAATGACCCCAAAAAAATCCAAAAAATAGTTTTAACTTCTACAAAAATTAACGAATCCTTATAAAACTTAGGAATTATGTTCGTTACTATAAATGTCACACTTTAAAGTCGAAAAAAATAATTTTTGAAAAAAATTGTAAAATTATTATGGAATGACCCCAAAAAAATCCAAAAAACGATTATAACTTCTAAACAAATTAAAGAATCGTTATGAAACCTGGTAATTATGTTCTTTGCTATGAATGACACTTTTTAACGGCGAAAAAATAAAAATTTCAGAAAAAAATGTAAATTTATTACGGAATGACCCCCAAAAAAATTCAAAAAACAGTTTTATAACTTCTGACAAATAACTGCATCGTTCTAAAACTTAATAATTATGTTTGTTACTATAAATGTCACCCTTTAAAGTTGAAAACGGTTGAAAAATAACAAATTTTGGAAAAAAGTGTAAAATTCTTACGGAATGACACCAAAAAAATCCAAAAATAGTTTTAACTTCTACAGAAATTAACGAATCCTTATAAAATTTGGTAACTATATTCTTTGCTATAAATGACATCCTATAAAGACGAAAAAAAATTAATTTTTGGAAAAAAGTGTAAAATTATTACGGAATGGCCCCAAAAAAATTCAAAAAACAAAAATTAATTGATTGTTATAAAAATTGGTACTTACATTTAATGTTATTAATGACATACTTTAAAAGCAATAAATTACAAATTTTCATAACAATCCGTTAATTTGTTTATAAAAGTTATAATCGTTTTTTTTGGATTTTTTTTGTGTCATTCCGTAATAATTATAGGCTTTTTCTCAATTTCTGTTTTTTTTTTTAAATCTAAAGTGTATGATTTCTAGCAACGAACATAATTGTAAGTTTTATTACCATTTGTTAATTTGTTTATAAGTTTTTACTGTTTCTTTGAATTTTTTTTGGGTCATTCCGTAAAAATTAAACTTTTTTTTCCAAAATTTGTATGTTTGCTTTTATAGGGTGTCATTCAGAGTAAAGAACATAATTATCAAGTTTCATTAAGATCCGTTGATTTCTTTAGAAGTTATAACCGTTTTTTGGATTTTTTTGGGGTCATTCCGTAACAATTATGTTTTTTTTCTGAAATTTTAAATTTTTCGCCTTTAAAAATTGTTATTCATACCAAAGAACATAGTTACTAATTTTTAGAAAGTTCCAGTAATTATATTAAATGTTATAACTGTTTTTTTGGATTTTTTTGGGGTCATTCCGTAATAAATTTACACTTTTTTCCAAAAATTATATTTTTTACTTTAAAGGCCAATATTGATAGTATGTAACATAATTATCAAGTTTTATAACGATCTGGTTATTTGTTTAGATGTTCTAACTGTTTTTTTTTTTTTTTTTGATTTTTTGGGGGTCATTCCTTAATAATTATATGCTTTTGCTTCCTCGTGGAGGAAGCTTTGTAGTCCTTTCGTTTATAAAACTTTTCAAAGTGGCGGAAACAAATTTTTTTCTTTATAGAAACATGTTATATGAGATCCTGATCAATTGTCCGGATGTATGTGTGTGTGTGTGTGTGTGTGTGTGTGTGTGTGTGGATCCCTTTTTTGTTTAGAAGATAACTTTAACAGGTTTTAATGGATTTATATAAAATTTAGTAGGCTCATTTATTATATTAATACCTCAAATCTGACCAAAGGATTTTGAAAAATACTCCTAAAAAAAATTTATGGCCTTTTATTCAAAAATTTTTTTTTAATCGAAAAAATTTTTAAATAGAAAAATTTAATGTTATATACATATAATAATATATATTTTATATATATTTTATATATATTATATATATAATAATAATATAATAATAAAATCGTATTTTGAGTGTAGCTCAGCATCCGCTGGACCAATCAAAAAGTGCGCCATACATTTTTTGTTCAGAACTTTCTTCTAATCACTATGGTGGTATTCCCGAACGATTATCTCGCGAATTAAGTTTTTCGAAAATTTTTCCGAATTTTTTTTCTAGTTTAGCTCAGCATCCGCTGGACCAATCAAAAAGTGCGCCATACATTTTTTGTTCAGAACTTTCTTCTAATAACTATGACGGTATTCCCGAAAGATTATATAGCGAATTTAATTTTTTGAAAATCTTTCCAAATTATTTTTGAGTGTAGCTCAGCATCCATTGGACCAATCAAAAAGTGCGCAATACATTTTTTGTTCGAGACTCCCGGGTTAAGACTTTGGCGTTATTCCCAATTAATTATCTCGCAAATTTAATTTTTCAAATTTTTTAAAAAATTTATCTAGGTGTAGCTCAGCATCCGCTGGACCAATCAAAAAGTGCGCCATACATTTTTTGTTCAGAACTTTCTTCTAATCACTATGGTGGTATTCCCGAACGATTATCTCGCGAATTAAGTTTTTCGAAAATTTTTCCGAATTTTTTTTCTAGTTTAGCTCAGCATCCGCTGGACCAATCAAAAAGTGCGCCATACATTTTTTGTTCAGAACTTTCTTCTAATAACTATGACGGTATTCCCGAAAGATTATATAGCGAATTTAATTTTTTGAAAATCTTTCCAAATTATTTTTGAGTGTAGCTCAGCATCCATTGGACCAATCAAAAAGTGCGCAATACATTTTTTGTTCGAGACTCCCGGGTTAAGACTTTGGCGTTATTCCCAATTAATTATCTCGCAAATTTAATTTTTCAAATTTTTTAAAAAATTTATCTAGGTGTAGCTCAGCATCCGCTGGACCAATCAAAAAGTGCGCCATACATTTTTTGTTCGAAACTTTTTCCCTAATTTATTGGTGGTATTCCCGAACGATTATCTCGCGAATTTAATTTTTCCAAAATATTTTTGAATGTAGCTCAGCATCCGCTGGACCAATCAACAAGTGCGCCATACATTTTTTGTTCAGAACTTTCTTCTAATCACTATGGCGGTATTCCCGAAAGATTATCTAGCGAATTTAATTTTTTGAAAATTTTTCCAAATTATTTTTGAGTGTAGCTCAGCATCCGCTGGACCAATCAAAAAGTGCGCCATACATTTTTTGTTCGAGACTCCCAGGTTAAGACTTTGGCGTTATTCCCGATTAATTATCTCGCAAATTTAATTTTTCAAAATTTTTTAAAAAATTTATCTGAGTGTAGTTCAGCATCCGCTGGACCAATCAAGAAGTGCGCTGTACATTTTTTGTTCAGAACTTTCTTCTAATCACTATGGCGGTATTCCCGAAAGATTATCTAGCGAATTTAATTTTTTGAAAATTTTTCCAAATTATTTTTGAGTGTAGCTCAGCATCCGCTGGACCAATCAAAAAGTGCGCCATGCATTTTTTGTTTCAGACTCCCGGGTTAAGACTTTCGCGGTATTCTCGATTAATTATCTCGCAAATTTAATTTTTCAAAATTTTTTAAAAAATTTATCTGAGTGTAGCTCAGCATCCGCTGGACCAATCAAAAAGTGCTCCATACATTTTTTGTTCGAGACTCCCGGGTTAAGACTTTGGCGGTATTCCCGATTAATTATCTCGCAAATTTAATTTTTCAAAATTTTTTAAAAAATTTATCTGAGTGTAGCTCAGCATCCGCTGGACCAATCAAAAAGTGCGCCATACAGTTTTTGTTCGAAACTTTCTCCCTAATTTATTGGTGGTATTCCCGAACGATTATCTCGCGAATTTAATTTATCGAAAATTTTTCCAAAATATTTTTGAGTGTAGCTCAGCATCCGCTGGACCAATCAACAAGAGCGCCATACATTTTTTGTTCAGAACTTTTCCCCTATTTTATTGGAGGTATTCCTGAACGATTATCTCGCGAATTAAGTTTTTCGAATATTTTTCCAAAATATTTTTGAGTGTAGCTCAGCATCTGCTGGACCAATCAAAAAGTGCGCTATACATTTTTTGTTCGAAACTTTTTGACTATTTTTGCTTCCTCGTGGAGGAAACTTTGTAGTCCTTTCGTTTATAAAACTTTTCAAAGTGGCGGAAACAAATTTTTTTCTTTATAGAAACATGTTATATGAGATCCTGATTAATTGTCCGGATGTATGTATGTGTGTGTGTGTGTGTGTGTGTGTGGATCCCTTTTTTGTTTAGAAGATAACTTTAACAGGTTTTAATGGATGTAGATAAAATTTGGTAGGCTCATTTATCATATTAATATCTCAAATCTGAACAAAGGATTTTTAATAATTCCTCAAAAAAAATTTTTATCGTCTTTTTTCCAAAAATTTTTTTTTAATAGAAAAAATTTTTAAATGGAAAAATGTAAGGTTATATATAATAAAATCGTATTCCTTACGTCAAGACGAATCGATCGATATATATAAAGTATACATTTGAGGTAAATTTAAAGAATTAATGAAAGTTAAAAAATCAGAAATTCACATTTTAGCAATAAAACTTTGCTTTCTCCACGAGGAAGCAAATTTTTTTGCTGATCGTAAAGAGGAAGCAAAATGTTCATGTAATGAACATCTGAATTTACAACTTGTTTTCTTAATTTCTATTTTTTTTTTAAATCTAAAGTGTATGATTTATAGCAACGAATAATTGTAAGTTTCATTGTACGATTTGTTAATTTGTTTTATAAGTTTTTACTGTTTCTTTCAATTTTTTTGGGGTCATTCCGTAATAAATTTACGCTTTTTATCTTAAATTTGTATTTTTTCGAATTTAAAAGATGTTATTCATAGCAAATAACATAATTATCAAGTTTCATAAAGATCTGTTAATTTCTTTAGAAGTTATAACCGTTTTTTGGATTTTTTTTGGGTCATTCCGTAATAAATTTACACTTTTCTTTCTAAATTTGTATTTTGTCGCATTTAAAAGATTTTTTCATAGAAAAGAACGTAATTACCAAGGGAATATTCCTTAGCAAAGATATTCTAAAAGCCAGGAATTTATACTAAATACTAAGAATATATTCTTTTAAGAATTATATTAGATACTAAATTTTAGAATACTTTATTTTCGATAAAATAAATAAAGTAAATAATAAAACAATAGGTTTCTATTAACGTGTGAACATAATCGAAAATCGGAACATGCAGATGCAATTGCATGTATAAACACGTGGATGTTAAACGGATTTGCAACCGCATGTATATATATGGAGGGAATATTCACTTCAGGGAATCAGGGCTCAATTTCCATATACGAATTTTCCCACCAGTCGAGTGAAATAATTTTCAAGCAACTTTTCTCTCTCTCTATATCTCTTTTTTCTATTTATTTGATTCAAAAATATATATTTATTTGATTTAAATAAATTTTTATTTGATTCAAGCAAATTTTTATTTGATTTAAATAAACAATTTTATTTACGCCAAATAAATAGGCTAGTATATAGGCTATGGACAAATATTACGTTTATTTAACTCAAATATATTATATATTTGATTCAAATAAAACATTGCTTTGGGTGTATCGAGGAGTCGGTAAATAAAATTTTATTTTTCTCTTTCTTCTTTATTATTCCAACACGGAGAAAAAATTCTTTATCTGTAACAGCGATATATTACTCTAGAATAACGAAAACTTTTGCTGTTTTAGTGAAACATATCGTTGTTCCAGTTAAACTTATCGCTATTCTAGGAGAACAATTTTTTTTCCGTGAATCAAATTTTAGTATTCTTAACTAAATAACAAAATTAATTTCGTTATTATTTTTCTCAACGATTTCAAAAAAAAAATATCATTTTTAAACTAAATATAAAATTTTATTTTTATACAAAAAAAAAAAAAACTCTTTTCTCCTTATTTTTATACGTCAACCTTCGTTCACGTATTTTTAGTTTTAAAGAAAACTATTTTTTTGTCTTGTTAAAGAAAATAACGCGATTTCTATTGCTGATGTTATATTTAAAAAAAGAAAATAATTAGAAAATAAAGATTTTGTTTATTTATTGATTTTGAAAAAAAGAAAAGAAATTGTAATTAATGAAAATCAACATCGAAGCGAGGAGAGAGAGAGAGAGAGAAACTCCTTATACATAGAGAACGATTAGTCGTTAATGACTAATCTCCTTTTTTTTTCTCTTGTCGCTTTGACTCGACAAAAGGCATGTCACCCACGATCCAGCAGATGAGATATATTCGAGGTCAAATGTCACTGTTGGACATGTATATGAGCTATTCCACGACAAATAAAACATCAATTTTGCAATTTTATCTCCGATTTTTTTGAAACTTTTTTTTTTCATTTACTACTAATTGAGACTAACATTTATGAATTAAAAAAAAAAATTTTTACCAAGCCATTTACGAGATATGAATTTTTTCAAAATTTCACAATTTTAATGATTTTTTATTTTTCAATACTCATAACTTTTAAAATTGCATCAATTTGAAATTTTTTTTCTTCAAAATGTACGTTTTTAACCCTTAACTGGCACTAAGGGGTCCAGTAGACCCGAGCATTTTTTCTCGCTCAAATTGAATTTGAATATTTTTTTATATTATAATATATTAGTAATTATCTAAGTTTTTTGATACAACTAATTCGATACAAAAGCATAAATTAGTCATTTTTCCTGTTGTACCATCAGTCGGTAATGTAGATTTCTGTATGGGTTATTTTTTATATCGTCATTTTTCCTGTTGTACCACCAGTCGGTAATGTAGATTTCTAGGTTGGTAATTGTTTATATTATCATTTTCTGTTTTACCATCAGTCGGTAGTGTAGATTTCTATGTTGGTAATTGTTTATATCATTATTTTTTCTGTTTTACCATCAGTCGGTAGTGTAGATTTCTAGATTGGTAATTTTTTCAATCGTCATTTTTCCTGTAGTACCACCAGTCGGTAATGTAGATTTCTATGTCGTTAATTGTTCATATTATCATTTTTCTGTTTTACCATCAGCCGGTAATGTAGATTTCTATGTCGGTATGTAAAAAATGATGATACAAAAATTACCGACATAGAAATCTACATTACCGACTGTCGGTAAAACAGAAAAATAACGATATAAAAAAAATATGTGCAAAAATATTCAATATCGTTTGTAAAATACAAGTTTGAATACGCGTCGGGTCCAGCAGATCCATTGTTCTATTTACCTTCGAACGCAGAACAAATATTTTTTGAAAATTCGAAAATTAAAAAACAAATTCCAAAAATATTGTCCAAAGTGACAAAAGTAAGTCACGCATGACTCATTTATAGATTCTTAATCACTAAATATACATAGTGACCCAATAAATTATCTGAAGGTCGCGCCTTAATATGAAAATTAAAATTTTAAAATAAAAACGAAATTCTAAATTTAAAAAGTTTTGGCATTCGAAAATTTGTTTAATAATAAATATCAAAAATGTAATATAAAAAAAATTGTCATTTTTTCGCAAAGAGAAAATATTCTTTTTTTCAAACAAAAAAAAAAAAAAAAAAAAAAATACATATAGTATGTGTGTTTTAAAGTGTTGAGCAAAACCTGAAGGATGTTAAGCGTGAAATTCCTTTGACGTTCTTTTCTTTTTGTTGCATATACGAAAAGCGCATGTGCTTATTCATTCATGTATTTTTACGATTGGCCTTCTTTTATTTATTTTTTTTTTCATATTTTTCATCCTCGCAGACGACTCATCCAATGAGATGAGGAACTCGTTGAGATGGGCAAATTTTTTTTTCTCTCTTTTTTTTTTTTGAATGCGGTTTCTTTCCAAGTGGATGACGTCATCGCGGTTCTAATGGCGCCACTCATACATTTTAAAAGCAATGTATATGTAATTGGTTCCTTGGGTAATTTCGGACACAGGAGCCGGAGGAGAGAGAGTGGCAATTGTTATAGTCTCGTTTTGTCCGTCTGGCTTGTATCGACTTTACCCACTTTTGTTGAGAGGGTAGCATCGCCTTTCCCTTTTCACCACACAGAAGTAATCAATTTTTTTACTTTTTTTTTTTTTTGGAAAAAAAAGAAAGACTTTGAGTTTGTTTAAAAGTACTTAACAGTATGTAACTTTGTTCACTACTCGGGGGCATTTTCAATTTGAAAAATTCAGACAAGTGGTAGACACAAGAGTCCTTTGAAAATGGATTCTTGAGTAAACGAATTGGGTCACAGAGCGAATGGTATATATATATATTTTTTTTCTGTTGAATTTAAAGAGTAGATTTAATTAAAGTAGACAAATTTATTGTAATTAATTTTTTTTGCAACGAATAACATCGTTTAAAGGCGAAAAAATGCAAATTTAAGAAAGAAAGCGTAAATTTATTACGGAATGACCCCAAAAAAATCCAAAAAACGCTTATAACTTCTAAACAAATTAAAGAATTGTTATGAAACTTGGTATTTACGTGTTTTGCTATGAATGACACCATATACAAATAAAAAAAAAAATTTAGGAAAAAAAGTGTAAAATTGTTACGGAATGACCCCAAAAAAATCCAAAAAACGGTTAAAACTTCTAAAGAAATTAACGGATCCTAATAAAACTTTAAATTTATGTTCTTTGCGATAAATAATATTATTTTATTGCACATTTTTACAAATTTAGAAAAAAAAACAATAATTATTATGGAATGACCCCAAAAAAATCCAAAAAACGCTTATAACTTCTAAACAAATTGATGGAACGATATCAAACTTGGTAATTCTGTTTTCTGCTATCAATTACACCTTTTCATGTTAAAAAATAGAAATTTAGGAAAAAAAAGTGTAAAATTGTTACGGAATGACCCAAAAAAAATCCAAAAAACGCTTATAACTTCTAAACAAATTAACGGATCCTTATAAAACTTTAAATGTATGTTCTTTGCGATAAATAATATTATTTTATTGCACATTTTTACAAATTTAGAAAAAAAACAATAATTATTATGGAATGACCCAAAAAAAAAAAAATCGAAAAAGAGTTATAACTTCCACACGAATTACCGAATCGTCATGAAACTTGGTAATTGTGTTCTTTGCTATGAATTCGACCATTTAAAAACGAAAAAAATTTAAATTTAGAAAAAAAGCGTATTATTATTATGGAATGACCCCAAAAAAATCCAAAAAAACGCTTATAACTTCTAAACAAATTGATGGAACGTTATCAAACTTGGTAATTCTGTTTTCTGCTATCAATTACACCTTTTCATGTTAAAATATAGAAATTTAGAAAAAAAAGTGTAAAATTATTACGAAATAACCCCAAAAAAATCCAAAAAACGTTAAAAACTTCTTAAGAAATTAACGGATCCTTATAAAACTTTAAATTTATGTTCCTTGCGATAAATAATATTATTTTATTGCAGATTTGTACAAATTTAGAAAAAAAAAAACAATAATTATTATGGAATGACCCCAAAAAAATCCAAAAAACGGTTATAACTTTTAAACAAATTAACAGATCGTCATAAAACTTGGATATTGTGTTTTTTGCGATGAATTTTACTGTTTAATATCAAGAAATATAAATTTTCGAAAAAAGCGAATAATAATTACGGAATGGCCCCAAAAAATCCAAAAACGCTTATAACTTCTAAACAAATTGAAGAATTGTTATGAAACTTGATATTGATGTGCTTTGCTTATGAATGACACCATATAAAGACGAAAAAATACAAATTTAGAAAAAAAAAGTGTAAAATTGTTAGGGAATGACCCCAAAAAAATCCAAAAAACGCTTATAACTTTTAAAAAAATTGATGAAACGTTATGAAACTTGATAATTCTGTTCTATGCTATCAATTACACCTTTTAATGTTAATAAATACAAATTTAGAAAAATAATTGTAAAATTATTACGGAATGACCCCAAAAAAATCCAAAATAGGTTATAACTTCTAAATAAATTAACAGATCTTTATGAAACTTTTTAATTATGTTCTTTGTAACGTATAACATTGTATAAAGACGAAAAATAAATATTTAGAAAAAAAAACGCAAAATTATTATCGAATGTCCCAATGGAAATCCAAAAACCAATTTTTTTTTATTCGTATATGATTTTTAGAACTTATTTATGCCTTCTGTTTTCGATTTTTTTGTACTTTTTTTTTAAAAAATATTTTATTATCTATAATTTTTTTCTTCGCTTCTTTAATTTTACTTGAACAAACAAAAAACAATGTTTACGACGCATATATGTTTTGATCCACAAATATGCTGTTTTCTGTTTGGTTCATTTACATGAAAACTATAGCATTCACAGTATCATGAAACACCGATTAAGGTTCAAGGAACGTTAATGTTTAGCGTCTTTGCACTCCATTTGAAAGCACGCGCAGAATGAAACGTAGTATAATACGAAACAAAACTGTTCGTTGTTTCTATACAATATTTTTCTTTTTTTTTTTTTTTACTTAAAAATAGAATTAAAATTTTCCATTTGGATTTTAATATTCCGAATTATAAATATTTAATATTGTTATAATTAATTTTATTACTGATTTTTTTTTTTTGGGAAATTAAAAAAAACTGTAAAATTTTGGTAGAATTTTTATTTAACAGAATTTTACTACCTAGAATTTATTTATAGCTAAATTTTTATTTCTTCGAATTATATTATGTTATGGAATTTTTTTATTTTACAAAAAGAATATTATTTGTCCAAATGAATATCAGTTAGAAAAATTGTTTTATTCCGAAAAGACACAAATTTAGGGAAAAAAGTGTATAATTTGTTACGGAATGGCCCCAAAAAAATCTAAAAAAACATTTATAACTTTAAAACAAATTAACAAATAGTTATGAAATTTAGAAATTATTTTCTTTTTTATGAATGAAACACTTTAAAATAAAAAAAAAATTAGAAATTTAGAAAAAAGCGTACAATTGTTACGGAATGACCAAAAAAAAAAATCCAAAAAACGCTTATAACTTTCAAACAAATGAACCAATCGTTATGAAACTTGAAAATTATGATCTTTGCAATGAGTGACACCTTTTAAAGGTAAAAGAATAAAAAATTTTTGAAAAAAAGACTAAAATTATTACGGAATAACCCCAAAAAAATCCAAAAAATGGTTATAACTTTTAAACAAATTAATGGATCGTTATGAAACTTGGTAATTATGTTCTTTGCTATGAATAACATCTTCTAAATGCAAAAAAATACAAATTTAAGAAATAAAGCGTAAATTTAATAGCGAATGACCCCAAAAAATATCCAAAAATGGGTTATAACTTCTAAAAAAATTAACGGATCCTTATTAAACTTGATAATTACATTCTTAGCGATAATTGACACTCTTTTATTGTAAATTGATATAAATTTAGGAAAAAAAGCGTAAAATTATTACGGAATGACCCCAAAAAAATCCAAAAAAACAGTTATAACTTCTAAAGAAATTAACGGATCGTTACGAAACTTGGTAATTATGTTCTTTGCGATGAATAACACCATTTATAAGCGAAAAAAAAGAAATTTTGAAAAAAAAGTAAAATTATTATGGAATGACCCAAAAAAAAATCTAAAAAACGGCTATAACTTTAAAAGAAATTAACGAATCCTTATAAAACTTGGTAATTATGTTCTCTGCTATGAATAACATGTTTTACGTGCGAAAAAAAACAAGTTTAAGAATGAATGCGAAAATTTATTACGGAATGACCTCAAAAACATTTATAATTTCTAAAAAAATTACTGGATCGTTATAAAATTTGGTAATTATGTTAGTTGCTATAAATGGCACACTGCAAAGATGAAAAAATACAAATTTAGAAAAAAAAGTGTAAAATTATTACGGAATGACCCTAAAAAAATCCAAAAAACAGTTATAACTTCTAAACAATTTAACAGAGCGTTATGAAACTTGATAATTATGTTCTTTGCAATGAATGACATCTATTAAATTCTGAATCCAAATCTGACTTCAGAATTTACCAAGCACGTCAGGTTTTTGAAATATTTTAACCCAAAAATACAAAAATTACGTTTTTTGACCATTTTTGAGGTTATGTAACATCACGAGATAATTTTTTAGGTTAGAATATCTCGAATACATGCGACGTGCCGGGTTTATACTTATGTCAAATTTGGTTTTAGTATTTGAATTTTTGAATTTATAACAGGGAACACAATTATCAATAGTTTCATAACAATTAGGTAATTAGATTAAAAATTACAACAGTTTTTTTTTTTTTTTGAATTTTTCTGGGGGTCATTCTGTCATAATTTTACACTTTTTCTTTCTAAATTTTTGTTTTTCAACTCTAAGGAGTGTGACTTATAGCAAAGAACATAATTACCAAATTTCATAATGATTCATCAATTTGTTTAGAAGTTATAACCGATTTTTGGATTTTTTTGTGGTCATTCCGTAATAAATTTATGCTTTTTATCTTAAATTTGTATTTTTTCGAATTCAAAAGATGTTATTCATAGCAAAGAACATAATTACCAAATTTCATAACGATTCATCAATTTGTTTAGAAGTTATAACCGATTTTTGGATTTTTTTGGGGTCATTCCGTAATAATTTTACACTTTTTTTTCTAAATTTGTATTTTTTGGACATTAAAGAGTAAAATTTATAGTAAAGAACATAATTACCAAGTTTCATAACAATCCGGTAATTTGTTTATCAGTTATAAGCGTTTTTTGGATTTTTTTGGGGTTATTCCGTAATAATTTTACGATTTTCTTCCTAAATTTGTATTTCTTTTCGTCTTTAACGTATGTTATTCATTGCAAAGAACATAAATATCGAGTTTAATAACTATTCAAAAAAAAATATATATTTTTTTTATTTATAAAAAAATATTGGATTTAATTTAATTTAATTTAATTCAATGTAAATTAAGTTTTTTAAATTAAAAATAATGTTTAACTGAAAAAATTCTCGTTCTTTCTTTTGGTGCTTGTTGAAAATAATATATGTTAATAAATGATAACCAACAATCTGTCTCGTGTTTCCGTTGAAAATCATTATAGCGGACGTATTCGACTTTCTCTGCCGATACACATACATATATATATATATATATTGTAGCGATAAAGGCCATTCATAATTTTAATGGTCCTAATCAGGCCGCTACGATAGTGCCTTTACGCTCGTGATTGAACCACTTCACCTCTCAACCATTTCATTGATTCCAAACGATTAATCATCGGAAATGTCAATCCAAGTATAGACGAGATTTTATATATATAAAGATAATCACGTAATCATTTGCGAGATACGCTGTAAACGAGATTTTTAGTTTCATAACACACTGTTGTTGTTATCGAGAGTCTTTTTTTCCACTTGTACAATTTTTTTTTATCTTTTATATATTTCGCTCTTTTTTTTATAAAATTATTATTGTTGAAGATATGATAAGTCTCCAGTATGGGTCATTTCATGTCAAATGTACCCAACCCATGTTTTTGACAAGTTTAGGTTAGGTTAGGTTATGTTAGGTTAGGTTTCGTTATGTTAGGTTAGGTTTCGTTAGGTTAGGTTGGGTTAGGTTATGTTAGGTTTCGTTAGGTTAGGTTGGGTTAGGTTATGTTAGGTTAGGTTGGGTTAAGTTAGGTTATGTTAGGTTTCGTTAGGTTAGGTTAGGTTGGGTTAAGTTTGGTTGGGTTAAGTTAGGTTTATTTTGGGTTAAGTTAGGTTAGGTTGGGTTAAGTTAGGTTAGATTGGGTTAAGTTAGGTTATGTTATGTTAAGTTAGGTTTCTTTATGTTATGTTAGGTTAGGTTGAGTTAAGTTAGGTTAGGTTATGTTAGGTTGGGTTGGGTTAAATTAGGTTATGTTAGGTTAGGTTAGGTTAGGTTGGGTTAAGTTAGGTTAGGTTATGTTAGGTTTCGTTAGGTTGGGTTAAGTTAGGTTAGGTTGGTTACTTTTGACATGGAATGACCCATATATATATATACCAATATTACTATTTTAGTTCTGATTTTAACCTCAAACCCACAGGCGAATTCACGACCCATATATTAGTATTAAAACGAACATAACCTCAAAATTTGAAGGTCCTAGGTCTCCAGGTTTCAAGGTCATGAACCAAACATAACCTTAAAATTCAAGGGCATAAGATTTCAGAATTCAACGTCAGAGATCAAACATAACCTCAAAAATTATAGGGCATAGGTTTCCAGGATTCAAGGACTTAATTCAAATATAACCTAAAAATTCAAGGATATAGGTCAAGGGACCGTTGGATTTAAGGCTATGACCGACAAACATAACTTTAATTACCCCTATATAATCAAGAAACGAACATAACCTCAAAATTTAGATAAAATTTAAATAATTTTAATATCTTTTTATTAATCAATTTTCACTAGTATCAAATAAATATTTATTTCCATCAAATAATTATTATATTTAAATCAATTAAATAGAATTTATTTTAAATACAGAAATTATTAAAATTTTTATAAAAAAAAAAAAAAAAAAAAATTACCTCTTATTTGAAAATAGTCAAGTAAAAGACTAAAGAAAAATAATTGTAAGAATATTCTTTCGAAAGAAGCATATACGTTTACATGAAAAATAGAAAACTTTACTCTTATATGAAAGGCTTGTGAGATGTCAAAAAAAAAAAAAAAGAAAAAAAAATTGGCAGGCAAGTCTCAAATGGTAATACGAAGAGAGAGAGAGAGAGAGAGAGAGAGAGAGAGAGAGAGAGAGAGAGAGAGAGAGAGAGAGAGAGAGAGAGAGAGAGAGAGAGAGAGAGAGAGAGAGAGAGAGAGAGAGAGAGAGAGAGAGAGAGAGAGAGAGAGAGAGAGAGAGAGAGAGAGAGAGAGAGAGAGAGAGAGAGAGAGAGAGAGAGAGGAGAGAGAGAGAGAGAGAGAGAGAGAGAGAGAGAGAGAGAGAGAGAGAGAGAGAGAGAGAGAGAGAGAGAGAGAGAGAGAGAGAGAGAGAGAGAGAGAGAGAGAGAGAGAGAGAGAGAGAGAGAGAGAGAGAGAGAGAGAGAGAGAGAGAGAGAGAGAGAGAGAGAGAGAGAGAGAGAGAGAGAGAGAGAGAGAGAGAGAGAGAGAGAGAGAGAGAGAGAGAGAGAGAGAGAGAGAGAGAGAGAGAGAGAGAGAGAGAGAGAGAGAGAGAGAGAGAGAATAAGATACGCGATGGTATGGTGGAATATGAAAGAACGTAACGGCAATGGAGGAAAAGTTCATTTTATCCAAAGTACAGTGCTCTGTTCTCTCTGGGTGTGAGGTAAAACACCAAGGGACTTTCATGTATATAAAAGGTATTTTACTTGAACCATATAGGATACGTGTTAAAGCATATTACATTTAAACAATCACGATTATATTCATACAATTTTTTTTTCTTATTCTTTTATGGAAGAAAAAATCACTTTTCAAGATTTTGTATATATAGAAAAATTATTTTTTCAAAAATAAATTAACAAAAAAAAAATTTTTTTTTTTTTAACTAACTTTTAAGGAATATTTTGGTAACATAATCTAAAAACATTATTTTTAGGTTATGTCATTTAGGTTATACTATACATTAAGAATATTATTTATAGGTTATGTTACTTTTGCTAGAACATAACATAAAAACATTATTTTTAGGTTATGTCATCTAGGTTATACTATAACGTAAGAATATTATTTATAGGTTATGTTACTTTTGCTATAACATAACATAAAAACATTATTTTTAGGTTATGTTACTTAAATCGTACCTGAAACTTTTTTTTACATAGGAAACGAATTAAGTAACATAACCTAAAAACATAACTTTTGGGTCATGTTTATGTGGCATAATCTAAAAACAACTTTTGGGTTATGTTTATGTGACATAACCTAAAAACATAACTTTTAGGTTATGTTTATGTAACATAGCATACAACCATAACTTTTGGGTTATGTTTATGTGACATAACCTAAAAACATAATTTTTGGGTCATGTTTATGTCGCATAATCTAAAAACAACTTTTGGGTTATGTTTATGTGACATAACCTAAAAATATAACTTTTAGGTTATGTTTAGGTAACATAACCTAAAAACATAACTTTTGGGTAAATCGTTATCTAAATCGTTAAATCGTTAATATGTTTGCGCTTTAATGAATTTCCGTGAAATCTGCGAATTGACAAGAAAGAATAATTCTTCATTCGTGTGGAATCATTTTTAAGAAACTTTTACTCGCTTAAACGAGTTCGTGTGGCGACACAAGGAGAGTCGTTGTTCATTAAAAGAACTCTCTCTCTCTCTCTCTCTCTCTCTCTCTCTCTTTCTCGTTCTCGAGAGACGATTTATTGGAAAAAGTATGGCGCGCGGGGAACATTTTTTTTTTTTGCACATCGTGGGAGGATTGTTGAAGAGGAAAAATTTAACGATTCGATTTACATTTCAACTATAAAGTTCTTAAAAACGGTCGCCGCGCAGAAGTACCCGCAGTGATTCGTATTAAATGAATTTTTTTTTTTTTTTTTTTTTTTGACGTCACATTAACCGGATGCATACCTTCGCGACTGAAAACTAAAGATGTGAATCATCAAATAACACCTCATACTTCTTCCGTGATCGTGAATTTCGCTTTTTTTTTTTCTTGCAATTATTCCATGGAAATTTTATTTTTCCCTTTTTTTGTGTTTATTATCATTTAAAAATGAATTATTAAATTACAAATTAGAAAAAATTAATTAAAATTTATTTCTGTCTTGTAAAATTTTAAAAAAAAATTTTTTTTTAAATGCTATAAAAATCTATAAAAAAATTAAGTATCAAGGAAATTTTAAAAAATAACTACTTTGCAACAAAGGGCTTTAAGACAGTGAAGGGTAGAAATAAAATGAAAAAAAAAAAAAAAATTGAAACAATGAAAAATAATTTTTTTTTTCTCATTTCATTTAAAATTTGGTTATCTCTCATGAAATTTTTTTTTTTTTTTTTTTTTGAGAAACTTTTATCTTGTGAATTATTTAAATTAGAAAACTTGTATATCTCACAAAAAAAATTGCATGGTTTTATACTGGTACGTATGTAGATAGAATAAATCTTGTGGATTTTCCTGACCAGAAGCCACGTTGTTTTCAAAATTAATTTCTCTGCCAGATAAAGAATCCTAAGGTACATAGAGGAATTGAACATTTTTTTTTTTTTTTTTTTTTTTTTTTTTTAAATGTTTTTCTTGATTCAATTTAGAATCATTTACGGTCACTTGAATTATATAACTATAGGTATTTTCTAATTGTTAGAAAACTTAAAAACTTAACAACAATTACGTTAATAATAACAATAATAATAACAATAATAATAAAAAAGTACAATTGTTACGGAATGACCCCAAAAAAATTCAAAAAATGGTTATAACTTCCACAGAAATCAACGGATTGTTATGAAATTTGGTAATTATGTTAATTGTTATGAATCACATCCTTTGAAGTCGAAAAAGTACAAATTTTTGTATAAACGGTAATTTATTACGTAATGACACCAAAAAATTCAAAAAAAAAAAAAGGGCTATAACTTGTAAGGAAATTACCGGATCGTTATGAAATTCAGCAATTATATTCTTTGCTATGAATATACCCCTTTAAAGGCAAAAAAAATTCAAATTTAGAAAAGAAAAGTAAAATTATTACGGAATGACCCAAAAAAAAAATTCAAAAAACTGAGATAACTTTTAAACAAATTAACGGATCGTTATAAAACTTTGTTATTATATTCATTCTTATGAATTACATCCTTTAAAGACAGGAAAATACAAATTTTTGAAAAAAAAGTAAATTTATTACGAAATGACCCCAAAAAATAAAAAAAAACGGTTAAAACTTCTACAGAAATTAATATATCAATATTAAATTTGGTAAATATATTTTTTGACATGATAGTCACTCTTTAAAGGCATAAAAAATTAAAATTTAGGGAAAAAAGAGTACATTTATTATGGAATGACCCCAAAAAAAATCCAAAAAACTGTTATAACTTTGAAGCAAATTAATTTTTCGTTATGAAACTTTGTATTTTTATTCATTGTCATAAATCACACTATTTAAAAGCGAAAAAAAAAGTTATGAACAGTATTAACTTCCAAAAAATTGTCGGAACGTCATGAAACTTGGTAATTATGTTCTTTGGCATGAATAATATACTTTAAAGGAGCTTTGTTCTATAAATTTTTTATTTTTTTCACTTCTAAATAGTGTTATTTATTGTAAAGAACATAATTACCAAGTTTCATAAGGATTCGTTAATTTCTTTTTAAGTTATAACCGTTTTTTGGATTTTTTTTTGGGTCATTCCGTAATAAGTTATCACTTTTTTTGTGAAATTTGTATTTTTCACCTTTGAAGGATGTGATACATTTAGAAGAAAACAATTATAAAGTTTCATAATTTTTTGGTAATCTGTTTAGAAATTATAATCGTTTTTTTGGATTTTTTTTTTTTTGGTAATTCCGTAATAAGTTTTCACTTTTTTAGCAAAATTTGTATTTTTTTCGCCTTTATAAGTTGTTATTCATAGTAAAGAACATAATTACCAAGTTTCATAAGGATTCGTTAATTTCTTTAACAGTTATATCAGTTTTTTTTGGGTCATTCCGTAATAATTTTACTTCATTTCCTAGATTTTTAATTTTTTGCTTATTAATGGTGATATTCATAGCAGAGAACATAACTACCAAGTTTTATAAGGATTCGTTAATTTCTTTTTAAGTTATAACCGTTTTTTGGATTTTTTTTTTGGGTCATTCCATAATAATTTTACTTTTTTTTTCCAAATTTGTATCAATCTGCAATAATAGAATGTAATTTATTACAATGAGAAAAATTACCAAGTTTCATAAGAATTCGTTAATTTCTGTAGAAGTTATAATAATTTTTTGGATTTTTTATGGGGTCATTCCGTAATAATTTTACGCTTTTTTTCCTAAATTGTTTTTTTTTCGCTTATAAATGGTGTTATTCATTGCAAATAACATAATTACCAAGTTTCATAACGATCCGTTAATTTCTTTAGAAGTTATAACTGTTTTTTTGGATTTTTTTGGGGTCATTCCGTAACAATTTTACACTTTTTTCTCTAATTTTGAATTTTTTCGCCATTAAAGGATGACTTTCCTTGTAATTTATTCTGTCATATGAATTTTCAGTTATATAAAAATTTTCGTAATCTAAAATATCGGTTTAATTGAAATTCTGTCAAAAAAAACTAATTTGTTAAAAAAAAAAAAAAAAAAAAAAAAAAAAAAAAAATTCCCTCAAATTTCGGATTTTTGGAAAAGTTTCCCCTTTTGGGAAATTTAAGAGATAACCTATCGGAGGAATACGACTAAAATCTCAAATAAATAATCTACAAATTCCCAATGTTTCTTATAAAAAAAAATTAAAAATTCTCTTTTGACGAAATAATGCCCGGAAGTTGAACTTGGAACATGAGTCTACATTACTACAAATGTGTGTGTTTGTACGTGGTTTAAAGACGCCGTCCGGTGACCCGGTGCACGTTTCGAGATTCAACTAAATATAGCAGGGTTTTATATATAACTTATATATATATATATATATATATATATATATATATATATATATGAGGAGGGAGGACCTTAAGACAAAGTCTAGCAAACGTCGAGCCTCAAGAAAAGTTGTATTTTTCAAAGTCTCGCGGACAACAAACTCATCACGATTCAAATAGCAAAGTTATATACTCTCGACTACTATTTTCTTCAAGGTCAAGTGCTATACGAATATAAACAGATGCCTTTGAATTAATACTATTCACCAATCATCAATTTTTACCTAAAATCATTACCTACTATTAAATACTTTTTTTCTTTTTTTTAGAAAAAATCTTTAAAAGAACTATATATTGATTCTTGATGAAATTTAGTTTTCTAAGAGGAAATAAAAAAAAAAAATTATTTGAAACAACTTTTTACTAATTCCAACACGAAAAAAAAATCTTCACCTGAAACAGCGATATGTTTCACTAAAACAGAGAAAGTTTTCGCTATTCTAGAGAAATATATCGCTGTTCCAGAGAAACTTATCGCTGTTCCAAGTGAATTAGCGAAATCTTATAAAACTTAATAATTATTTTTTTTTTTCTAAGAATTCCACTGTTTAAAGGGGAAAAAATACAAATTTTGAAAATAATGTAAAATTATTACGAAATGACCCCAAAAAAAAAATCCAAAAAACGTTTATAACTTCTATAGAAATTAATGAATCGTTATGAAACTTTGTAATTATGTTCTTTGCGATGAATAACACCAATCATAAGCGAAAAAAAGGAAATTTAGGAAAAAAAGCGTAAAATTATTACGGAATGACCAAAAAAAAAAAAAAAAAATCGAAAAAACGATTATAACTGCTAAAGAAATTAGCGAAATCTTATAGAACTTAATAATTATGTTTTTTTCTAAGAATTCCACTGTTTAAAGGCAAAAAAAAATTCAAATTTTGAAAAAAATTTAAAATTATTACGAAATGACCCAAAAAAAAAATACAAAAAACGTTTATAACTTCTATAAAAATTAACGAATCGTTATTAAACTTGGTGATTGTATTCATTTCTATGATATTTTCTCTTTAAAGGCGAAAAAGTACAAATTTAGGGGAAAAAAATAAAATATTTACGGAATGACCCAAAAAAAATCCAAAAAAACGCTTATAACTTCAAAAAAAATTAACAGATCGTCATAAAACTTGGATATTGTGTTTTTTGCGATGAATTTTACTGTTTAATATCAAGAAATATAAATTTTCGAAAAAAGCGAATAATAATTACGCAATGGCCCCAAAAAAAATTCAAAAAACGCTTATAACTTCTAAGCAAATTAACGGATCGTTATGAAACTTGGTAATTATATTCTTTGCGATGAATGTCATTCTATTATTGCAGATTGATACAAATTTAGAAATAAATAAAAGTAAAATTATTATGGAATGACCCCAAAAATCCAAAAAACGGTTATAACTGCTAAAGAAATTAGCGAAATCTTATAAAACTCATTAATTATGTTTTTTTTTCAAAAAATCCCACTGTTTAAAGGCAAAAAAAATTCAAATTATGAAAAAAATGTAAAATTATTACGAAATGACCCAAAAAAAAAAATCCAAAAAATCGCTTATAACTTAGAAAAAAATTAACAGATCGTAATAAAACTTGGATATTGTGTTTTCTGCCATGAATTTTACTGTTTAATATCAAGAAATATAAATTTTCGAAAAAAAGCGAATAATAATTACGGAATGGCCAAAAAAAAAAAAAAATTCAAAACACGCTTATAACTTCTAAGCAAATTAACGAATCGTTATGAAACTTGGTAATTATATTCTTTGCGATGAATGTCATTCTATTATTGCAGATTGATACAAATTTAGAAAAATAAAAGTAAAATTATTATGGAATGACCCCAAAAAAATCCAAAAAACGGTTATAACTTCCAAACAAATTACCAGATTGTTATGAATCTTGATAAGTATATAGTTTTCAAGAAGTAATATTATTTAAAGACGAAAAAAATACAAATTTATGTAAAAAGTGTAAAATTATTACTGAATGACCCCAAAAAAATCCAAAAAACGATTATAACTGCTAAAGAAATTAGCGAAATCTTATAAAACTCATTAATTATGTTTGTTATTTCAAAAAATCCCACTGTTTAAAGGCAAAAAAAATTCAAATTTTAAAAAAAATGTAAAATTATTACGAAATGACCCCAAAAAAAAAATCCAAAAAACGTTTATAACTTCTATAAAAATTAACGAATCGTTATTAAACTTAGTGATTGTATTCCTTTCTATGATATTTACTCTTTAAAGCCGAAAAAGTACAAATTTAGGGGAAAAAAATAAAATATTTATGGAATGACCCCAAAAAAAAATCCAAAAAAACGCTTATAACTTCGAAAAAAATTAACAAATCGTAATAAAACTTGGATATTGTGTTTTTTGCCATGAATTTTACTGTTTAATATCAAGAAATATAAATTTTCGAAAAAAATTTAGGAAAATAAAAGTAAAACTATTATGGAATGACCCCAAAAAAATTCCAAAAAATAGTTATAACTTTTAAAAAAAAAATTAACGGTTCGTTATGAAATTTTCTAATTATATTCTTTGCTTTAAATGACATAATTTAGAAAGCAAAAAAATACAAATTTTTAAAAAAAGCGTAAATTTATTGCAGAATAACCCCAAAAAAAAAAAAAAAAATTGAAAAAAAACAGTTCAAACAACTTTTTACTAATTCCAACACGAAAAAAAAATCTTTACCTGAAACACGGATATGTTTCACTAAAACAGAGAAAGTTTTCGCTATTCTAGAGAAATATATCGCTGTACCAGAGAAACTTATCGCTGTTCCAAGTGAAGATTTTTTTGCGTGAAGATGAAATTTTTTTAATTTAAAATTTTTTTATTTATATCACGGAAAAAAAGCTTTACCTGCGAAATAATGTTTCACTGTAACAGCGATGTTTTTTTTTTCTTAAACAGGTAAAGTATTTGCTATTTTAGAGAAACATATCGCTGTTACAGATATAAAGATTTTTTTTTTTCCGTGTATATACTAAAGCAAAATCGGAAATAAAAGGGAAATTTATGAGTAATATTCAAGAAAACCGAGACCCCATAATATAAACTATCTCTCTATATTATAAAAAGATTTCGACGCCGTTTCAATACCCCTTTGACCTTGACCTTTGACCTTGATTTTTGACCTTTGACCTTGACCATTCACCTCCTTTGCCCTCAAAATTTAGGTCAAATTTAAGAGCAGTTTTGACCTTTAACCTCCTTTGCCCTCAAAATTTGGACCTTTAGCCTTTGACCAATGTTTTTTGACACTAAGGTTAGGTAAAGGTGAGCCAACCCATGTTTTTGACATGGATAGTACAATAGTTGGTTACACTTGATATGGAATGACCCATATGAATATAGCTGCAAGTCCCCCCCCCCTTCTCCCTCTCCCTGGCAAAAAATGACCTAAATTTTAAGGTTATGTTCGTTTCAAGACTCTGAATAGGGCCGCAAGTCCTCCCCCCTTCCCTTACCCTCTCTCCGTATTTCCCACCAAAAATGACATAAATTTTGAGGTTATGATCGTTTCAAAACTGAATAGGGTCGACAGTCCTCCCCTCTCTCCGTATTTCCCGCCAAAAGTGACCTAAATTCAGAGGTTATGTTTGTTTCAAGACTCTGAATAGAGCAGCAAGTCGTTTCCCCTTCCCTCATCTCTCTCCGTATTTCCCGCCAAAAATGACATAAATTATATGAGGTTATGTTCATTTCAAGATTTTCAAAATAGCCACAAGTATAGGTAGATTTCCTGCCAAAAATGACCTAAATTTAAAGGTTATGTTCGATTCAAGACTGTGAATATAGTCGCAAGGCCCCCCCTCCTTTCTTACGTTGAAGGAGAGGTGGGTTTTCCAACGAAATTGAACTAAATTTTAAGGTTAAGTTATTTTGTCAGGCAACGACCAAGAAACAAACATAACGTCAAAATTTAGGCCAAAATTTGGCGCAAAAAGACAATGGAACAAACATAACCTCAAAATTTAGGTCAAACTTTGAAGGAAAATGACCAAAAAACGAACATAACCTTAAATGTAGGTCAAATTTTAGCTGGAAAATTTAAAAAATTAGATAAATTTTGTTTTAAAAATTGAAAATAATAAAAATTATTGTTAATTAAAATCGTAAATGACATTTAAAGAAATAAATAATAAAATATTAATAATAGTTTTAAATTCCAGAAATTGTCTAAACATTAACTCAAACATCTACCCAAAAAAAAAAAAAAAAAAAAAACGATGAATGAATTAAAGGAAGTAACTAAATATTGAGTTTTACGAGATTATCAAAGAGACTTTAATTATACTCAAATATCCACAAAAGAATTTTTTATTAAAAAAATGAATAATTAAAATTTTGTATTCTGTAAAATTGATTTATCTCACACCACTGATTTTTTTCTTTTTTTTTTTTTTTTAGTTCCGGTTTCATTCACTCATTGACCTCATTCATAAATTTTTATTCTCTTTATGCAAAACCGCGAGGCGTTAAAATCCATTAATATTCAACAATTAATAATTAACAATTCTTCAATTTTTTATTTTTACATCGTTTTTCTTTTTTTAATCGATCAAAATTTTCTTTCATATTTCTTTTATGATTAATATAACGGAAAAAAAAGATTTATCTGTAATAGCGAAACGTTTCACTATATATAGTGTAGCAAAAGTTTTACTTGTTTCAGTTAAATCTTTCGCTATTCTAGTTAAAACCTTTCGCTAAATTAGGTAAATATTTTTTTCCATGTATTTTTGTTTGTATTTATAATTTTTTATATTTTTTAATTATTTTTATTTATATTTTTTATTTAAAATTTTTTTTTTATTTATCAAGTAAACGGGCTTAGAAAAATGAAAAATATTATTTATTTTTTACCTTTAATTTTTTATTCACACAGAATATAAATATAAATAAATTTATGGAAAATAATTTTCCTTATTATTTTATATACAAAAAATGAAAGTAAAAAAAAAAAAAAAAAAAATTTGACGTTTCTCCTAGAATTGGATTGAAATAAAATCTCATGTGTCGTCTGCGGGAATTAGATGAACAAAATAAACGAGATCCAGGCTTCGGTTTTAACGACGTGTGACAAGTTTCGAGTAACGCGAAGCATACGGATTGCATAAACCTATGTTGTACATATATATATATATATATATATATATATATATATATATATATATAACACATAATCTAGGTTGTTTAGTACAATACTCTATAGACTATATATATATATATATATATATATACATGATCTTGCTGTATTTCACGTGTAGATTTATGTAAATGTTCTCGAATAAAGGGGAGGATAAACTTGTCAAGCAGAACTTTTGTAATTTTCAGGGGAAAATTTCGTTTCTCATATTCAAAAAAAAAAAAATAACAGAAATCAAAAATTTAGGCAATAAAAATTTAAAAATAAAAATAATATAAAAAAGTTTTCTATGAAAAAAAAGGAAATTAATTGTATTAATTATTTAATTTATAGAGAAAAGAAACTCAACCGGCAAAAATTCGAACGTAAATGGCACAACGGGTCTGCTGGACCTGACGCATATTATCAAACGTGTATTGTACAGGCGGTGTTAAATATTTTTTGAACATATTATTTTCTATCGTTCGTTTTCCTGTTTTACCGACAGTCGGTAATGTAGATTTCTATGTCGGTAATTTTTATATCATCATTTTTTTTTTACATACCAACATATAAAATCTACATTACCGGCTGATGGTAAAACAGAAAAATGATAATATGAACAATTAACGATATGAAAATCTACATTACCAATTGATGATACAACAGAAAAAAAATGACGATTTAGAAAATTACCGACATAGAAATCTACATTACCGACTGATGGTACAACAGGAAAAATGACGAATCGAATTAGCTGTATCAAAAAACTTAGAAAATTTTACTAATATGTCAAACTAATAATATTAAAATATAAAAAAATATTCAAATTTAATTAATTTGAGAGAGAAAAAATGATCGGGTCTACTGGACCCATAGTGCCAATTAAGGGTTAATAGTGAAGAAAAAGTTTTAAAAAACGAGATGAATACTGGGTACATATTATTTTTTGAAACAAAAAAAAAATTTGCTTAAATAAATGGACCAAATTTCAACGTTATACACTTTTTTTGCCCTTTTAGCTTTTACCGCATTGTACATTCCTCGCATTTAAAAAAAAAAAAAAAAAAAAAAAAAAAACATTATTAACGTTCTCAGTTTATCATTGAAAATTATTTTTCTGTATTCATTTAAAAATACACGCGAAGAATAATGAAAAAAAAAAATTGTCCCCTTTGACACGCATTTTGCAAAGGCCATGCGGCAATGTTTTTAATTTCGTGAAAGTGAGCAACGTTGGAAATGTGAATTTTTTTTTCAACTCGTCGCTATTTTTTTTTTTTTTTTTTGTATCCGATCATTCCGTGTATTCAACTTGAAACTGAAACAGATACGAATGCTCCAGTTAACCAATAGTACAAAATCTCACATTTCAGATTCTCAATTATTCAGCTCTCTCTCTCTCTCTCTCTCTCTCTCTCTCTCTCTATCTCTTGCAATTCACACAAAAAGTCAATGTGTATAGGTATAGACTCGCGAACTCAAAGGAATCTTCTTTACTACTTCTAAGCTATGATTTAATCAGCAAATACCACTCTTGAAAAATTAATCATTTTTTTTTTTTACTTCGTTTAAGTAATTTAGCAAATCCTAAAGGGATGCATGAGAAAATGATAAAAATTAAATTATTAGAATTTTCGTTTTGATAGAATTTCATTAGATTTAATTTACATTGAGACAAAATTTATTTTTCGAATTATTATTTTGCAGAATATTTCGTAAAGAGAATTTCTATATTACAGAATAATTATAATACAATGAATAATATACTTTAAAGGCGAAAAAATACAAATTTTTGAAAAAAAAGGTAAAATTATTACGGAATGACCCAAAAAAAAATCCAAAAACAAGTTATAACTTCAAAAAAAAAAAATTAACGGTTCATTATGAAATTTTCTAATTATATTCTTTGCTTTAAATGACATAATTTAAAAAGCAAAAAAATACAAATATTTAAAAAAAGCGTAAATTTATTGCAGAATAACAAAAAAAAAAAAAATTGAAAAAAATCGGTTATAACTTTTAAAAAAATTAACGAATCTTTATGAAACTCCAAAACCATGTTCTTTGCAATGAATAACATACTTTAAGAGCAAAAAAAATACATATTTAGAAAAAAGCATAAATTTATTTCGGAATGACCCCCAAAAAAATTCCAAAAATCTGTTATAACTTTAAAACAAATTAATTTTTCGTTATGAAACTTGGTAATTATGTTTTTTGCAATGAGTAACAACTTATAAAGGCGAAAATATACAAATTTCGCCAAAAAAAGTGAAAACTTATTACGGAATTACCCAAAAAAAAATCCAAAAAAACGGTTATAATTTCTAAACAGATTATCAAAAAATTATGAAACTTTATAATTATTTTCTTCTAAATGTATCACATCCTTCAAAGGTGAAAAATACAAATTTCGCAAAAAAAGTAAAAACTTATTACGGAATGACCCAAAAAAAATCCAAAAACAAGTTATAACTTCAAAAAAAAATTAACGGTTCATTATGAAATTTTCTAATTATATTCTTTGCTTTAAATGACATAATTTAAAAAGCAAAAAAATACAAATTTTTGAAAAAAGCGTAAATTTATTGCAGAATAACCCCAAAAAAATTTAAAAAAACAGTTATAACTTCAAAAAAAAATAACGAATCTTTATGAAACTCGAAAATCATGTTCTTTGCAATGAATAACATACTTTAAGAGCAAAAAAAAATACATATTTAGAAAAAAGCATAAATTTATTTCGGAATGACCCCCAAAAAAATCCAAAAAACTGTTATAACTTTAAAACAAATTAATTTTTCGTTATGAAACTTGGTAATTATGTTTTTTGCAATGAGTAACAACTTATAAAGGCGAAAATATACAAATTTCGCCAAAAAAAGTGAAAACTTATTACGGAATTACCCAAAAAAAAAATCCAAAAAAACGGTTATAATTTCTAAACATATTACCAAAAAATTATAAAACTTTATAATTATTTTCTTCTAAATGTATCACATCCTTCAAAGGTGAAAAATACAAATTTCGCAAAAAAAGTGAAAACTTATTACGGAATGACCCAAAAAAAATCCAAAAACTGATTATACCTTCTTCAAAAATTAACGAATCGTTATGAAACATGGTAATTATGTTCTTTACGATTAATAACATTATATTATTGCAGATTGGTACAAATTCATAGAAAAAACGTAGAATTATTGTGGAATAATCCAAAAAAAAATCCAAAAAACGGTTATAACTTCTAAACAAATAACCAAATCGTTATGAAACTTGTTAATTATCTTTTTTTTTGCAATGAACGACATCTTTTGAAGGCGAAGCAATAACATTTTTTTAAAAAAGCGCATAATTATTACGGAATGACCCCAAAAAAATTCCAAAAAACTGTTATAACTTTTACAGAAATTAATGAATCTTTATGAAACTTGGTAATTATATTCTTTGCGATGAATCCAAAAAACAAAAAAAAAAATCCAAAAAACAGTTATAACTTCTAAAGAAATTAACGGATCGTTATGAAACTTGGTAATTATATTCTTTGCGATGAATGTCATTCTATTATTGCAGATTGATACAAATTTAGAAATAAATAAAAGTAAAATTATTATGGAATGACCCCAAAAATCCAAAAAACGGTTATAACTGCTAAAGAAATTAGTGAAATCTTATAAAACTCAATAATTATGTTTTTTTTCAAAAAATCCCACTGTTTAAAGGCAAAAAAAATTCAAATTTTGAAAAAAATGTAAATTTATTACGAAATGACCCAAAAAAAATCCAAAAAATGTTTATAACTTCTATAAAAATTAACGAATCGTTATTAAACTTGGTGATTATATTCTTTTCTATGATATTTACTCTTTAAAGGCGAAAAAGTACAAATTTAGGGGGAAAAAATAAAATATTTACGGAATGACCCGAAAAAAAATCCAAAAAACGCTTATAACTTCGAAAAAAATTAACAAATCGTAATAAAACTTGAATATTGTGTTTTTTGCCATGAATTTTACTGTTCAATATCAAGAAATATAAATTTTCGAAAAAAACCGAAAAATAATTACGGAATGGCCCCAAAAAAAATTCAAAAAACGCTTATAACTTCTAAGCAAATTAACGGATCGTTATGAAACTTGTTAATTATCTTTTTTTTTGCAATGAACGACATCCTTTAAAAGGGAAGCAATTAAATTTTTTTTAAAAAAAGCATAATTATTACGGAATGACCCCAAAAAAATTCCAAAAAACTGTTACAACTTCTACACAAATTAATGAATCTTTATGAAACTTGGGAATTATATTCTTTGCGATAAATTTCATTCTATTATTGCAGATTGATACAAATTTAGAAAAATAAAAGTAAAATTTTTATGGAAAGACCCCAAAAAAATTCCAAAAACTATTACAACTTCTACAGAAATTAATGAATCTTTTTGAAACTTGGTAATTATGTTCTTTGTAATAAATTAATTCTATTATTGCAGATTGATACAAATTTGGAACAAAAAAAGTAAAATTATTATGGAATGACCCAAAAATATTGAAAAAACAGTTATAATTTTAAAAGAAATTAACGAATCCTTATAAAACTTGGTAATTATTTTTTCTGCTATGAATAACACTATTTATAATCAAAATAATACCTTCTCATGTGATGAGAATGTTAAAAAAATAAAAATCTAGATAATGAAGTGTACAATTATTACGGAATGACCCCAAAAATATCCAAAAAATGGTTATAATTTCTAAACTAATTACCAAAACGTTATGAAACTTTATAATTGTGTTTTTCAAAATGTATCACATCATTTAAAGATGAAAAATACAAATTTTGAAAAAAAATGTAAAATTATTACAAAATGACCCAAAAAAAAATTCAAAAAACTTTTATAACTTTTACAGAAATTAACGAATTGTTATGAAACTTGATAATTACATTCTTCACTATGAATAAAACCCATTAAAAGCGTAAAAATAATAAATTTAGAAATTCAAAATAAACATCAAAGAAAAGAAATAAATTATATGTGAACGTTATCAGCAGTGGCATTTGTTTTTTTTTTTCTTTTTTTGGGAAAAAAAGCTTGAATTACATTATAATAATATATTTGAAATGCAAAAAATTTATTTGAAATTGAACAAAATGGAAATTGGAGATATATGAAAAATTTCAAATCTAATATTACGGGAATATAGAGTATCTCTCATGCTTAATGGATTTTTATCAAACAAAACGATAGGGAAAACGGTAAATATAAGGGAAGCGAAGGAATCGAAAAGACGTGGTGCGGAAATATGCAGATCACGTGAGATGGTTGTCCCAAGGAATTCAAGACGAGTTCCGGTTCACTTAAAGCACACACTGAACCTTCGTTAATAATATAAAATACAAGAATCGAAAATCTTATTTTCAACTTATTGAAACATTAATTATACAAATCGTATAAAATTAAAATATTTGCACTTAAAAATTAAAAAATTTTTAAATTAATTTTTTTTTTCCTTTTAATTATTATTATTTTTTTTTTTTTGAAGTCTAATTTAGTTTTATTATTTTATATTTTTGTAATATATTTTAGAATTTGTTTTGGTTTTCTTTTTATCCATCTAAAACTGAAATTTACGAAAATAATTTTTTTTTTTATTTTAAATCGTCAAAATTTGATTTTAATAGAAATTCGAGAAAAATGTTAAATGCCAAGAAAAGTAATTATATTTCTATAGTTGTGAAAATAATGAAATCGTATGTTTGGTTGTAATTTATATGTGAACCTGTTTTCATTGAAATTATCACAGTTTTAAATGAAAGTAAAAATGAGTTATTCTCTTTTTTTTTTTTTTTTTTTTTTTTTTTATTAGCGACGATAGAATTTCCCATAGTTTTCATGGAGAGAATAAAGTGGATGAGACTGGGGACAACAAAAACGTATCTAGAATTCTAGTACCGACTCATGCACAAAGCTGTCAGATGCTATCGAGATAACAAATGTAAATTGCATTCCATCCGAGATTCCGAAAGCACTTTTCGTTCACGTATCAAAAAGCAAGTGCATTTCAGAGATTAAAAAACTATTTTTCAATAGTTTTCCATATAAATATATATGTATATCTCTGTGTCCTCTCAAAAAAGTGTTCTCCAAGAATTTTATTGGTTTTTTTTTCCATACATATCTTTACTATTAAGGTTAAAAAAAAAAAACGAGGCGAATTCATTTTTAAGTTTCGTTTTGCCAAAAAAAAAATTGATACAAATATACTTTAGAATTGGGAGCGCATGAAAAAGTTCTAAAAATCAATAGTTGGAATTTTCATTTAATAGAATTTCATTAGATATATATACAATTTTCATTGAGTCGAAATTTATTTTTCGAATTATTATTTTGCAATGAATTTTTCGTAAACTGATTTTAATACAGAATTTTTATATAACCGAAAATTCACTTCACAGATTGCATTACAATATACTTTAAAGGCGAAAAAATAGAAATTTTTTTTAAAAAAAGCGTAAAATTATTACGGAATGACCCCAAAAAAATCCAAAAAACGTTTATAACTTCTATAGAAATTAACGAATCGTTATGAAACTTAGTATATGTGTTTTTTATAAAAATTCCACCATTTAAAAAGCGAAAAAATACAAATTTTTGTATTTATTTACATTTAAATTTACAAAAATAGAAAAAAATAAAAAATTATTAAGGAATGACCACAAAAAAATTCAAAAAATGGTTATAACTTCTAAAAGAATTAATGGTTTATTATGAAATTTAGTCATTATATTCTTTTCTATGAATGACACCATTTTAAATAGATAAAAAAAAACCACATTTTTAAAAAAAGAGTAATTTTATTACGGAATGACCCCCAAAAAAATCCAAAAAACTGTTATAACTTTAAAACAAATTAATAGATCGTTATGAAACTTGGTAATTTATGTTTTTTGCAATGAGTAACAACTTATAAAGGCAAAAATATACAAATTTCACTAAGAAAGTGAAAACTTATTACGGAATGACCCAAAAAAATAAAAAAAAAAAAAAACGGTTATAATTTCTAAACAGATTACCAAAAAATTATGAAACTTTATAATTATTTTCTTCTAAATGTATCACATTCTTCAAAGGTGAAAAATACAAATTTCGCAAAAAAAAGTGAAAACTTATTACGGAATGACCCAAAAAAAAAAAAATCCAAAAAATGATTATACTTTCTTCAAAAATTGACGAATCGTTATGAAACATGGTAATTATGTTCTTTACGATTAATAACATTATATTATTGCAGATTGGTACAAATTCATAGAAAAAACGTAGAATTATTGTGGAATAATCCAAAAAAAAATCCAAAAAACGGTTATAACTTCTAAACAAATAACCAAATCGTTATGAAACTTGTTAATTATCTTTTTTTTTTGCAATGAACGACATCTTTTGAAGGCGAAGCAATAACATTTTTTTAAAAAAGCGCATAATTATTACGGAATGACCCCAAAAAAATTCCAAAAAACTGTTATAACTTTTACAGAAATTAATGAATCTTTATGAAACTTGGTAATTATATTCTTTGCGATGAATGTCATTCTATTATTGCAGATTGATACAAATTTAGAAAAATAAAAGTAAAATTATTATGGAATGACCCCAAAAAATCCAAAAAAACGGCTGTGACTGCTTAAAAAATTAGAGGAATCTTTTAAAAATTAGTAATTATGTTTTTTTCCAAGAATACTACACTTTAAAGGCGAGAAAATACAAATTTTTGAAAAAAAAATGTAAAATTAAGACGGAATGACCCCAAAAAAAATCCAAAAAACGCTTATAACTTCTATAGAAATTAACGAATCGTTATGAAACTTGGTAATTATATTATTTTCTATGAATGACACCCTTTAAAAATCAAAAAATACAAATTTTTGAAAAAAGCGTAATTTTATTAAGGAATGACCGAAAAAAAATATTTAAAAAACGGTTAGAACTGCTAAAAATATTAACGGATCATTATGAAACTTGATAATTATGTTTCTTTCTATGAATGATACTACTTCAAAGCGAAAAAATACAAATTTAGGAAAAAAAACGTAGAATTACTATGGAATGACCCCAAAAAAAATCACAAAAACCGTTTTAACTTTCAAACACATTACCGGATCGTTATGAAACTTGATAAGTATGTAGTTTGCAATAAGTAATATTATTTAAAGACGAAAAAATACAAATTTAGAAAAAAAAGTGTAAAATTATTACGGAATGACCCCAAAAAATCCAAAAAAAAAACAGCTGTGACTGCTTAAAAAATTAGAGAAATCTTTTAAAAATTAGTAATTATGTTTTTTTCCAAGAATACTACACTTTAAAGGCGAGAAAATACAAATTTTTGAAAAAAAATGTAAAATTAAGACGGAATGACCCAAAAAAAAATCCAAAAAACGTTTATAACTTCTATAGAAATTAACGAATCGTTATGAAACTTGGTAATTATATTATTTTCTATGATATTATTATATTATATTATTTTTTGAAAAAAAGCGTACAATTTTTGCGGAATAACCCCAAAAAAAATCCAAAAAACAGTTGTAACTTTTAATCTAATTACCGAATTGTTTTCAAACTTGGTAATTATGATTTTTGCCATTAATGACACCCTTTAGAAGCAAAAAATACAAATTTTGGAAAAAAAAGTGTTTAATCATTACGGAATGACCCCAAAAAAATTCAAAAAACCGTACTAACTTTTAAACAAATTAACGGATAGTTGTAAAACTTGGTAATTATGTTCTTTGCCATGAATAACACAATTTGAAAGCGAAAAAAAACAAATTTTTTAAAAAAGCGTAATTTTATTACGGAATGACCATAAAAAAAAATTCGAAGAAACAGTTATAACTTCCGAACATAATAGTGGATCATTTTGAAACTTAATAATTATATTTCTGACAAAAAATGAAATTCTTTTCTACTAGAAAGAAAGAAATTAAAGAAAAAGGGCTTAAATTTATTACGGAATGACCCAAAAAAAAATTCAAAAAACGGTTATAACTTCTAAACAAATTAACTGATCCTTATGTATCATTTGTAATTATATTTGCGATAAATGACATTCTTTTTTTTGCAGATTGACTAAAATTCAATCCAAAAAATAATGATTGTATTTTTCTTTTTTTTTTTGGGACATTCCGTAATTGTTTTACGTTATTTTGCTAAATTTGTATTTTTTCTGAAAGTAAAGAATGTCATTTATAACAAAGAAAATAATTGCTAAGTTTTATAAAAATTCGTTAATTTGTTTAGAAGTTATAACCGTTTTTTTGGATTTTTTTGGGGTCATTCCACAATAAATTTACTCTTTTTTTCTAAATTTGTATTTTTTCGCAATTAAAAGGTGTTTTTATAACGATCTGGTAATTTATTTAGAGGTTATAATTGTTTTTTGTATTTTTTTTAGGGGTCATTCCATAATAATTATCCACTTTTTGTGCAAAAATTTGTAATTTTCACCTTTAAAGAAGGTGATACATTTTGAGAAACACAATTATGAAATTTCATAACGTTTTGGTAATTTATTTAGAAATTATAATCGTTTTTTGGATTTTTTTTGGGTCATTCCGTAACAATTTTATTCTTTTTTTCCTAAATTTGTATATTCTCGACTTTAAAAGGTGTTTTTACAATGATCGTTATGATCGTTACAATGATACGTTTGTTTAAAACCTTTTGTTGTTATAACCATTTTTTTGGGGTCATTCCGTATTAATTTTACGTTTTTTCTCTTTAATTTTTATTTTTTCGCTTTTTAAAGAATGTTATTTACAACAAAGATCATAATAACCAAGTCTAGTAATGATTCGTTAATTTGTTTAGAACTTATAAGCGTTTTTCGGATTTTTTTGGGGTCATTCCATAATAATTCTGCGTTTTTTCCCCTAAATTTGTATAAATCTGCAATAATAGAATAGTATTTATTACAAAGAACATAATTATCGTTTTACAAAGATTCGTTAATTTCTGTAGAATTTATAACCATTTTTTAGATTTTTTTAGGGGTCATTCCATAATAATTATTCACATTTTTTCCAAAAATTTGTATTTTTCATCTTTAAAGGATATGATACATTTCGAAAAACACAATTATAAAGTTTCATAACGTTTTGGTAATTTGTTTAGAAATTATAACTGTTTTTTTTTTGGATTCTTTTGGGGTCATTCCGTAAGAATTTTAAGCCTTTTTTCTAAATTTTTATTTTTTTCGCCTTTAATGAATGTTATTCATCGCAAGGAACATAATTATTAAGTTTCATAACGATCCGTTAATTTCTTTAGAAGTTATAACTGATTTTTTGGTTTTTTTTTTGGGTCATTCCGTAACAATTTTATTCTTTTTTTTCCTAAATTTGTATATTCTCGACTTTAAAAGATGTTTTTACAATGATCTGGTCGTTTGTTTTAAACCTTTTTTTGTTATAACCATTTTTTTTTTGGTCATTCCGTATTAATTTTACGTTTTTTGCCTTCAATTTTTATTTTTTCGCTTTTTAAAGAATGTTATTTACAATAAAGATCATAATAATCAAGTTTAGTAATGATTTGTTAATTTGTTTAGAACTTATAACCGTTTTCGGATTTTTTTGGGGTCATTCCGTAATAATTTTAGGATTTTTTTTCTAAATTTGTATTTTATCACTTTTAATGAATATTATTCATCGCAAGGAACATAATTATTAAGTTTCGTAACGATCCGTTAATTTCTTTAGAAGTTATAACCGTTTTTTTTTTTGGGGGGTTATTCCATATTAATTTTACGCTTTTTTTTCTAAATTTGCAATAAAGAAAGGAAAATTTATATTTTGAAAGTAGAAAAGTGTAAAAATAGAATTCCATAATCGTTCTCACGAAGTTTAAATAAATTTATTAATTAATTAAAAATATATAAAATATTATAAATAAACACCGCATGTTTACAGTCGGATTTGTCGTACTTAAATATATCTTCTTTTTTTTCGTGAAGACGTGATTTCGAGATTTCCGGTGAAGGAAACGGAATCACAATCACGCATCCACCTTGAATATCAATGATGCTGTCTTGATTGTTCAGTATGCAGATTCTATATAAACTCTCTCAAACTGTATCTTATTTATATATATTATTTTCCTTTTATTTTCAATCGTTAGGTTAGATAAAAAAAAACATTTGTTATCTTGAGTACGACTCTATATTGGATTTGGATAATGAAGTGAAATTTTTGAAAATAATAGACTATGTCAACAATTTAGAAGATGATTCAGAGAAAAGTATATATATATATATATATTTGATAAAAGTGGTTGTAGAGGAAATTGTCAGCAGATGAGATTAATGGTTCCCTAGCTCAACGTATACAGTTCAGATTAGATTTGTTATTTCAGATCAAAAAGGTGGTGTGAGACAGTGTGTGAAGAGAGACAAGATTCGAGGATAAGGTTCGACAAACGTCAGCAGCGGTTTCCTAAGCACTCGACAGATTTTAGACAAGAAGCTTCCTGACAGTTTAGGCAAAAGCGAGTAACAAAATAAATACAAAATTGAAAATAAAGAGTATATATATATATATAAATATATATAAAAGAAGTAGTTCATAACCTAAAATTTAGAGTAAAATCTAAAACCGAAATTTTTTTTATATTTAAAATTATATAATATAATAAAATGCTTGGTCTGTCCTTCTGTCCTAAGTTGAAGTTGGCCTTTTCTGATTTCACGTGTTTTTTTTTTTTTTTTGAATATTAATCTTATGACGTGTCAAATTTTGACAATTCTTTTTCTCATTTTTGCCAAAGTTGTATAATTGTGTTTCCAAATTTCGGAATAAGTTTCTTTAAAATTCCAAATTCGAAAATTCAATTCACGAAGCTGAAGTACACAACGTTTACCAATGAATTTTTTTTTAAACTTGTATATTGATACAAAAATTGTATACAAATACAAAAAATTTATGATGTGAAAAAAGATGCGCCAGGAAATTTCGTACAAGATAGTAAATTTGAAAAAAAATTTATTTTTAAAAATTAATTTTTAAGGTACCAGGGGCCAACGAATATCTATATTAAATATTAATTATAAAAACACAGGCCTCGAATCAACTTAAAGACACAAAAATGTCGTTTTAGTTGATTTAAAATTGAGATTTTTGAAATTAATTGAAACTTTAAGTGATTTTTAATTAAAATTTTAGAGAATTTCACTAAAAATTTATTAGAAAATGCGGACAAAATACAATAAATTGAAAATCATTTTTAATTGAAAAATGGTTTCACAGGCCTCGGATCGACTTAAAGGCACAAAAAAAGTCGTTTTAGTCGATTTATATTCTAAAAAAAAATCGAAAAAATCGATTTTTTTTATTTTAACAAAAACATTTTACAGATTATTAAATAATTTTTTTTTTTAAATAATAATACTTTTGGAAGGGTTAAAGTTGAAAATTTTAGAAATAATTGAATTTCAAAAGATTTTGTTAATTTTTAGACAATAATTAAATTTTACAGAACTAAAAATAATTTATCAAACCATTGTTGGAAAACATTTTTTAAATTTAATTGAATTTTCAAAGATTTAAAATTGAAATTTTTGAAATTAATTGAAACTGTAAGTGTTTTGTAATTTAAATTTTAGATGATTTCACTAAAAATTTATTAGAAAATGCGGACAAAATACAATAATTTGAAAATCATTTTTAATTGAAAAATGGTTTCAGATAGTTGAAATATCAAAGAATATTATTAAAATAGTTTAAAATAATTGAATTTCCTTAGAGTTATAATTGAAATTATTAAACTTCAAAAAAAAAAAATTTTTCGATGGAAAATTTTAGAAATAATTAAATTTTTGGTGCTTTTAAATTCAAATTATTGAAAATTCAATTAATTTTGAATACAAATTTTTAAGAATAATAAAATATTATTTGATTTTAAATTGAAAATTTTTGGGAAATAATTGAATATTAATTGATTTTGAATTGAAATTTTGGAAAATAAATGATTTTGAATTGAAAATTTTGGAAAATAATTGAATTTCAGTTGATTTTCAATTGAAATTTTGGAAAATAATTGAATTTCAGTTGATTTTCAATTGAAATTTTGGAAAATAATTGAATTTGAATTGAAAATTTAGAAAATAATTGAATTTTAGTTGATTTTAAATTTGAAATTTTGGAAAATAATTGAATTTCAGTTGATTTTCAATTGAAATTTTGGAAAATAATTGAATTTGAATTGAAAATTTGAAAAACAATTGATTTTAAATCGAAAATTTTGAAAATAATTGAATTTTAATTGATTTTAAATTGCAAATTTTGGAAAATAATTGAATTTCAATTGAAATTATTGGAAAATAATTGAATTTCAGTTGATTTTCAATTGAAATTTTGGAAAATAATTGATTTTGAATTGAAAATTTTGGAAAATAATTGAATTTGAATTGAAAATTTAGAAAATAATTGAATTTGAATTAAAAATTTGGAAAATAATTGAATTTTAGTTGATTTTGAATTGAAATTTTTTAAAATAATTGAATTTTAATTGAAATTTTAGAAAATAAATGAATTTTAGTTGATTTTAAATTGAAATTTTGGAAAATAATTGATTTTAAATTGAAAATTTGGTAATTAATTAAATTTTAAATTGAAAATTTTTGGATAATTATTGGATTTTTAATTGATTTTGAATTAAAGTTTCGGGTAATAATTGAATTTTAGTTTATTTTGAATTGAAATTTTTAAAAAATAATTCAATTTTATTGTGATATATTTTGTTTAAATTATAAACAATTGTTAAATTTCATAAAAATTTTAATTGAAAAAGAATTTTGATATATAATTGAATTTGTGATGTATTTCATTAAAATTATTAAAAATAATTAATTTAGTGAAGAATCTTTTTAGTTGAAAATTTGTTAAATAATTGAATTGAAGAAGATCTGAAGAAGATCTACATTTTATACTAAAAAAATGTATTTTATTTACATTTTTTTTCAAATGTAAAAAAAAATGTCACATTTTATTAAAATAAGTCGATAAAAGTCGTATTTTTGAAAAAAGTCGTATAATCGGAGGCCTGTAAACATATATAATTTTCATTATTATCATTTAATATGTAATAATATTCTAATAAATTAAATTATAATTGATAATATTAGTTTTAGATTTTTAGAATTAATTTTTAGAAGGGGATTACCATACCAAACTCGGAAAATTTTTGAAATTAACTTTAATTTAAAACGTTCGACATTTTTTTTTTTTTTTTTTTTTTTTATAATAAATTTACAAAGTTTCTTTTGCTACTCGCTTTCTCTTTGCGGTTCAGTAACACTCGAGGTCAAAGTTCGGATAAAAAAGAATTCTCAAACAAATCGGAATATAGATTATATATATACTTGACACGATTCTCTAATTTTAGTTTTATAATAACTCTTTCTTTAAACAATTATCTCAATTTGGTTTTTGTTTAATAAAATATTTATTAAAGTAAAACCTTCTCATGTGATGAGAATGTAAAAAAGAAAAAAATCTGCTAATTTTTATACAATTCACACGATCGATTTACAGCAGTAATGGATTCAGCCAATTAAAAATTGTTCGCCGATGCGTTATTTATAGAAAACCTCAAGAAAAAAAAAAACAACAAACTCGTGGGATATTTGTCTGGACAGAAACTAATTAAAAAAATTTTTTTTTAATTTCTTTACAAAAATATTTACGAAATGTAAACTATTTTTAAAATGAAAAAAAAGAAAAATTATAATTTTAAAAATTCATAAATGGGGTAAAAAAATATTTAAAACAACATCCATCGGAATTTTGTTCGCAATTCTTTTTTTTTTTTTTTTTTTTTGTTTTAGGATGAAAGTGTATCTTCATAAAGGGAAATATTTGCAATTCTTGGTTATTTTTTTCCTTTTCTCTCTCACTCTCTTAACTTTGATGTAGTTTTCCATAATTTAACGATATTTAATAGAATCTGTAGAGGAGCTCCTTTGAGTCTTCAGTAAACACAGCGTAAGAAGAAAAAGGGGTTGATAATTACCCATCCAACATCGGAAGAAAATATTTTCTCTCATAATCAGCGCGTCTTTTTGATTGATTAATATATACTTGAAGGGGGGGGGGGGAGGGGGTAGGGCACAACCCATTATTTTCCACTTTAAGGTTTAATTTTTTTTTTGAAGAATTGCAAATATTAAAATTATTAAAATTTTATCTAAATTTTAAAGGTTATGTTCGTTTCTTGATTAATAGGGAATTTGAGGTTATGTTTATCGGACGTAGTCTTGAACCCAACGGTCCTTTGACCTATGTCCCTGAATTTTTAAGGTTATGTTTGACCTATTTCCTTGAATTTCAAGGTTATGTTTGACTTATAACTTTGAGGTTATGTTTGAATTAAGGCTTTGAATCTTAAAAACCTACGACCTTGATTTTTGAGGTTATGTTTGACCTATTTCCTTGAATTTCGTGGTTATGTTTGACTTATAATTTTGAATTTTGAGGTTATGTTTGAATTAAGACTTTGAATCTTAAAAACCTACGCCCTTGATTTTTGAGGTTATGTTTGACATAATTTCTTGAATTTTGAGGTTATGCTTGCCCTATACCTTGAATTTTTAGGTTATATTCCTATTTAATACTAATATAGATATATGGGTCGTTCCACGTCAATTTTTTGCTTTGAGATTAAAAGCAGAACTAAAATACTAATACAGCTATATGGGTCATTCCATGTCAAAAATAATTAACCTATATTTTACTTTCCATATGTCTAAAACATAAATCTTAGGTTGGTTACTCTTCACATGGAATGACCCATATGGAAACAAAAGTAAAATATCGTTTTTATATAGATTTACAAACAAACAATAAAATTTTCATTAAATTTACGATACTTTTGTTGGTTAATAGCGGAAGCGTCATTTTGTGTCGCGCACACAACATTTATAGGAAAACAGATTATGCACCTGGTGCATTTTGATATTGCCGCAACAAAGTCGCTCTTTTATGGTTACTAGCACAAGTCTTCTGTGAGCTTCTTTTTAAATCCCCCCCCCCCTGTTTGGTCAACAGTAATACCGGATCTGCATTGGTCACGTGTCTGCACGTGCGACTGCCACGTAATTTTATCTCGTACAAAGCCATTTACGGGTCGATACACAGCTTTCGAGGTCTTATCTTTAAAGAAACTTGGGTCCATTCCAGAATTAATAAAAGAAAACACATCTGACACATGTCGAGAAAATGTTGGACCTTCGTTATTTTTCTTTTTTTTTTTTTTTTTTTTTTTATTTCTATCTAGATTTGTTGTTAAATTAGATTAATGGCATAACTTTTTGTTAAAAATAAAAATATTTCTTTTTTCCTATTCATTTTTCTTTTTACCGTGAGAAAAATATAGACTATTGCAAAAAAAGAGAATTTTTGCCAATAAAAATGAATCAGAAGCAATTATGATATAGAATTTTTCAAAATATACAGCTAGAAAAATTTTTTAGCCTATTTCTAAATGAAAAAGTAGATTGTACTTTTTCGAAACATTTTGATGTATTTCGCGTATAATTTTTACGGAATGACCAAAAATAAAAAAAATTCAAAAAAACGGTTAAAACTTCTAAATAAATTAGAGGATCGTTAAAGAACTTGGTAATTATTTTATTTTCAAGACAAACATGCTTTAAAATAAAAAAAAATGAAAATTTCGAAAAAAATGTAAAATTATTACGGAATGACCCCAAAAAAAATCCAAAAAACAGTTATAACTTCTAAACTAATTAACGGATCATTTTGAAACTTATTAATTATATTGTTTGTGATGAAAAACATTCTTTAAAGACAAAAAAATACAAATTTGAGATAAAAAGCGTAAATTTATTACGGAATGACCCCAAAAAAATTCAAAAAACACTTATAACTTGTAAACAAATTAACAAATCGTTCTAAAACTTAAAAAATTATGATCTTTGCTATAAGTTACACCTTTTAAAGACAAAAAAATACAAATTTTGGAAAAAAAAGTCAAATTATTACGGAATGACCCCAAAAAAATCCAAAAACCGGTTATAACTTCTAAACAAATTAACAGATCTTTATGAAACTTGACAATTATATTCTTTGCTATGAATAACATCTTTTAAATTCGAAAAAATATAAATTTAAAATAAAAAGCGTAAATTTATTACGGAATGACCCTAAAAAAAAAATTCAAAAAACGGTTATAACTTCTAAACAAATTATTAGATTGTTATGAAACTTGTTAATTATGTTCTTTGCTAAGACTGATTCTCTTTAAAGACAAAAAAACACAAATTTAGAAAAATAATTGTAAAATTATTACGGAATGACCCCAAAAAAAATGCAAAAAACACTTATAACTTCTAAACAAATTAACAAATCGTTCTGAAACTTAAAAAATTATGATCTTTGCTATGAGTTACACCTTTTAAAGACAAAAAAATACAAATTTTGGAAAAAAAAGTCAAATTATTACGAAATGACCCCAAAAAAATCCAAAAATCGGTTATAACTTCTAAAGAAATTAACAGATCTTCATGAAACTTGACAATTATGTTCTTTGCTATGAATAACATCTTTTAAATTCGAAAAAATACAAATTTAAGATAAAAAGCGTAAAATTATTACGGAATGACCCTAAAAAAAAATTTAAAAAACGGTTATAACTTCTAAACAAATTATTAGATTGTTATGAAACTTGCTAATTATGTTCTTTGCTAAGACCAAGTTTCAAAACAATCCGTTAATTGGTTTAGAAGTTATAACAATTTTTTTTTGAATTTTTTTTTTTTTTTTGGTCATTCCGTAATGATTTTAGGATTATTTTCTAAATTTGTCTTTTTCTGCCTTTAAAGGATGTCATTCATAGCAAAGAATATAATTACCAAGTTTTAAAACAATCTGTTAATTGGTTTAGAAATTATAAACATTTTTTGAATTTTTTTGGGGGTTATTCCGTAACAATTTTATGCTTTCCTTTCTGAATTTGTATTTTTTCATTTTAAAAGGGTGTCATTTTCAGCAAAGAACATAATTGCCAAGTTTCACAAAGATCCGGTAACTTGTTTAAAAGTTATAACCGTTTTTTTGGATTTTTTTGGGGTCATTCCGTAATAATTTTATTCTTTTTTTCTTAAATTTGTATTTTTACGACTATAAAAGGTGTTTTTTTTAACGATCTGATAATTTTTTTTTAGAAGTTATAACTATTTTTAAAAATTGTTTTGGGTCATTCTGTATTAGTTTTACGATTTTTTCCTTTAATTTTTATTTTTTCGCTTTCAAAGAATGTTATTCATAACAAAGATCATAACTACCAAGTTTAATAATGATTTGTTAATTTGTTAAGAAATTATAACAGTTTTTCGATTTTGTTGTTGGGTCATTCCATACTAATTCTACGCTTTTATCCTTAAATTTGTATCAATTTGCTATATTTGATTGTCATTTATCGCAAAGAACATAATTACCAAGTTTCATAACGATCCGTTAATTTCTTTAGAAGTTATAACTATTTTTTGAATTTTTTTGGGGTCATTCCGTAATAATGTTACGGTTTTTTTCCTGAATTTGTATTGTTTTCCCCATTTAATAATTTTATTTAATGCAAACTATATAATTACCAACTTGTATAACGATTCATTAATTTCTGTAGAACTTATAACCGGTTTTTTGGATTTTTTTGGGGTCATTCCGTAATAATTTTTGGATTTTTTTTCAAAATTTGTATTTTTTCGGCTTTGAAGTATATTATTCGTTGCAAAGAATATATAATTATTAAGTTTCATAAGGATTCGTTAATTCTTTTAAAAGTTATAACCGTTATTTTGGATTTTTTTTGGGGTCATTTTGTAATAATTTTACGTTTTTTTTTCCAAAATTTCTTTTTTTTCGCTTATAAATGGTGTTATTCATAGAAAAGAACATAATTACTAAGTTTTATAAGAATTCGTTAATTTCTTTAGAAGTTATAACCGTTTTTTGATTTTTTTTTTTTTTGGGTCATTCCATAATAAATTTACACTTTTTTCCCTAAATTTGTATTTTTTCGCATTTTATAGATTCATGGCAAAAAATATAATTACCAAAACATATAGTTATAACTTCAATGAAAATTATAATAAAAAATTTCTTTGAATCATGTTAAATTGAAATGCAAAAAATAGAAATTTAAAAAAAAATAAAAATTCCATTAAATAAACATTTTTTGAAGTAAAATTTTCGGTTATTATTCCTTAATTTAGAAAATTAGTTTAATTAAAATTTTTGTCCAAATAATAGTTCCTACAATTATAAATTTGGCTAATAGAAAATTCTATATCTTATAAAATTCTATGAAATAAAAAAAATTGTAACAAAAATTAATTTTAACCATTTTTCTCGCTTCCTCATATTATTCGTAGAGTTGAGACTAGAGTAATGGTTCCGATAACTTGAGAGATTTATCTTATTTTTTGGAAGCAATAAATCTTTAAACTAATAATAATTTGTAACAAGAGAGAAAAAAAAGGGAGAGTATTCTTTTGGAATTTTTTTTTTTTTTTTCTTTTGAGAAATTCTACAAAGATATTTATATATGTCTATATGTGGGTTTTGAAATCGTTATGTCAAAAGAGTACTCGAACAAAAATAGGAAAGGGTTATACATGGTTGCAAATTGGAACGCAACCCGAGGGTTTTCCGAAAGAGAGAGAGAGAGAGAGAGAGAGAGAGAGAGAGAGAGAGAGAGAGAGAGAGAGAGAGAGAGAGAGAGAGAGAGAGAGAGAGAGAGAGAGAGAGAGAGAGAGAGAGAGAGAGAGAGAGAGAGAGAGAGAGAGAGAGAGAGAGAGAGAGAGAGAGAGAGAGAGAGAGAGAGAGAGAGAGAGAGAGAGAGAGAGAGAGAGAGAGAGAGAGAGAGAGAGAGAGAGAGAGAGAGAGAGAGGAGAGAGAGAGAGAGAGAGAGAGAGAGAGAGAGAGAGAGAGAGAGAGAGAGAGAGAGAGAGAGAGAGAGAGAGAGAGAGAGAGAGAGAGAGAGAGAGAGAGAGAGAGAGAGAGAGAGAGAGAGAGAGAGAGAGAGAGAGAGAGAGAGAGAGAGAGAGAGAGAGAGAGAGAGAGAGAGAGAGAGAGAGAGAGAGAGAGAGAGAGAGAGAGAGAGAGAGAGAGAGAGAATTTGCTGGACTTGTGTTTCTCTTCTAAATCAACCTGCTTCCTTCCTCACGAGGAGTAGGACAAGGGTCATGGGACCAAAAGGAAACTAGGCCAAGAGGGTCAAGTGACTCGATGATATTGAATTGGTCTTCGTTAAGAGACTTTAATACAAAATTGCCATGTTGCTGACACTGACAAAGCACTAGAGAGGGCAAAATGAGGCATTTACTTCCCTGCAAAACTGAACAACCTCACTTCAAATTATTGACATTTTTTTTTTGTGATTTTAAAAAATTTCAATACTTTTCTCCTTTAAAAATTGATATTTTCTTTTTCTTTCAAAAAGAAAAAAATATATATATTGTCTCTCCAGTTATTGGCGAACGTCCCACAGTATAAAAGAAATAGGAAGGAGAAAAAAATATATATATATATATTCGGTTCTTCGCTTTAATTTCTTCTCTTCTCTTTTTTTTATTGGACACTTTTCACTGCATTGAGAAATAATCTCCGGAGCATTTATCGATTCAATAAGCTTTGCTTTCCAAGATAAACGTCTTTCGAATCGTAAGAGAGAGAGAGAGAGAGAGAGCAATTCAGTTATTTTTCTCCAGTAAACAGGATAGAAATTTGTCCAATCTGAGATTGTAAATACAAGCGGCTTAAAATGGGTCATTCAATTCGTTGTATAATTACATTAAAAAAAAAATTAATCTTCATTAAAAGCCAAAATAAACTTTTTTTATTTTAAATTAGAATTTTTTTAATTAAAGGTAATTTTTTAAGAAAAATTTAATTAGTGTGTGAAATTTGTTTTTTTTTTCCAAAACATCTTTATACTGGCGCACAAAAATTATGGCATAAGATTTAGTTGGAGAGAGAAAGAAATTTTCTTTGTTTATAATCGTGTTATCAAACTTTAGTGTCGCGCGATAGCTATACAGCGCGAAAACGGTAGGAAACGAAGAGATAATGTTTCCGGAAGTAGGAGAACCAGGTCGCCTCGTTTGTTTTCAACTTGACATTATCATTTGATATCATCGTCATTTACATTGCTAACAATCCAACCGCAACCAATGAAAGTCATCAGACACTCATTATATGCTATCGATCAACGAGACATGAAATTGTAAATTTTACAAATCTATATATATTTAATTCATGAATTGACATTTGTTTTTGTTTTTTTTTTTAATTATGTTCTTTACAATGACTCATATTCTTTATTTACAGAAAAATATGAATTTAAAAAAAAGCGTATAATTGTTATGGAATGACCCAAAAAAAAAAAATCAAAAAACGATTATAATTTCCTAACGAATTAACAGATTGTTATGAAACTTGGTAATTGTGTTCTTTGCTATGATTGACAACCTTTAAAACCAAAAAATACACATTCAGAAAAAAAAGCGTAAAATTATTACGGAATGACCCCAAAAAAAAAATCCAAAAAACAGTTATAACTTCTAAACTAATTAACGGATCATTTTGAAACTTAGTAATTATATTGTTTGTGATGAAAAACATTTTTTAAAGACAAAAAAATACAAATTTAGGAAAAAAGCCAAAAATTATAACGGAATAACCCCAAAAAAATCCAAAAAACACTTATAACTTTTAAACAAATTAACAAATCGTTCTAAAACTTAAAATATTATGATCTTTGCTATGAGTTACACCTTTTAAAGACAAAAAAATACAAATTTTGGAAAAAAAGTCAAATTATTACGGAATGACCCCAAAAAAATCCAAAAACCGATTATAACTTCTAAAGAAATTAACAGATCTTTATGAAACTTGACAAATTATGTTCTTTGCTATGAATAACATCTTTTAAATTCGAAAAAATACAAATTTAAGATAAAAAGAGTAAATTTATTACGGAATGACCATAAAAAAAAAATTCAAAAAACGGTTATAACTTCTAAACAAATTATTAGATTGTTATGAAACTTGCTAATTATGTTCTTTGCTAAGACTAATTCTCTTTAAAGACAAAAAAACACAAATTTAGAAAAAAAAGCGTAAAATTACTACGGAATGACCCGAAAAAAATTCAAAAAACGATTATAACTTCTAATGGAATTACCAGATCGTTATAGAACTTGGTAATTATGTACTTTACAATGAATACAATCCTTAAAAATCAAAAAATTACAAATTTAGAAAAGAAAGCGGAAATTTATTACGGAATGACCCAAAAAAAAAATCCAAAAAACAGTTATAACTTCTAAACTAATTAACGGATCATTTTGAAACTTAGTAATTATATTGTTTGTGATGAAAAACATTCTTTAAAGACAAAAAAATACAAATTTAGGAAAAAAAATCCAAAAATTATTACGGAATGACCCCAAAAAAATCCAAAAAACAGTTATAACTTCTAAACAAATTAGCGGATAGTTTTGAAACTTGGTAATTGTGTTTTTTGCTATGAATTTCACTCTTTAATGTCAAAAAAATACAAATTTAGGAAAAAAGCCAAAAATTATTACGGAATGACCCAAAAAAAAAAACAAAAAACCATTATAACTTCTAAACAAATTAACGGATAGTTATGAAACTTGGTAATTGTGTTTTTTGCTATGAATTTCACTTTTTAATGTCAAAAAAATACAAATTTAGGAAAAAAAGCGATTTATCAGTACGGAATGACCCCAAAAAAATCCAAAAAACGCTTATAACTTCCAAAACAAATGAACGAATCGTTATGAAACTTGGTAATTATGTTCTTTGCTATAAACGACACTTTCTAAAGGCGAAAAAATAAAAATTTCAGAAAAACTTGTAAAATTATGACTGAATGACACCAAAAAAAAAATTTTTTAAAACAGTTATAACTTCTGAAAAAATAACTGGATCGTCATAAAAATTGGTAATTATATTAGTTACTATAAATGTCACCCTTTAAAATCGAAAAAATAAAAATTAAGGAAAAAAGCGTATATAATTATTACGAAATGACCCAAAAAAAAAATCCAAAAAACTTATTATTTCTAAACAAATTGACAAATCATCATGAAACTTTGTAATTAGTTGTAATTATATTCAATATGATACTTTTTAATAGCCGAAAAATAGAAATTTAGAAAAAAAACCGTAAAATTATTACGGAATGACCCCAAAAAAAAGTCAAAAAACGATTATAACTTCTAAACAAATTAACGGATAGTTATGAAACTTGGCAATTATGTTCTTTGCTATGAATAACACCGTTTAAAAGAGAAAAAAATGCAATTTTTTTTTAAGACGAATTTTAATTTTTCGAATTAATAAATTTTTGAGACGCCGTATTTTTATTTGTCCGAAATTACAAATTACCGGAACAAACAATCGACTAAAAGATTTTGGCGCTAGTTTCAAAAATTGACCAATCACGATTTTCTCAATAATTTCTAATTGTTCAATTTTTGAAACTAGCGCCAAATATCTTTTTGTCGATTGTTTGTTTGGCCCATTTGTAATTTCGGACAAATAAAAATTCGGTGTCTTAAAAAATTCGTACAATTGAAAATTCGGACAAATTTAAAATTCGGTGAATCGTAATTTCTGTTATTTAAAAATTCGAATCAGATATAATTCGATTGAATGAGAATTCTGTTAAATTAAAATTCTTTTAAATAAAAAGTCATGTAAAGAAAATAAATAAAACGAAAATTCGGACAAAAAATCGTTAACTAAAAAATTTGTTAAGTAAAAATAATTTATGATAAATTATTACGGAATAACCCCTCCAAAAAATCCAAAAAACAGTTATAATTTCTAAACAAATTAACCAATTGTTATGAAATTTGGTAAATATGGAGTTTGCTATAAATGACATTATTTAAAGGCAAAAGAAACAAATTCAGAAAAAAAGCATAAAATTAATATGGAATGACCCAAAAAAAAAAAATCCAAAAAAATAGTTATAACTTCTAAAATAATTAACGAAATATTTTGAAACTTGATAATTAAATTTTTTGCAATGAAAAACATTCTTTAAAGACAAAAAAAATACAAATTTAGGAAAAAAGCCAAAAATTATTACGGAATGACCAAAAAAAAACCAAAAAACTATTATAACTTCCAAACAAATTAACGAATCGTTATATTTAACCGTGGTAATTATGTTCCATGCTATAAATAACACCATTAAAAGGTGAAAAAAATACAAATTCAGGAAAAAAAATGTAAAATTGTTACGGAATAACCCAAAAAAAAAAATTCAAAAAACGGTTATAACTTCTAAATTAATTAACGGATTATTTTGAAACTTGGTAATTATATTCTTTGCTATGAATGACATCCTTTTAAGGCAAAAAAATACAAATTTAGAAAATAATTCTAAAATCATTACGGAGTGACAAAAAAAAAAAAAAAAAATCCAAAAAAAACAGTTATAACTTCTAAACAAATTAACAGATCTTTATGAAATTTGGTAATTATGTTCTTTGCTCTGAATAACACAATTTAAAGGCAAAAAAAAAAATTCAAATTTTCCCTTGTAATTTCTGATTAGTTAATTTTTAAATACCCAAAATTTTCTCACGTAAAAATTATTTAATATCAAAAATCAATAAAAGCTTAATATTTTGTTACTTAAAAATTATTTTCTTTTAAATCAACACATTCATATTTCATTTCGGCAAAATATTTACACAAAAAAAAGTTTATATATATATATATATTTTTTAATTTTTTAAAAATGATTTCTTTTGTTTGTGATGTTTTTTAAAAAAGAAAAAAAAATTCTGATAAAATTTTTTTCATTAGTTGTCATGTTTTTTTGAGTTTTCTTCGAGGCGTCCAAGCGCGAATTGCAAGAAAAGTACTTATGTAAATTTTACAATGTAATTCGACATGTATAATGCGTGTTTATGTGTGAGTATGTATAATGTATTCTGCATTTAGAAACATTTTAAGAGCTAGAAGCAGGGGATTGAGTCTGAGCGCAACTAATGTTGCTTGCACGTGACAAAATTGTTACCATGTGTTTTACTGCGAAATCCCATTGATTTTTCCCGGAAAAAACTTTGAAGAGAATTTTGACCCCTTACAATACTTCCGGCTGTTAAAAAAAAAAAAAAATTTTTAAATCCAAAAAAACAAATAGAAGACATAAATTCTAATAAATAAATAAAATAATGTAATTTAAAAAATAATAATAAAAATAATAATAACAATAATAATAATAATAATAATAATAATAACAATAATAACAATAATAATAATAATAATAATAATAATAATAATAATAATAATAATAATAATAATAATAATAATAATAATAATAATAATAATAACAATAATAATAATAATAATAATAATAATAATAATAATAATAATAATAATAATAATAATAATAATAATAATAATAATAATAATACTAATATTTAATTATAATTACAAATAACAAAAATGAAACTAAAACTGCCACCAAGTTATCAGTCTCAAGTTAATTAAAAAAGTTAAAAAAAAATTAACTTTATTTATGTTATTGCTAACATAAATTTTTTTCAAAATTAACTTGGGGCTGATAACTAGGTGCCATAGTTTCATATAGAAAAAAAATTGTTTTTGTAACATTTTATTTAATCTAATAAAATACTTTTATAGAGTAGAATAAAAAAATTAAATGAAATTGGAGCTTTTTTTTCATTAGAAAAGCAATCAGTTTGATTTATTGTTTCGAAATGAAAAATTACGCTTGACGCAAGAAATAATTATCCTCGAAAATGAATTTTATCTCTATATGAATTTTCATTAAAGGAAAAACAGTGCGCATTTAATTTTTTTTTTTTTTTTTTTTTAAACATTTTTTATATATAAACAAAAAAATTTTGAATTGAAAATTTTCTTTATTTAATATATATATATATATATATATATATGTATTATTTTCGAAATGTAATTGAATTTTGCAAAATCAAATTTCCTCTTTACTGTTTACAGCAAAACTATCTGATGAAATTTGGGTACTTGCCTCAAAGTGATCTAGAAACCGGAAATTTGAGAACTGACGAACAACTCCGAAATGCCATTAAGGACTTTCAGGTATATATATATATATTATAATTATTATTATTGTATAATTTTTTCTATTATTAAATTTAAACTAATTTTTAATTTAAAAAAAATTTTGTAAAAAAAAAAAGTTTTTACTAGGGTAAGTGCACCAATTACGGCGAATGCCTAAAAAATAACTATTATTACTATTACATTTAATATAACTACTGCAAAAAATTATTAAAAAAAAAAAATATTTTAACCTTTTTTTTGTTGATACAATTACTAATAAAGATGCATATTTATTAATTAAATAATTAATTTAATTATTTGAGATTAAATTTTTTCCCTCGCCGTAATTAAAACATTTTTAAGTTTTTCCATTGGCTTTAATTACGGTGGGCAAAGTATCTTCAAAATAGACGTAATTTTGACCACCGTAATTGATACAAACTCACCGTAATTGAAAATTACGGTAGTTTTAATTTTTCATATTTTTTTAAATAACTAATTTTTAAGTTTTAATTTTTTTAATATCTAAATAACATTAGCTTTTAGTTTAATAAATCTTAAATTGTCAATAGAAATGTTGAATTTTTCTATATTTCAAAGGTGTTTTTACTCGAATCGCGCCGTAATTAGTGCATTTACTCTACATCAAATAATTATAATATGTGACACTACAGAGAAGGGACCTTAAATAAAATAAAATTTTAGGTTATGTTACCTTAATTTTTTTTTTTTTTTTTAACGAAAAGTCCCTTCCCTCGTGGAGTGTCACATATTTTACTATAAAAATTCTTAATAATTATTTTTACTTATACACTTAAAATTAAGACCATATGTATTTTGCGTTAAAAATTAGGCTTGAATTAAAATTTTTTTTAGAGTGTAAATAATAATAATAATAATTATTATTATTTTATCATAATACTACTTACATTGTCATTAAAAAAGAGAATAAAAAATCTTAAGAATTTTTTTTTTTTTTTTTTGACAAAATTTACAAAAGGCAGACTATTCAATATTGTTGAATGTCCAATCTTTAGACATGAATCATAAATTCTATAGTTACTTAGGAGGATTTATATTTATACTATAGAGATTAAATGAAATTGAATTGGAACCTTATATACGACGTTCTTCATGATTAAATTTACATGAAAATCGAGTTCATCAGTTGGAACGAAATATGTGTCGTATATATATATAGATCCATATCAGATTTTTGTAACAAAATTTAAGTATGCAAATTTTTTTTTGTTATATTTACGTGTATAGATTTATTATTCAATAAAAGATTTCTAAATTTAAATTTATATACAAAAAAAAAGTAATTATAAATAAATATTTTTATTTATTGATAAATTTTTTTGAAAATTAAAATTTTTTTTTCTATTTTTTAAAGAGTTTTGCTGGAATTCCTGTTACTGGGGTAATTGACAAAGAAACAGAAAAAAAGATGTCATCAAAAAGATGTGGCTTACCGGATAAACCAGATCCGAGGTACGCTCACATGAGGCGACGACATAAGAGATTTACTGTACATGGACAAAAGTGGCATTCACCAAATTTAACTTGGAGGTAAAATTATAATTTTTTATTATATTCTTTATGCAATGAGTGACAGTATTTTATTACAGAAAAATAGAAATTAAGGGAAAATAGCTTGTAATTATGACGGAATGACCCAAAAAAAAAAAAAAAAAAACAAAAAACGATTATAACTTCTAAACAAATTAACAGATCTTTATGAAACCTCACAATTATGTTCTTTGCTATGGAATAATATCTTTTAAATTCGAAAAAATACAAATTTAAGATAAAAAACGTAAATTTATTACGGAATGACCCCAAAAAAAATCCAAAAATCGGTTATAACTTCTAAAGAAATTAACGAATTCTTAAAAAATTTGGTAATTATGTTCTTTTCTATGAATAACACCATTTATAAGCGAAAAAAAAAGAAATTTAGGAGAAAAAGCGTAAAATTATTACAAAATGACTCCAAAAAAATCCAAAAAAACGTTTATAACTTTTCAAAGAATTAACGAATCCTTATGAAAATTAATAATTATATGTTCTTTGCAACGAATAATATACTTTAAAACAGAAAAAATACAAATTTTGAAAAAAAATCCAAAAATTATTACGGAATGACCCAAAAAAAATAAAAAAAAAACGTTTATAAGTTCTACAGAAATTAATAAATCGTTATACAACTTGGTAATTATGTAGTTTGCATTAAATAAAATTATTGAAGGGCGAAAAAAATACAAATTCAGGAAAAAAACCGTAACATTATTACGGAATAACCCCAAAAAAATCCAAAAAACGATTATAACTTCTAAAGAAGTTAATGGACCGTTATAAAACTTGGTAATTATGTTCTTTGCGATGAATAACATTCATTAAAAGTGAAAAAATACAAATTTAGGAAAACAGCCAAAAATTATTACGGAATGACCCCAAAAAAAATCCAAAAAACACTTATAACTTCTAAACAAATTAACAAATCGTTCTGAAACTTAAAAAATTATGATCTTTGCTATGAGTTACACCTTTTAAAGACAAAAAAATACAAATTTTGGAAAAAAAAGTCAAATTATTACGAAATGACCCCAAAAAAATCCAAAAATCGGTTATAACTTCTAAAGAAATTAACAGATCTTCATGAAACTTGACAATTATGTTCTTTGCTATGAATAACATCTTTTAAATTCGAAAAAATACAAATTTAAGATAAAAAGCGTAAATTTATTACGGAATGACCCAAAAAAAATATTCAAAAAACGGTTATAACTTCTATGGAAATTATTTAATCGTTATAAAACTTAGTATTTATGTTCTTTACAATAAATGATATTTTTTTTTAATTTCAAAAAGATACAAATTTAGAAAAAAGAGTAAAATTGTTACAGAATTACCCGAAAAATATTTTAAAAACGGTTATAACTTCTAAAGAAATTAAAGAATCTTTATAAAAATTTGGTAATTATGTTCTTTGCAGAAAGTAACAATCTTTAAAAGCGAAAAAACACAAATTTAGGAAAGAAAGCGTAAATTTTTTATGGAATGACCCCAAAAAATCCACAAAAAAAAACGATTATAACTTTTAATCAAATGGACGGAGCTTTATGAAACTTGGAAATTATGTTTCTGAGAATATTTAATATATTTTCCTTCCGGAAAGATACAAATTATGAAAAAAATAGCGAACAATTATTACGGAATAACCTCGAAAAAATTCAAAAAACGGTTATAACTTTAAAACTAATTAACGGATTGTTTTGAAACTTGATAATTATATTCTTTGCTATGAATGACACCCTTTAAAGGCAGAAAAATACAAATTTAGAAAGATAAGCGTAAAATTGTTACGGAATCACCCCAAAAAATTTCAAAAAATTGTGATAAATCCTAAACAAATTAGCGAATTGTTATAAAACTTGGTAATTATGTTGTTTGCTATAAATGACGTTATTTAAAGGCAAAAGAAATAAATTCAGGAAAAAAGCATAAAATTAATATGGAATGACCCCCAAAAAAATAATAAAAAAAAAAAAAATGGTTATAACTTCTAAAATAATTAACGTAATATTTTGATACTTGATAATTAAATTTTTTGCGATGAATAACTTTCTTTTAAGGCGAAAAAATACAAATTTAGGAAAAAAGCCAAAAATTATTACGCAATGACCCCAAAAAAAACCAAAAAACTATTCTAACTTCTAAACAAATTAACGAATCGTTATTTAACCGTGGTAATTATGTTCCATGCTATAAATGACACCATTAAAAAGTAAAAAAAATACAAATTTAGGAAAAAAAATGTAAAATTGTTACGGAATAACCTCAAAAAAAATTCAAAAAACAGTTATAATTTTTAATTATATAAAAAGATCTTTATGAAACTTGGTAATTATGTTCTTTACTATGAATGAAACCCTTTAAAGACAAAAGAATACAAATTTAGAAAATAATCCTAAAATCATTACGGAATCACCCAAAAAAAAAAAATTCAAAAAAACAGTTATAACTTTTAAATAAATTAACGGATCGTTATGAAACTTGGTAATTATTATCTTTGCTATAAGTGATACATTTTTAAAGGAAAAAATACGAATTTAATAAAAAAAAGTGTAAAATTATTATGGAATAACCTCAAATAAATCCAAAAAAAAAAAACAGTTATAACTTTTAAAAAAAATTACTAAATCGTTTTGAAATTTGCTAATTATGATTGTTGAATAGAATGACACTCTTTGAAAAGATGAAAATATACATTTTTAAAAAGAACAGTGTAAAATTGTTACGGAATAACCCCAAAACAAAATCCAAAAAAACGTTTATAACTGTTGAAAAAATTGACGGATCATTATGAAACTTGGCAATTATGATCATTGCTATGAGTAACACTTTTTCAACTCAAAAAAATACCGATTTTTAAAAAAAAGCTTAAAATTATTACGGAATATCTTTTAAAAAAATCCAAAAAAACCGTTAAAAAACCAACTTTGATGATTCCTAAAATAAGCAATTTTCTACCTTCTTTGGCAATTCAAGTTTTACCTCGTCCTTTTTTTAAAATGCAAAGTTGACTATTTCGAATCGATTTTCCCCGATATTAAGGAAATATTTCTTATTTTTGAAGCAATTTTTGGTTAGACGTATCCGGTTACCGCAGTAGCGTAATATCTCGTTTTTCGGTGGCTCAAGAAGATGAAGAAGAAGAAGATGAAGAGGAAGAAGAAGAAGGGGCAAAGAGAAGATCTTCCAAATTGGATGGAAGTGGTTGGCACTTGGCAATCGTGGAAACTTGAACGTTTTGCCCTTAAATCTCGTCACGTAGTCATGAACTAGTCGAGAGAAATATGCTGCGCACGATGTACGCCCCCACAAGAGAATTCGTGGTGGGCGGTCATAGTTGCCGGTTTTGGCAGTGAATCTCCAGAAAACTGTACTTGGCCGAAAGACCCAGGTGGCCATATAGTCATTCGGTGTTGCCAATTTTTGCTGAAATCCTTTTCCTTCAATTTTAAATCGAAAATATCTATAGATATATATTTATAAAATTGAGGAATCAGAACATATTCGAAAAAAAAGAGACAGCAATGTATATATATATATATATATATTTAAGGGGGAACTATAAACATTTAAATTTTGATAAAAATATTTTTTTCAAATTTTGAAAAATGGAAAAAAAAAATTTTATTTTTAATTTAATATTTTATTTAGGAAAATTAAATTGTCGGTAACATGAAGATCTGTCAGATTTCATCTTTATCGACAGTGTCGGTAATAAAACGCTTTCTACTGATTAGTGCAGACCTCTGTAGGATTTTAATCAATTGAAATATCAATCACACGAATTTGAAATATAAGAACTATATTTTCTGATACAGATAAAAAAAAAATTTTTTAATTCTAAATTGAGATAATTTTAGTCAAAAATTGAAAAAAAAAATAATTTATCTCCTTCATAAAAAATCAAGGTTTGGATTAGGTTAATTTTGATTTTGCAAAATTCTTCCTTTTTTCAAGGGATTGGTGTATATTTGAAGTTATCTGAATAATAAACATTCTTTATTGAAAAAAAAAAAAATAATTTAAATATTTATATTAGTCCTCTTTTACAAGAATTCGTCGAGTCCATCAAAATTGAAAGAGCAGCGACGGAATAATTTCCCTTTAAGAAAATGATCATTTTCTCAGCTTGTGACTAGAATTCTTAAGTCGGTCTTTAAATTTCATTAGGATAGCTGCAGACTACAAAGTGCAAGGGGATAGAGAGTTAATTATGACCCAGGAGAGATCAGAGGGCACAAGATATAGTAAAAAAAAAGAAAGAAAGAAAAAATAGTTTGGAAAAAAAGGTCCATTGACCTCGTTTTCTTCGTGGAAAATTCGAGACAATCTATGCAGAATTGGTCGAAGGTTAGTCACGTGCAATGTATTATTTTGTGAAGATAGAGGAAATCGATTCGACTCCACAGTAATTGGAAGCATAGAGAGAGAGAGAGAGAGAGAGAGAATTTCAACCTTCGCCTCATCGATTCCTTTTTTCGCCACCTCTAATTTCATATTCCCCAGGAACCTCAAGACAATGGAATTAATCAGAACTTGCGCAGCAAATTATATAAAGGACAATTGTTTCTCGGTGTTTCATTAAATTTGTTCGTTTAGAAAGAAAATTTTTTAATAATAAAAAAAAAATGAAATAATTTAAATTAATATATTTAATATAATTTGAATAAAAAAAATTCTTTATCTTCTCTTTTAAAAAAATCTCCAATGCAAATAAATAATCTTTAATAGATTAGGTTTCTTTTGTTTATAAAACATTCTTAACTGTATTCCTCTTTTTTTGAGGTATTTATGTATTTTTGAAGTTATCTGAATAATAAACATTCTTTGTGAAACATCCTTCTGCTTCACTACCCAGTGGTCACAAAACGTTCTATGTTCCAATGACGTTCTTAAAAAGTTCAATGTTTCAAAATTGATTTTTGAACTTTGAAAAATTAGACGTTTTTTGACCACTGGTCTCTTTTCATATTTTTCAAGGAAATGATGGGTTTGATGATATCTTGTTGCACCTGAAACAATAATTGTGAATTTTAGAAATAGTAAACATCTTTAAGTAAAATTAGATGGGAGAGGGAAACCAGGCACTTTGGAGTACCATTTAGGGTATGGAATTTTAGTTAGTATTAAAATTATTGTCCAGAGGAAAAGCCAATTTTTAAATTTAAATATAATTTAAAAATAAATTTATAAATAAATTTTAAAATAATTTTTAATCTTTAACGATTCTCCAAATCGTCAGTCAACGGAAAATAAATTCCATAAAAAAAATTAAAATTTTCGAAACCATTGAATTTTGAGAAAATGTAGTTTACCTATTATAATCTCATAACATAATTTTGCAGATAATCATAGTTGGATTAATTTGAAACAATCTATGTTGCAATATAATAGGACAATAGTTAACTGAACCGTGAAATGAATTAAAATTCTCATTCAACTGGAAATATGTTATAAAAGCTATATAAAATTTTATTATTATTATTATTTAATTATTTCTACTATATAAATATTAGAAAAATAAATATTTATAGAAAAAAATAGAATTCTCATAACACAATTTTTTTAGTATAAATAAATGTAGTGGAATATATGACAAATCTGACACTTTTGCATTCGCATATATTCGAAACGGAAATCGGTTTCACGAAGGATATGCCGCGGAAATTATTCTTCTGCCATGACATCCGCGTTTAGTTGGATGAATGCCAAGTTTGCGGTTTGTCTCTTTTACCCCCCCCCCACCCTTCTACCCTTACTTTGTGAACGTTTAAGCAACGAATAAACGCGTGTCGACGTCGCCATTCTTCTATTTCCTTTCTTGAATGTTAAGGGACGGAATTCAATTTTTTTTTCTATTAATCTCAAAATATAAAAATTTATTTTGTTTCACTAATTTAAGAGTTTTATTTGCGTTGTATTTATTTATTCTGCAGAAATATTAAGAAGGTGATGATAAACATATACAGCATTCTGCAGATGTTGTTCACCAAAGATTTTTTTCCCATCTTAGTTAAAAATATTAAATTAAATAACAAAATTCTACATTATCATTTAATAATAAAACAGTTGGTAAAATAATTTTAATGGAAACCGTCAAATAATAATAATTACAATAATAATAATAATAATTATTATTATTAAAATAATTTAATATTAATTAAAACAAAAATTCTAATAAACAGAAGCATTAATAACTTTAGGATTTAAAGGTTCACAATGGAATCAATATGAAAATAATAAAAAAAAGGTAAATGCTTTAGTTATCGACACTGCATTAGTTATCGTCAGTTTGGTTAAAAAATTACAAAAAATAGTTTTATAAAAAAATAAAGATTGTAGTTTTTGCAATTCTAAGTAACTTTTTTTTTATACAAATAATTTATTTATAATAGTAATTATTTCAATAAATTGCTTTAAATTTCTCAATTACTTATCTGACGTTTACTGAAGCAAATAAATACATTTACAATGTTTCAAGCTCGGAATCTGTTCATTAGAATTAATTTATCAATTATTTTTAAATAATTTAATTTGCAAATAATTGTAAAGTAAGTTTAAATCAATAATTTTACAGATTTGATCCGTTTAAACTAACTTTACAATCACTTTGTAATTAAATTATTCAAAATTAATTAATAAATAACTTCTAATGAGGATTTTGGTATTTCGAAACGTTAAAGATTAAAGATCTTTTATTCTACAAAAAAAATTTCCATTTACTAGAATTATTAACTAGAATTATTATTAAATCATAATATAGATTTTTAATTATGCAAAAATTAATATTTTAAACTGGAATCAGAAAAGAACTTTGATGATCAACATCCGCAGGATGCTATGCATAGATTTTTCTTGTGATTTTAAAACAGTTATATTTTCCTCTTTTTTATTTGCCAAAAATTGTTTAATTTTTCAATGAAATTTTGATTTGACAATTCTAAACTAAATTCTAGTGTTTAAAATTTCATTATCGTTTTAAAAACATTAATTTTTTTTTTACTAAAACGAAACATTATTTTGCTAAACAGCAAGTGTTCTTTCTTTTAAAAGCAATAAGAAAGAAAAATAAAAAAAATGTTTATTGGCACATAATGTAACGATGTATTTGAAGTTATCTGAATAATAAAAATTCTTTATCTCCTCCTTAAAAAAAACACCAATGTGGTTTAAATTAAATTTTTAAATGGTTTAAATTTAATTGGATTAGTTTTATTTTGTTTATTTACAAATATTCACTGTATCCCTCTTTTTCAGGGGATTGATGTATTTGAAGTTATCTGAATAATAAACATTCTTTATGAATCACCCTTCTGCTTTATTGTTTTTCTATTTTTAATGTGTTCATGCATCTGAAGTTATCTGAATAATAAACATTCTTTGTGAAACATCCGTCTGCTTCACACTCAGTGGTAACAAAACCTATGTTCCTATGACGTTCTTTAAAAAATTAATTTCTCCTGATATATAATATTCTGAAAATTAAAAATGTTCGCCAAACGTTTTCGGAACGTGAAACCTCCTTAGAATATTATTTTAAGTCACGAATTTTTGCAAAAATCTTGTTGGAGCTAAAATAATAATTGTGAATTTCAGAAATGGTAAATACCTTGAAAATTAGGTGGAGAGGGAAACTACATACTTTGAGTATTATTTAGGGTAAGGAGTTTCTAGTTAGTCGTACAAACACAGTTTAGTGGTAAAGCATAAAGTTATACAGTTCATTATAGTTAGTTACCTACAGTGTTAAAATTACACATATAATTGTTCAATAATTTGAAATTCACGTCTTCTTCTTTTTTTCTACCTTCTATTTAATTTTACAAATTCTAACATAAATGTTGTCCTGGAATATGAAAAATCAATTTATGAACTAAAGAGGTGACGATAAAGAAAGATCACTCTCTCTCTCTCTCTCTCTCTCTCTCTCTTCAGCTTTGGACATTAGATGGACATAAACATAGTCGAAAAGACAATGGTAGTCTGATCGAAGTACGTAGAATAAGGGGTTTTCGGTTGTCCTTTGTTTTAAACGAGGAATCGCAAGGGTGACAATAGCTGCCAATCATGTCCGATCGAATCGGATCTCTCTGGTGGTGCTCACCGTTATCGTTCATGATCCCCGTCACTTTCAAAAACCTTCACCATATAGCGCACAGAAATCACCATCAGCGAATCACTCGATGGTACTCTGTCTCTTTGAACGCGCTTAATTGCCGAAACAATGGAATTATTGTACTGGCAGCTCGGCTAAAAATAAAGAGAGCCACTCGTGTATGATCCACATCAATTCCCCCACCCTGCTTTTTTTTTAAAACTCAATATTATATTCCCATCAACTACCATTGGAAAAAATTAATAAAAAAAAAAACGATATTTTTCAAACCCTTGTTATTTCAAAATATGAGAAATGACCTTCGTTTTATCTAAATATTTGTTTCTTTAATAGTTTTTACTTCCTCTAGTGAAAAAAAAAAAATTTCGTTGGTTACCGCGTGCGATTATACGTCTTTTGCTCTCGGCACTAGTTAAGTTTTTTTTTTTTTTTTTTTTTTTGGGATGAGGCGCAGAAGGAAAACCTTGCGGGACCGGTACAACGAGAAAATTGACTCTCCTATCCTGAAACCCGGAACTTCCTCGAGACTTGAAACTTTAAAGCAAAGGAAAACTATATATTATATATAAGAGAGAAACGCGCGCTTTGGTTTCCTTGGAAAAGTCCAAACTTAACTTAAAAGAGAAAGTAGGAGGCGTTGGAAAGAAAGTATATATACACACACTTAAGAATGGTTTCGTAGTGCAAGCAGAGATAGAAAACGAAGCAAAAAAAAAAGCCGTATAAGAATACGACCGAGAAAGCTTCTCAAATACGCGCTCGCTAAAGAAAAAGAAATAATAGTATTTTAAAAGTTATTTCTTAATTTGAAAAAAGTGGTTGTTTTTTTATAATATACAATTAATATTGTACTTTATTAAAAATTAATTTTTACTATTTTTGTCCTTTTTCGAGATAGAAGTCAGTTTTTTTTCTATTAGAACAAGTACTTATAAATCCAAATTCCAGTGAAATATGGTTTTGTCGGACGAAATTAGCGCACACAACTCACACACTCTCTCAAAGAAATATTTTTGTCTGTCGCACATTTTCCATCCTCATTCGTTGGTTGCTGATTGCAAGACTTTTTCCTGTACCCATCACCTTTTTTTTTTTTTTTTTGACAGAGCAAAACCCCCAGTCCGGATTTGAGCTCATCAGAGCTACCTCTGGATTCATTAGGATACTATATCCCACACCCCGCACATTTTCACACTTTCTCTTTGGAAAAAATTTCGTTTCTGTTTGCAAATATAAAAAAAAAGAAGATGAGAATGTGTGTATGTTAAGGGTAAAAAGTATACATAATTGGTAAATGTGCATATTGTTCGAATTAGACGTTTTTAGATAGGGAAATGTGATTAAAAATTAATACAAAACAAATTTTGTTTCCATATCTGAAAATGTATTTGAAGTAACTGTTTTTCGATTTCACCTAATTTTACTTGGAAGATATTTACTATTTCTAACATTCACAATTATTGTTTTAGGTCCAAAAAGATATCACAATTGGAAAATAGGGAAACAGACCTAAAAAAAACGTCTAATGTTTCAAAGTTCGTAAATCGATTTTGCAAAATTCGTGTCTTAAAATAATATTCTAAGGAGGTTTCACGTTCCAAAAACGTTTGGCGAACATTTTTAATTTTCAGAACATTATATCAGGAGACATTAATTTTTAAAGAACGTCATAGGAACATAGGTTTTGTAACCACTGGGTGTGAAGCAGACGGATGTTTCACAAAGAATGTTTATTATTCAGATAACTTCAGATGCATGAACACCTTAAAAATAGAAAAACAGTAAAGCAGAAGGGTGTTTCATAAAGAATGTTTATTATTCAGATAACTTCAAATACATCAATCCCCTGAAAAAGAGGGATACAGTGAATATTTGTAAATAAACAAAATAAAACTAATCCAATTAAATTAAAACCATTTAAAAATTTAATTTAAACCACATTGGTGTTTTTTTAAGGAGGAGATAAAGAATTTTTATTATTCAGATAACTTCAAATACATCGTTACATTATGTGCCAATAAACATTTTTTTTATTTTTCTTTCTTATTGATTTTAAAAGAAAGAACACTTGCTGTTTAGCAAAATAATGTTTCGTTTTAGTAAAAAAAAAAATTAATGTTTTTAAAACGATAATGAAATTTTAAACACTAGAATTTAGTTTAAAATTGTCAAATCAAAATTTCACAGAAAAATTAAATAGTTTTTGGCAAATAAAAAAGAAGAAAAAATAACCGTTTTAAAATCACAAGAAAAACCTATACATAACATCCTGCGGATGTGGATCATCAAAGTTCTTTTCTGATTCCAGTTTAAAATATTAATTTTTGCATAATAAAAATTTACATTGTGATTTAATAATAATTCTAGTTATTAATTCTAGTTTCTAATTAAAATTCTAGTAAATGGAAATTTTTTTGTAGAATAAAAGATCTTTAATCTTTAACGTTTCGAAATACCGAAATCCTCATTAGAAGTTATTTATTAATTAATTTTGAATAATTTAATTACAAAGTGATTGTAAAGTTAGTTTAAACGGATCAAATCTGTAGAATTATTGATTTAAACTTACTTTACAATTATTTGCAAATTAAATTATTCAAAATTAATTGATAAATTAAATCTAATGAAGAGATACCGATCTTGAAACATTGTAAATGTAATTATTTGCTTCAATAAACGTCAGATAAGTAATTGAGAAATTTAAAACAAATTAATTGAAATAATTACTATTATAAATAAATTATTTGTATAAAAAAAATGTTACTTAGAATTTGCAACAACTACAATCTTTATTTCTTTATAAAACTATTTTTTGTAATTTTTTAATCAAGCTGACGATAACTAATGCAGTGCCGATAACTGAAGCATTTACCTTATTTCTTTTTAGTTACATATTGATTCCGAATTGTCAACCTCTGAATCCTAAAGTTATTAATATGCTTCTATTTAGTAGAATTATTGTTTAAATTAGTTTTTAATTATTATTTTAATAATTCTAATAATTATAATAATTTTAATAATTATAATAATTATAATTATAATAATTATAATAATTATAATTATAATAATTATTATAATTATTATTTGACGGTTTCCATAAATGAAAAATTGTTTACTAACTGTTTTATTATTAAATACTAATGTAGATTTGTAGTATTTACACGAAGAAAAATGGAAAAACGAAGAAAGTAACTTTTATTATTTTAAAAGTAAAACCGGAACTGGTTGCAGTTTCTGCGCATTTCAGGTAATTTTTACTACTGAAATAGTAAAATTTGATATTTTCGAAATTTTTTTTTAGCTATTCCAGGGGTAAATTTTACTATTTCTGAAGTAAAAATTTCCAGAAATGCGCAGAAACTGTAAACAATTAAGGTTTTAATTTTTTTGTAAATAGCATAAGTTCTTCTTTTTAAAATCGATAAGAAACAAAAATTAGAAAAAATATGTATTAGCGCACGTTGTAACGATGTATTTAAAGTTATCTGAATAATAAAAATTCTTTATCTCCTCCTCAAAAAAAAAACACCAATGTGGTTTAAATTAAATTTTTAAATGGTTTAAATTTAATTGGATTAGTTTTATTTTGTTTATGAAACATTATTCACTGTATTCCTCTTTTTCAGGGGATTGATGTATTTGAAGTTATCTGAATAATAAACATTCTTTATGAAACACTCTCCTGCTTCACTGTTCTTTTTTTATTTTTAAGTTGTTCATGCTTCTGAATCATGAACCACTGGTCTGTTTCCCTATGTTATCTTGTTGGACCTGAAACAATAATTGTGAATTTAAGAAATAGTAAATATCTTCAAGTAAAATTAAGTGGAGACACAATCCAAGTACTTTGAAAATAATTTAGAATGTGGAAACAATATTTTGTTTTGTATTAATTTTTTAATCAAATCTCTTGTTTTTAAAAACAATTAATTAAACTAATATAATAAAAAAAAATTTCTTACCTAAATGGTAAAAATTTATCAGAAATTCGAAAACAGTAATTTATTTAATGAATATCATTTCGATTTAAATTTCAATTTTGGCAGGGTCGTCGTGAATTTTCTTATATATATATATATTCTCAGTCCACGTAGGCTTGAGGAAGAGTCTTGAAATTTCGCGGCTATTTTAAGGGTTAGGGGCATGAGAGATAAGAGGTGGAAGATTTCCTCGTAGTTTCGAGTTCGCCGAGCGGATTAAACGTCACCTTAATTAATCTAGGTTTACTCTTGTCTGGTCCCCAGGCTTTTGCCAGACACTCTTGCGACGCTCTCAAATCCTGTGAGCTATATCTGTATATATCTATATATATATATATATATATATATATATATATATATATACTTGTTCCCTGTCACGTCACACACGAGAGCAACGTTGGTCCTCCTCAAGGATGCAAGGCACAGACCTTGGCTCTCTTGATTGTTGCAGATATATTCGTTATGCATCCCCGCAGTGACGTGCTTTCTATCCAACGTCACAAAAAATCTCTTCTCTCTCTCTTTCTCGACACGCTGTGCAATGTTCCCTTTGCTATATATATATATATATGTGTGTGTCCTCATCATCAGTCTCTATGTTCTCGACATTGCTGCTGTATCCTCGAGATCGACTCGACTCAAGGGCTCTTCAAAAGCTCTAAGGAGACCAAAGAGGGTGCAAGCTGCAGCCTTCATTTCCGTACCACCCTATGTATGCTCACAAACACTATCAAAAAAAAAAAAAAAAAAAGAAAAAACTTTCGTCTAGCATCTGGCCTTTCTGTAAAGTGCTGGCCGAATTGAAAAAAATTTCACATTTTCTTTAAAACTGATTTCACAAAGTATATATATATCCCAATTCAAATGGAATTCGGCAAAAATTTTACATTCAGAAACAAATTTTCCAATTTCTGTAAAATTTGATGAAAATTTTCTTTCGCAGATACACGAAATAAAAATTTACCTGGAACAACAAAAGATTTCACTATATAGTAGCAAAAAGTTTTATTTGTTTCAATTAAATCTTTCCCTGTTTCAAGTAAATTTTTTTTTTCCGTGCAATGTTTTATTTTAATATGTTGATATTTTTAATTTATCACTTAGTGGTATTTAATAATTAAGACGATGATATCGATCACTCCTGATTGTGAGTCAAATTAATTATCAATTCTAAAAAAGCTAAAGAAAAACTCTTTTATTCCGATCCCTTAATTGATAGTCAAGGGTAAATAGAAGAATTTAAAAAAAAAAAATCATACACGCTGTGAGGAAAGATTAATTCGTTGGATAAACATTGATTTTTTTCCACCGTTGCATTTGAAATTTTTCGTCGGTTCTACTCAGCGCGCGCGTTAGATTTTCTTTCCTCTCTTTTTTACGGACGAGTAATTAATTGGACTACATTATGCAGCGAGATGCAAGATTTTCAGTAAAAAGCAGAGCGTTTATGTTTCTTTACAAAATGAGATTTTAACCACTAGTTACAAATAGGAGGTAATTAAAATTATAAATATCTATTTATCTTTCTCGCCGCGCTATTATTAATATTAACATTGTAATTAATCTTTAGAAAAGCAAAAATACTGCATTTTTTTTTTAACCAATTTCAAAAATAAAAAAAAAATAATTGATTTTACAAGAATTTTTGTTTTTTCGAAAGAAATTTTTTATGTTATTTTTAAGGTATGCTTTTTGCAAATCGAAATTTGTTCCCTTGGGATGTGTGTATATATATATATGTGGAACAAAGAATTGTTCTTCTCATAAAAGTCGAAAGAAGAGGAGATGAAAGTAAGGCAAACACAAACGTGAACGTGCCTTATTAAAATAAATTGAGGATTCCTATCCCGAACTGAAAGTCTCTATAAACGGAGAGAAGCCTCAGGAAGCTTACTACTCCCAACAAAAACCCCTTTACGTCACTGTTTCCTTTGCTATTGTACATATATATATATATATATATATATTGTCATTTTATTGACATATTATTTTCCAAAAGAAAACCATAAGATCTGATTAATTTTTTTCAATTGATTTTTTCTATTATACTGCGTGGTGGTTTAAAATTTAGAAACTTTAGTATATCTATCAGATAAATCTAAATCGAGCACGTTGAATTTAATATGGCGTTTAGCCATTTTTCAAAATTGGGTCACAAAATATTTGCTAATTTACATTTTTTAGGTCAATTACAAAAATAAACCATTCTGTTTGAAATCAGAGATCATTGGGGTCGCTGATTATGAATTTGACAATGGATTTTCAAAATTTAAAATGGCGGATCCAATATGGCGGAAAAAAAATTAAAAAATCGTTTGGATTCGATTAAAAATCATTACTTTGGAGGTTTTTGGGGTCGCTGATTACGAATTTGACATCGGATTTTCAAAATTTAAAATGGCGGATCCAATATGGCGAAAAAAAAATTAAAAAATCGTTTGGATTCGATTAAAAGTTATTACTTGAGGGTTCTTGGGGTCGCTGATTACGAATTTGAAGTCCGTTTTTCAAAATTCAAAATGGCGGATCCAATATGGCGCACAAATGTAAAAAAAATCGTTATTCGGAGATTTTTGGGGTAACTAATTACGAATTTAAAATCCGTTTTTCGATATTCAAAATAGCGGATCCAATTTGTCGCACAAAATTTTAAAAAATCGTTTGGATTCAATTGAAACTCGTTACTCGAGGGTTTTCGAGGTCGGTGATTACAAATTTGATGTCAGTTTAGAAAAATTCAAAATGGCGGAAGAATTTTTTAAAAATTGTTCAGATTCCCATATGAATTTGCTATTTTGAATGTTTCTAAACTGACAGCAAACTCATATTCAGCGACCCTAAAAACCCCTGAATAACGGATTTCAAGTAAATCCGATGTTTTTTTTATAAGGAAAGAAAAAAATTATTTTTGTTATGAACCAAAAAAAAAAAAAAATGTAAAATGGCGTCTACTTTGAAAATTTCACCTAAATTTGAAAAAAGGCTACTTTAACGGAAGTATTTTTTAAAATCTATTAATGAAATTGTTCTGAATATTTTGAAAAATTATTATTTTTAGAAAGTATTTTTTAATAATATGTAAAAAAAAATAATAAATTAAAAGATAATGAATTACAAAGACGTGTCATTTGTGTTAAAATAAAATTATCTGCCACGTGAAAAACGCCCATAAATTTCCGCCCACCGAAATGAGTTCTTGAAATTCAATATTCTGATAATGTATATATATATTCTTTCTCGTGCTCTATATAAAGTGTTTTAATTCAGTAAAGTGGGATATTATTTTCATATTTTAAATAAACTGAAAATTTACTTTAAAAATATTCTTTTTTAAAAATTGCAAATTTTGTTTCTACCTACTAAGAACAAATGTGAAAAATTATGTAGAAATTATTTAAAAGAAACATATATTTTTATAAATTAATAAAATTAACCTTTTTTTTAAATTTGATAAATAATAATTTAGACTATTTTAAAAAAAAAATTTATTTTTAAAAGTTTTGCCGCTAAAACCAAAATCAAAAAAAAAAAAAAAAAAAAAAAGGAATTGATACTTTTTTTGAAAAAAAATGGGCGTATCAGTTAATTCCTGAATTTATTGAAACGTGTTATCGTGTGAATTCTGCGCAAGCGTTTAATTCAATACGCATGCGTGAAATTTTGTTGGAATAGATAGAGAGCGACGTGCCGACAACACCAGATTGCCGAGAGCGCTCATTGTGAATACGTTTCGCGGTTTCTCGTTTCACGTATTTCGGTTTGATTACACTATTTTGTTTTTTTTTTCACCGTGATTTTTTTTAGTACCAAAAATAAAAAAAAAATAAAACACACATCTATCATCATTCTACTTTGGAATATTTGGAAAGACAAAATGGCAAGTCTTTTTTTATTACTTTAATTACATTTTTATTATTATTATTATTATTATTATTTGTTTTAAACAAAATTCTTGCCTCGAAAAACATAAATACTTACACCCAGAAAAAAATTTTTATCTGTGTTTATTTAATCCAAAAAAAATTTACTTGAATCAAATACAAATCTATATTTGTCACGAAGTCTAATAACTTTTTACTTGTTTTAAATAAAGAAATTTAATTTATTACAAAAAAAATTTTATTCAGTACAAAGAAAAATTTATTTAACACAAATAAAAATTTTATTTGAATTAAATAAAACTTAAATATATTGGATTATTTTGTATTATATTTTTTTTGTAATTTTTTAAATACTAAGTGCTTATCCTCAAAAGGTGCAGTATATGTTTTTTTTTTAAATTTGTATGTAAATTTTGTAAATATATAAAATTTATTTGAAACAAGTAAATATTTGGCTCTTAGACGCAAATATATATTTTCACTGAGTGTATATAATTATACACACTGTAAAAAGAAAGGTATTAATTTAATATAAATTTAATACAGACTTCAGGTACTAAATTGTCATTTGGTACCTAAAATTGGTATTGTTTTAGTACTTTCTTTGTACAGTGCAGGGCTTGTACTATTTTTTAATTTATAATAATTTTAATTATTGTTTTATTATTATTATTATCATCATTATTATTTTTTTTAATTTTTGAAAATTAAAATTTGTAAAATAAAAAAAAAACTCTTATTTTAAAACTAAAGTAATGTGAAACAAAATTTTAATATTTCGTATACAAATAAATTTTTAATAATGCATATAGCAATCTGAGTATTAAATAATATTTTGCGGAACAATGAATTTAACACGGAGAGTTTGCTCTTGTTTTGAAGTAAAACATGATTTTCCAGAAAATTGAAACCTATTCATTTATGTGTATATATACTAAACTAAACTTGTTATTTAAAATTCCAAACAATATATAATTAACCGAAAGTTAGTAGTAGTTTGAAAGGGAATTACGGCCAGTAATTGTCGAAAGGAGCTGAAAATATACGAGCTGTTTACAGTCGAAATTACTCCCTTCCTCAGATGATAAATTGCTTTGTTTACTTAATCTTAAGAAAAAAAAATTTCTATTTTCCCCATAAAATAGCTTTTTTAACATTTTTGTTTGTGCTTCATATATATATATATATATATATATATATATATATATGTATAGGTATATATCTAAATATAGTTTTTATATCTTAGAAAATTTTACTTGTAAATTTTAAATTAAAAAGAAGATGTATTGTTTTTTTTATGCAGAATTAAAGAAAAAAAGAATTCCACTGATAAAAGTCACCATAATAGAATAAATTTGAATATTTAAGTAACCGGAAGTATTTAATATTTAAACAATAGAAAATTTTTAATTAAGCTGTACATTGCGATATACAATATGATAAAATTAAAAAATATTAAAATAATAATATAATAACAACAACAACGTAATTATTACCGTTAATTTTATTAAAATTTAATAATAATAATAATAGTTAATAAATAAATAACAAAAGTTAATAAAAAAAATAATAATAAAAATAACAGTTTTTACTGTTGGGCGTTTTTATTTTAACCCTTAACTGGCACAATTCGAACGTAAATGGCATAACGGGTCTGTTGGACCCGACGTATCCAAACATGTATTTTACAGCCGGTATGAAATATTTTTGCACAAGAATTTAATCTAAGGTAGCTTATGATGTTTTTTTTAAATTTCCTTTGTTTTACAGGGATTAATTTCTTTTAAGTTAGTTGAAAAATATTTTGATAAATAAAAACCAAAAAATTGAGTGTTTTTACTTAAAAATTCACAAGTTATTTAAATTTTAATATTATCACTTAAAAAATTTAAGGTTATGTTGTATTATTCTTAAGGTAAAAAATTATCACAATTTTAGGACTTGCAAAAAAAGGATTTATTTTGCGGAATAAAGTGTTACTTTAGGTTAAAATTAAAAATTTATAATTTATTAATGTTTGAAGCTAATTTTTTTTTCTTTTGTATCAAATTAGTTGCAATAAAAAAAACTTAGAAAATTACTAATATGTCAAACTAATATATTAAAATATAAAAAATATTCAAATTCAATTAATTTGTGCGAGAAAAAATGCTCGGGTCTACTAAACCTATGGTGCCAGTTAAGGCTTAATTAAAGATAATTTATAAATACAACCATTTTGAAATGTTTCCCTGTTCCCTTATATATTTTCTCCAATTATTCATTATCTAGTATGAAACACTTGCTTTTAGCCACTAAATTCAATACGACGCACTAATCACATTTAACGAATTTCTTCTTCGTTCAATATGAAAATCTGAAAAAAAAAATTATTATTATTATTAGTTGTATCAAAAAACTTAGAAAATTACTAATATGTCGAACTAATATATTAAAATATAAAAAATATTCAAATGCATTCAATTAATTTGAGAGAAAAAATGCTCGGGTCTACTGGACCTATGGTGCCAGTTATGGGTTAAAAAAAAAAATTTTAATTTAAAAAATAATTTAAATTTATGATTTTAATATAATCTGACTAATAAAAATTGTTTATCTTCTCTTTTAAAAAAAATCCCCAATGCATATAAATAATCCTTAATAGATTAGGTTTTTTTTTTGTTTATGAAAAATTCTTAACTGTATTCCTCTTTTTTGAGGTATTGATGTATTTTTGAAGTTATCTGAATAATAAACATTCTTTGTGAAACATCCTCCTGTTTCACTACCCAGTGGTCACAAAACGTTCTATGTTCCAATGACGTTCTTAAAAAATTAAATGTTAATGTTTCAAAATTGATTTTTGAACTTTGGAACATTAGGCGTTTTTTGACCACTGGTCTTTTTTTTCATATTTTTCAAGGAATTAATGGGTTTGATGATATCTTGTTGTACCTGAAACAATAATTGTGAATTTTAGAAATAGTAAATATCTTTACATAAAATTATTAAAATAAATATTTAAACAATATAAAATTCTAATCTTTAAGCAGTCAAAATTCCACGTTTAAAAAAAAAAAATTTCAATTTAAGTTACTCTTTTCTTTTTTTTCACGAAAATTGCAATTTTTCATATATGAAAATTCTGTGACACTGCCGGGGTATAAGAAAAATATTTTTCATCGAAATGAGTCATGAATTTTGGGTGATATTCTTGTACTATACTGACAAAAAAAAAAAAAAATGTCAATTTTTACTTCACTATGGGCGTTTACTTTGCTCGCGACATGTATTCATGTATACATATAAATGGAGTTTACTCGAGTCTTGTATAGCGACTATACGTAATATACATTCGCGCCGAATAATAACATTACCTACATATATGTGTAACATTCGCTCCAAGGCCCATGGAATACAAAAGTGGTCCGAAATATATGTGCATACATCATGCTTGAGCTATGAATACGATTCTAGTTCATTCGCAACAATAAAACTACTCTTTTTTTTTCCTCCTCTATATCTCAATTCAGTATTATAGACACGAAAAACACAAGTGGAAAATAGCAACTTGTTTTATTTAACTTTGAATTGATTCCTAATGCCAACAATGGTGTCCAATCTATTTTATATATCGAAAAAAAAAGTGTAAACAAAATTTTTGAAATTCAGGAAAAATTAATTATTTTAAATTTAAATTCTATTCAAATTATTGTCAGTGAATAAAAGTATAAGAAATGATTAAAAAAAAAATAAATAACTGCGCAACAATGAATAAACCCCTTAAATGAAAAGCGATAAATTCCGCAACTCCTCTCCTTTATTTCCAAAAGGGGTAAAAAAAAAAAAAAAAAAAAAAACATTTAATCGAGTACAAATGAAATATTTATTTAATAAGAAAAATTCTATTGAAACCTCAAAATCGATATTGGGAACACACAAGTGGTATAAATATAGCAGTGGTAGTATATATGAGAAAATTAATTTCAAGTTCCATGAGTGTCTGATCGATTAATCGAAGAGTGGTTTCTCTCCCTTTGCCCGAGACGACAAAGAGTCGATCCATAAGAGCAGAATGAACATTGCTCATCGAAAGGCAAAAGGCAGGCACTAACCTCTGATTTAACACTATATATATATATATATATATATATATATATATATATATATATGGGGGCTTGGTTAAAGGTCTCCAAATCGAGTCAAGCGGGAGTAGACCATGGAGGGTTGTACGACAGGTGCTGCTAATTGCTAATTAGCAACGTGTTCCAGTTTCAGATATTTAATTGCTTCAGTACATGAACACCTATCGCTAAATATCCGTTTACATATTAAACCGAATCATTTACCACAAATCTTTTTCGCAAATAATTTTTGAATTTTTTTTTTTTTTTAAGGTAGAATAGAAGAATTTAAGGTTGAATGCGCGTCATTAATGACATTTGTTTTTTTTTTGTGAAGGCGATCTACTCGCCATGTGCCTCTAATGATCACAAGCGTTGTCGCTGTCAAACGTTCGTGATTAACGTGACGCTCGTTATAGAGAGCACGGTTAGTTAGTCGTCGTTATATAAAAGATCCAACAATCCAATCTGACCCCCCTATATAAAAGAACTCATAATTAATTTCGTGAAAAAAATTTCCAAATGGAATTTAAAATCAATTTTCAAAAAAGCACGTAATTAGTGTTCTAATTAAAATTATTTAATACATGATCAAAGTAAAGGTATATATAACGAAATTTAAACTAATAATCGTAATACGGATCGTGAAGCTGGTTTTGCCACTGACGCGTGAAAGCGACGCGCTTAATGGACGTAGAAGAGCGCTCTAAAAGCTCTTCTGGTTTCTCCTACCAAGTTGATGTGTATGTGCTAGTGTATTACATCTCTGTAAATCGGAGAACTTTTCCGTTCATATATATATATACTGCAACCTTTCGCGGTGCCAAAAGGATGCAATTTTATCATCTATATATCCCCCCCCCCTCTCTTCGCTAAACTAAATTGCATTCAAAAAGCCTAGTACGACTCAAACGACACACGCTTTTAACTAATTAGGTCGCGTGTGCACTTACAAAGATGCAACGGTTTCTCGCCGATTCTCTTTTCCCGCATCACGGATAAAAGATGTTATAAAACTTTACAAATGCACACACATTGTACGTGGGGATTTTCAACTTTCAATGCATATTAGATATATGATGTGCTTTAAAAAGAAAAATCAAAGTTAGTTAAAAAGCGAAAGGGATTGTTTGGATTTAAAGAGTTGAAATTGGTAAACTTTTTGTTAATTTAATGATAATATGATATTAGGAGTGACAAAATAAAAAATGGTTATATTTTTTGATATTTTAAATTGTAATTATAAATTCATAATTCTTATATAGAAGCATTAAAATCGCAAATAATAATAATTTACTTTTTTGTAATAGAAAAAAAATACGTTAATCCAATGTGTTTTAATGACAAGATTCTAAAGTTCTTAATTGCTTCTATTTAGTAGTTGCTTAATCAATTTTTATAATTCCGATATGTTCTAGTGGCAAGCATACCAATTTTTTTTTTTTTAAATCAGTACAAAAATTACTGTTTTGTACAGAAAAAAAAAATTAATCCCATATGTTCTAGTGGCAAGAATACCTATTTTGCAAAATTAATCCAAAAATAACAGTTATATTATTCTTTTGTAATATATGATAATACGTTAATCCGACATGTTCTACTGGCAAGCATACCAATTTTTTTTTTTTTAAATCAGTACAAAAATTACTGTTTTGTACAGAAAAAAAAAAATTAATCCCATATGTTCTAGTGGCAAGAATACCTATTTTGCAAAATTAATCCAAAAATAACAGTTATATAACTCTTTTGTAATATATGATAATACGTTAATCCGATATGTTCTAGTGGTAAGAATACCCGTATTTTGTAAAAATAAATCCAAAAATACAATCTGCACTTGATCGAGAACAATTCCTTTACGTTAATTGTCAGCCAAATTTGCGAAAACACCTAAAATCAAAAATTTTTAAATTCAATTCTACAATGTCAAAAATAAAAATAACAGAAACAAAAATCAAAAATTTTAACTAAACAATTATAATTTACCGAAATTCACAATGTACATATTTGTTTTATCGTTAAAAACAATTTTTGCCTTTTTTTATCAATTCAAATGTTTGCGAATTGACGATGAAAGTATTTTATTATATTGTATTTACAATGATAAACGAGGTAAAATTTACATTTGTCGTCAATAAATAACAATCATAAGTCTCGCGACCTCCTTTATTGATGAAATAACGTCACGCTGAATTGGCACGTGCCAAAATAGAAGAGTAAATAATAATGTATAGTGTTGCGAATAAATATATATATATAGACAAAAACACAAACACACATATACTTAGTTTACAAACACAACTTTAGGCTATTTCCTATATACTCTACGCTTCTAAACAGTTGGTAATTGCACCAATAAAACAATTAGCCGCAATGCTTTTCACTTGAATGCCCGTCCTCGCTTCAGGCGCTCACACACCATGTTTCGCACATATCTAACGTTTACATAGGGTACAAAACGTGACCTCAAAATTATCAAAACATATTTGCTAAATCAAAATGGAGATTACTATCAATAATAACACAATATAAATTGTTGTTAATTTTCATTTAGAAATTTAGTTAATAATAATTATCATTTTATATAATAATAATAATAATAATAATAATAATAATAATAATAATAATAATAATAATAATAATAATAATAATAATAATAATAATAATAATTATACTAATTAAAATTATTATTATTGTCATTATCATTTTATATTATCATTATTTTAATTTTATTAAAACTCCATTTATCTAAATGTTATCGTTTTGTTATTTAACTTAATCTAATAATAATTGTTTAGGATAAGTGCACCAATTATGGCGCGTTTATAAAAATAGCTATTATTACTATTATATTTAATTTAACTGTTACAAAATGATTAAAAAAAAATTATTTTAATCTTTTTTTTTTTTTTGATATAATTACTAATAAAGATGTACATTTAAACAATTATTAATTTAATTATTTAAAATTAAATTTTTTTCCTCGCCGTAATTGAAACATTTTTAAGATTTTTACATTGGCATCAATTACAGTGCGGGCAAAGTATCTTCAAAATACACGTAATTTTTGGTTACACCGAAACTGATATAAACGCGCCGTATTAGAAAATTACGATATTAGTTTTAATTTCTCATATTTGTTTAAATAATCGATTTTTTATAAAGTTAAATTTTTTTTTAATATCTAACATAACCTTTTAGTTTAATAAGTCTTAAATTGACTTTCTGCAATAGAAATATCGAATTTTCTATTTTAAAGATATGTTTTAACTTGAATCGCGCAGTAATTAGTGCATTTACCCTATCTATTACTATTACACCGTCGGACACAATTTTTGACCCACAAAAAAATTTAACATTTTCGAAAACTAGGACCAAAAAAAAAAAAACACCCGTATCTGGCCGTTTTGCTAGATCAAGTCGTTTGTGGTTTTTTAGGGGTAAAAACAACCTCTAAATGAAAATTATTAATATTTTATAAAACCTCGGTATCTAAGGGTTTTCGGGGTCACTGATTATTAATCTGATGTGAGATTTTCAAAATTCAAAATGGCAGGATCCAATGTGGCGATCAAAATTTAAAAAGTTATTAATTTTTTATTTTATATCCGCCATTTTGAATTTTGACAATTTAACATCAGAATCGTCATCAGCGACTCAAAAAAAAACCCCTAGATATCAAGGTTTAAAAAAAATTTAATAACTTTTTAAAATTTTGACCGCCATATTGAATCCGCCATTTTGAATTTTGAAAATCTGACATCAGATTAATAATCAGCGACCCCGAAAACCCCCAGATACCGAGGTTTTATGAAATATTAATAATTTTTAAAAGATATCTTGTCACTTTTTATTTAGGAGCTGTTTTCACCCCTAAAAACCACAAACGACTTGATCTAGCAAAACGGCCAGACACGGGTATTTTTTTTTTTTTTTTGGTCCTAGTTTCCAAAAATGTTGGTTTTTTTTTGGGGGTCAAAAAAAAAGTTGAATTTTGTCGGACGGTGTTATATTTAAAAAATTGAAAATATCTTTGAAAATCATTATTTAAAATGTATTATGTTTTTTGTTGCAGGTAAGTGGGAGAAACAATTTGAAATACGATTACACGAGACGAGATAAGTTTTACAATTATTAAATATAGATAAATCTGCTAAAAAGTCAGAAAAATCATGTTTTTTTTTAAATTAACAAAGAATAACAACAAAAAAAGTTTCTATATAACTATTTTTATGCTAAAATTTCATGAATGGTGGCAATTTTAAAAAAACTGATTTTTTGCACCTATTTCTTAAAAAAAAAATTTAGGTTCCGGTAGGAGTTCGTAGTAACAAATTTAGGTATACTTTATTTTTACCCCAAAATGAATGGTTTAAGCAAAAAAAAAAAAAAAAAAAATTGAGGTCCTCAGTTAAAATATGATATGCCTTGTTTTTTTTTTGACTAAACTATGGACTATTTACCAAAAATCTCTCACATTTCCTAAAACAAAATATCTATATATATATACCCAATTCTAAAAATATAGTCTATCGAAATTATTCGCAAAAAATTTATTATCTAATTTAATAATATTTCATTGAAAATTTTATTTGCCCTTACAAATGCTTCATCATCTTTAATTTCTTTCTGAAATGAAAAAAGTTCCGAATGTGCATTAAAGCAAGGAAAAAAAAAATGAAATGAGGCTAAATGACGTGGAATTAATTGCAAAGCTGAGGTCAAAGGTTGGCTGTGATTTGCCACTAAAATGGCTTTTTACCCTATGAAAGAAAGTAACGACCGGAACACGACGTGACGAGCTGTCCCGTCAGCGCAGCAGTTTATACCAACGTCTCTCTTGAACGGAAAGAGAGACTGGTCTCAATGTTGAATTCTAGAAAAAGGAAACGATGCATTTCTCCACTGGGAAATCATATAGAGAATGAGAAACTTTTCAAACATCTAAATTGAGTTTTTTTTTTTTTTTTTTTTGCACATTTCATATACCTAAAAACCCGTTTCATATACATTTCACGAAGTAAATTTTAAATTTATTCAATTTCTAATTTATTTCATTCTCATTTATTTTAATCGAACTATAATAACACAGGCCAACAAAATTAGCAAACTTTTTTTGGTGCGGCAAATGTCAGATCTGTTTTCATGCCGAACACGAATCCGTAAACGAAAATTTTCTGTCAGCTCTAGTTTTTGAGAAAAACGGTTTTAAAATGTTTTGGCTAACTTTGAGTACCTCTAACACTGAAACAAAAGGTCATAGAACCTTCCACTTGGGCTTAATTTGAAGCTTAATGTTTTAACTATAATCCCCAAAAAATGACCTATCTTGCACCATAACCTCAAAGTCATTTGTTATCCATTTTTGAGTCGCAAATATTAATTTTGTAAAAGTTTGAGCGAGTACATCTAGTCCTTGAGGTTAAAGTGCAGTAATGTAATTTTTATGTACTATACAGTCAAGGGATAAATTAAATTGAAGCTCAACAAGAAGGTTCACTCACCTTTGGTTTTATTGACTATAGAGTTATTCAAATATTACCAAATAGTTTCTATAGTTAAATACTATGGTTACTAACAATTTTGAGGTTATTAGTGAATAATATAATTTTTAGGGCTTGTAGTCTAAAGTTCAAATTTTATTTTAAGTTCAAATAAAAGGTTCTATGATCCTTTTTTATTTGCTAAAGGTACGCGTTCAAACTTTTACAAAATTAATATTTGCGAATCAAAAATGGATAACAAATGACTTTGAGATTATAGTGCAACATTGGTCATTTTTGGGGATAATAGTTAAAACATTAAGCCTCAATTTAAGGTTCTACGACCTGTTATTTCAGGTGCTAGAGGTACTCAATGTTAGCAAAAAACGCGATTTTTAAACATTTAAAACCCGTTTTTCTCAAAAAAAAAACTAGAACTTTTCGTTTACGGATTTTTGTTCAGCATGAAAAAACATATCAAAAACAGATCTAACATCTGCCGCACCAAAATCAATGTTGGCCTGTGTAATAATTCAAATTGCACTAAACTGAGAAATTGTGAAAATAAATGGTTATTCAAAATGAAATTAATTAAAAATAAAAATTTAAATTCAGAGTTTGGTTTAACACAATTGATAACGAAAACAAAAAAAAAGAACTATTGCAAACTTGGTGAATTCTCTTTTCCTTCAAGACAGTTGGGAATGTAATAAAAGCAAAAGCTTCTTGAATGGACGTCTGAGCGGAGAAATGTTTCGACTACTGAAAATACCGACGAGTAGTAGCAGTAAGTTTTAGTCAGTCTTGTACACTCTCTCCTGTAATTCGCCTCATTTAATAGGATTGTGTGCGGTACTTTTAATTCCTTTCAATTTCAAACGAGTCTTTTACAAAAAGAAAAAAGTTTTTCTTGGCATTTTTTTTTTTTTTTTGCACTTCTATTTTCCAACACATCCGACATGAAACTTTTCAATTCAAAAAACATTTTTTGAAAAGAAAATATAAGCATCATATAAAGAATAAACTATATGATATTAAAAAATTTAACTTGGACGAAAGAAAAAGGGGTTTTTTTTATATTTAGCAATAACTTCTAAACTGTTATGTAATATAACATATATAAAATTTTAACAATAAAAAAAATATTTTTAAAATATTTTTCAGTCTAGATTTTTATCCAATAACACGGGAATACCTCTTGAATTTTATTAAATAAATAATACAAAAATGATTTAAGAAAATTAAAATTTGGTGCGCATTGCTTCGTAAAATTGCCTATAAAATACTGTTTCAAAAAATTTTTTTTCCTTTTTGGGGGTATTTATACCACACATGCTCGAAAACCTCGTTTTATTGATAGTGTAAAGCGGATTGTAACTCAGAAGTTTTTTTTTCTAATGAATATAACCTTTGAATTATATACATTCCGTTTGATGTTTGAGATTTTTGACAATAATTGCTATTCTTTTGTTTCAATACCAACACAGAAAATTATAAGGTATTAAAATAAGCTCCAACGCTTATTATTTTAATCCAATTTTGCTTAGTTTAATACCAAAATGAATTAAAATATGCAAAATTGGATTAAAATAATAAGCGTTGCAACTTATTTTAATGCCTTTTAATTTTCTGTGGAGGCATTAGTTACTGCGGCATTAGTTACTGTGGCATTAGTTACTGTGGCATTAGTTACTGTGGCATTAGTTACTGTGGCATTAGTTACTGTGGCATTAGTTACTGTGGCATTAGTTACTGTGGCATTAGTTACTGTGGCATTAGTTACTGTGGCATTAGTTACTGTGGCATTAGTTACTGTGGCATTAGTTACTGTGGCATTAGTTACTGTGGCATTAGTTACTGTGGCATTAGTTACTGTGGCATTAGTTACTGTGGCATTAGTTACTGTGGCATTAGTTACTGTGGCATTAGTTACTGTGGCATTAGTTACTGTGGCATTAGTTACTGTGGCATTAGTTACTGTGGCATTAGTTACTGTGGCATTAGTTACTGTGGCATTAGTTACTGTGGCATTAGTTACTGTGGCATTAGTTACTGTGGCATTAGTTACTGTGGCATTAGTTACTGTGGCATTAGTTACTGTGGCATTAGTTACTGTGGCATTAGTTACTGTGGCATTAGTTACTGTGGCTTTAGTTACTGTGGCATTAGTTAATGTGGCATTAGTTACTGTGGCATTAGTTACTGTGGCATTAGTTACTGTGGCATTAGTTACTGTGGCATTAGTTACTGTGGCATTAGTTACTGTGGCATTAGTTACTGTGGCATTAGTTACTGTGGCATTAGTTACTGTGGCATTAGTTACTGTGGCATTAGTTACTGTGGCATTAGTTACTGTGGCATTAGTTACTGTGGCATTAGTTACTGTGGCTTTAGTTACTGTGGCATTAATTACTGTGGCATTAATTACTGTGGCATTAATTACTGTGACATTAGTTACTGTGGCATTAATTACTGTGGCATTAGTTACTGTGGCATTAGTTACTGTGGCATTAGTTACTGTGGCATTAGTTACTGTGGCATTAGTTACTGTGGCATTAGTTACTGTGGCATTAGTTACTGTGGCATTAGTTACTGTGGCATTAGTTACTGTGGCATTAGTTACTGTGGCATTAGTTACTGTGGCATTAGTTACTGTGGCATTAGTTACTGTGGCATTAGTTACTGTGGCATTAGTTACTGTGGCATTAGTTACTGTGGCATTAGTTACTGTGGCATTAGTTACTGTGGCATTAGTTACTGTGGCATTAGTTACTGTGGCATTAGTTACTGTGGCATTAGTTACTGTGGCATTAGTTACTGTGGCATTAGTTACTGTGGCATTAGTTACTGTGGCATTAGTTACTGTGGCATTAGTTACTGTGGCATTAGTTACTGTGGCATTAGTTACTGCGGCATTAGTTACTGTGGCATTAGTTACTGTGGCATTAGTTACTGTGGCATTAGTTACTGTGGCATTAGTTACTGTGGCTTTAGTTACTGTGGCTTTAGTTACTGTGGCATTAATTACTGTGGCATTAATTACTGTGGCATTAATTACTGTGGCATTAGTTACTGTGGCATTAGTTACTGTGGCATTAGTTACTGTGGCATTAGTTACTGTGGCATTAGTTACTGTGGCATTAGTTACTGTGGCATTACTTACTGTGGCATTAGTTACTGTGGCATTAGTTACTGTGGCATTAGTTACTGTGGCATTAGTTACTGTGGCATTAGTTACTGTGGCATTAGTTACTGTGGCATTAGTTACTGTGGCATTAGTTACTGTGGCATTAGTTACTGTGGCATTAGTTACTGTGGCATTAGTTACTGTGGCATTAGTTACTGTGGCATTAGTTACTGTGGCATTAGTTACTGTGGCATTAGTTACTGTGGCATTAGTTACTGTGGCATTAGTTACTGTGGCATTAGTTACTGTGGCATTAGTTACTGTGGCATTAGTTACTGTGGCATTAGTTACTGTGGCATTAGTTACTGTGGCATTAGTTACTGTGGCATTAGTTACTGTGGCATTAGTTACTGTGGCATTAGTTACTGTGGCATTAGTTACTGTGGCATTAGTTACTGTGGCATTAGTTACTGTGGCATTAGTTACTGTGGCATTAGTTACTGTGGCATTAGTTACTGTGGCATTAGTTACTGTGGCATTAGTTACTGTGGCATTAGTTACTGTGGCATTAGTTACTGTGGCATTAGTTACTGTGGCTTTAGTTACTGTGGCATTAGTTAATGTGGCATTAGTTACTGTGGCATTAGTTACTGTGGCATTAGTTACTGTGGCATTAGTTACTGTGGCATTAGTTACTGTGGCATTAGTTACTGTGGCATTAGTTACTGTGGCATTAGTTACTGTGGCATTAGTTACTGTGGCATTAGTTACTGTGGCATTAGTTACTGTGGCATTAGTTACTGTGGCATTAGTTACTGTGGCATTAGTTACTGTGGCTTTAGTTACTGTGGCATTAATTACTGTGGCATTAATTACTGTGGCATTAATTACTGTGACATTAGTTACTGTGGCATTAATTACTGTGGCATTAGTTACTGTGGCATTAGTTACTGTGGCATTAGTTACTGTGGCATTAGTTACTGTGGCATTAGTTACTGTGGCATTAGTTACTGTGGCATTAGTTACTGTGGCATTAGTTACTGTGGCATTAGTTACTGTGGCATTAGTTACTGTGGCATTAGTTACTGTGGCATTAGTTACTGTGGCATTAGTTACTGTGGCATTAGTTACTGTGGCATTAGTTACTGTGGCATTAGTTACTGTGGCATTAGTTACTGTGGCATTAGTTACTGTGGCATTAGTTACTGTGGCATTAGTTACTGTGGCATTAGTTACTGTGGCATTAGTTACTGTGGCATTAGTTACTGTGGCATTAGTTACTGTGGCATTAGTTACTGTGGCATTAGTTACTGTGGCATTAGTTACTGTGGCATTAGTTACTGTGGCATTAGTTACTGCGGCATTAGTTACTGTGGCATTAGTTACTGTGGCATTAGTTACTGTGGCATTAGTTACTGTGGCATTAGTTACTGTGGCTTTAGTTACTGTGGCTTTAGTTACTGTGGCATTAATTACTGTGGCATTAATTACTGTGGCATTAATTACTGTGGCATTAGTTACTGTGGCATTAGTTACTGTGGCATTAGTTACTGTGGCATTAGTTACTGTGGCATTAGTTACTGTGGCATTAGTTACTGTGGCATTACTTACTGTGGCATTAGTTACTGTGGCATTAGTTACTGTGGCATTAGTTACTGTGGCATTAGTTACTGTGGCATTAGTTACTGTGGCATTAGTTACTGTGGCATTAGTTACTGTGGCATTAGTTACTGTGGCATTAGTTACTGTCACAGAAAATTAAAAGGCATTAAAATAAGCTGCAACGCTTATTATTTTAATCCAATTTTGCTTAGTTTAATACCAAAATAGATTAAAATAAGAAAAATTGAATTAAAATAATAAGCGTTGCAGCTTATTTTAATGCCTTTTAATTTTCTGTGATATCGCTGTTCCAGATAAAGATTAAGAAATCAAAAAATATTTGTATACAATTAGAAAAAATAAAATAATTATATTGAAGCAATTTCAATGGAATAAATATTAAATTCAGAATTAATGTGAAATATAACAACTTTTTTTTTAATTTCAATTTTGTTCATTTTTTTATAAACTAAAATGTAAAGAATGCTAATGATGTTTCAACAAACTTATATGTTATATACAAGAGTAGAATGAAAAGAAAGAGGAAAAAAATATATAAACAGCTAAAAAAAAAAAAAAAAATGAACGAGAAATAAGTGTTTTTCATTATAATTCGTTACAACAAGCGGGTGTACTATTGTTTCGAGTCAGTCGACAAACACTTTTCAATTTTCGAACAACTTTACTCCAGTTTATGCGGCAGTTGTCGCCGGCAGTTGAAAACCAAACTCGCAATGGTATATACGAGCCTTGCGCCCTTGCGCGCGCGAAAAAAAAAACGAGGAAAACAAAACAAAAAAAACTTTCGCCAAGTTTTTCGCGCTTGTCCACTATTTGAGAAATATTTTTTTTTTCTCTCGGGTTATTTTTTTCCTCCTCGACTTTCGAAGCGATACTATATATATATATATAAAGTTTACGCGACAGACACACCCTTATATTGAAGGAAAGCTCAATTTACGGAAACCATTTTCTGCTCAACTTACATTCTACTCAAATTATCTCGTAGATCAAAATACATTATTAGATTTTTTTTTTTTTATTTATCTTTATAGTTTATTATACTTTGAAAAAGTGGAGTAAAATATTGGCAGATTAAATCGTGATATATTTTTTTTTTTTGTTGGAAATATTTTTAGTCAGCTAATACTGGAAAATAAGATAGTTAAAAAAATGTGTTTTTTGAGATTATGTCAGAATCAGTTATTTTTAAGAGAACAAAAAAATTTAAATTTTACGAAAATTTTACAGTATAGGGTAATTTTTATATAAAATATTTAATCGAATGAAAATAGCAGCAATTGATCATAATGATACTATTTTATTCGAAATAAATGTAAGGGTTAAATATTCTTGAATTTAGATCTACTATAATGTTACATTTACATTCTCGAGGTTCCCATTTGAGGGGTTAATTAGCTATTAATTATACTGCTCTGCTCGTTGTGTAACGGGCGAAATCCTCTCAGTACTCTAAGGTAATTAAATGACGAGAGAACAACGCGCTCGTAAACACTGAGAAGATGCTACTATATACGTCACAAAGACGATCTTAATTATATATTCACACTAGTTCTCGTTAACAAAACAATCCTGTAATTTGCCTTTTTACTTCACTCCTTTGCAAATTATTGCAAATTATTTCAAATTATTGCAAATTATTTCAAATTATTGCAAAATATTGCAAATTATTTCAAATTATTGCAAAATATTTTGCAAAATATTGCAAAATATTTAAAAATACTTAAAAAATATTTTATAAAAATCGATTAATGCGATTACTTCCGTTAGGTTAAAAAACCTTTAATACTATAAGAAAATGCGCAAGTTTTAAAATAGTACTTTCATATATAATGTTGGCATTAAATAACAAAATAGTTTTTTTTTTGTAAACTTGAGTACATCTCATCAATATTCGATGTATCGTGAGAGAGAAATAAAATTTTAAAGAACAGTGTCTATAGTGTATATAGTTTAATGTTCTTTTATTCAAAGTCTTTAAACTGCAGTTGAGCCATGCATTTTTTTTCGGGGGCACACACACACACAGACAGTTGGCAAGCGAAACGAAAAAAGGGGTTGGTTCAAGGGCTTGAGACGGGACTTGGTATTATAGCCCACGTTGCATTTCTAAGGGCTCCCATTGATGTACAAAGAGAGAGAGAGAGAGAGAGAGCACTCGATCTTCACAGGCTATCGAGTTTCCTGGTCGATATAATCCAAACACGATTCTTTTCACACCATGTGTGAATTCTAGAAAATTTGCAACATGCAGAAAAAAAAAGAATTTGTAAAAAATTTTGAGTCTATATTATATTTTTTAAATTGAAAAATATATGAGAGATTATAAATGGAGTCCAAAAAGAGAAGAAATCCTAGGCTTTCTGTTTGTATTAGTTCTAAAGATTTTTTTTTTTTTTTTTTTTTTTGAACATTATACGACTCGGATTTAGAGGATTATCAAGAACTCAAGAAAAATGAGAGACAAAGAAAGCAACGATGAGTGCGGAGGAAAAGAATTAATGACAATCCCGTGGACTCACTCTACCTGGGTGTGATGCTCGCCTATTTTTTTTTTTTTTAACAGGCCTGAGAAGTCATCACAACCAACTTGAGTGAGCGAACGTGGTTGTCCAATCAGCAGTGTACTTCAAATCAACAACGGGATTTTTATTATCTCATCAGATTTTATCAGGACGAAGAAGCAGAGTAGCAGAAATTTTGGGAGAGAGAGAAAAATGGTTTCTTTTATCATTATACAGGTGGACAATAATTTTTTCAAAAAGAATGTTAAAGAAAATTCAAATTTGGTGCGCATTGCTTCGTAAAATCGTCTATAAACTACTGTCTTAAAAAATTTAAAAAAAATTTTTTTTTGGGTATTTATACCACACATGCTCGAAAAACTCGTTTTATTGATAGTGTAAAGCGGATTGTAACTCGGAAGTTTCTTTTCTAATGAATAACCTTTGAATTATATACATTCCGTTTGATGTTTGAGATTTTTGACAATTGCTATTCTTTTGTTTCAATACAAACACAGAAAATTATAAGGTATTAAAATAATAAGCATTGCAGCTTATTTTAATGCCTTTTAATTTTCTGTGCAGGCATTAGTTACTGCGGCATTAGTTACTGTGGCATTAGTTACTGTGGCATTAGTTACTGTGGCATTAGTTACTGTGGCATTAATTACTGTCACAGAAAATTAAAAGGCACTAAAATAAGCTACAACGCTTATTATTTTAATCCAATTTTACTTATTTTAATACCAAAATGGATTAAAATAAGCAAAATTGGATTAAAATAATAAGCGTTGCAACTTATTTTAATGCCTTTTAATTTTCTGTGGAGGCATTAGTTACTGGGGCATTAGTTACTGTGGCATTAGTTACTGTGGCATTAGTTACTGTGGCATTAGTTACTGTGGCATTAGTTACTGTGGCATTAGTTACTGTGGCATTAGTTACGGTGGCATTAGTTACTGTGGCATTAGTTACTGTGGCATTAGTTACTGTGGCATTAGTTACTGTGGCATTAGTTACTGTGGCATTAGTTACGGTGGCATTAGTTACTGTGGCATTAGTTACTGTGGCATTAGTTACTGTGGCATTAGTTACTGTGGCATTAGTTACTGTGGCATTAGTTACTGTGGCATTAGTTACTGTGGCATTAGTTACTGTGGCATTAGTTACTGTGGCATTAGTTACTGTGGCATTAGTTACGGTGGCATTAGTTACTGTGGCATTTGTTACTGTGGCATTAGTTACTGTGGCATTAGTTACTGTCACAGAAAATTAAAAGGCACTAAAATAAGCTACAACGCTTATTATTTTAATCCAATTTTACTTATTTTAATACCAAAATGGATTAAAATAAGCAAAATTGGATTAAAATAATAAGCGTGTTGCAGCTTATTTTAATGCCTTTTAATTTTCTGTGAACTTGAAATTTTTAAAAATTGAATGCTAATAACAAGGTACTTCATTATGTTATCATAATTATGTAAAATTTGTCAAAACAAAGACAAACAAACAAATGAACACTCCAGACAAGAAACTGAATTTCCCTGATAAATTAAAAAAAAAAACAAAAAATTAATAAAATTAATGAATCCTCAATGATAGAAAATATTAAATTTGCAAAGAAATTTCTAATCTTCAATGTTGCGTTCTAAGAACAGTATTGATTATTAAAAAGTACTATATATATTAAACAATTTTTTTTTGAAAATAAACGTTATGCCTTTTTTTTGTACGAAAGTTGTAAATAAAAAATAGAAAGGAAATCGATATAATGCACTCTATAGTCATGCATTTATCCCTGCCATTAGGAACGGCAGATAGTAAAAGTTTATACGCGCGTAGAAAAGGGAAATTCAAAGCGGTTATACCTATATATGGAAGATAATCGGAAATCACTGGCGAGAACGTGAACGGATATATATATATATATATATATATATATATACTCAGTTCCACATTACGAATCGAACACTATAGAAAAGCATATATATGTATATACTAGAGAGTTAGCCCCTCCCTATAATTGCATTCGGTTTGCTCAGTTTTGGATGAATTTGACCCCGATACGATATAACCGCTGGTATGGAACATCGATGGTTGCTCAACAGTGAATATATACACACAGTGATAGTAACCGACCTGCCCGTGAAACGTTGCTAACTATTTTACCCCACACCCCTCAAATCTCCTCCGTCCGCTAAATAAAGCCCCGTGCTGAATTGCGTTATGGATCGTCGACGAGGTTAGCCACCCTGTTATTTATGCGATTCCATGTCCTGACTTCGTGCGTGAAAGAGTTTGGGTGACAAATATCTGTGTGTATTTCTTTTTTTTTTGTAAATCAATTTCAAGATGCCTTTTTTATTATTGCTCTATAAATGCAGTTTCTTAATTAAAACGAAATAAAATCTCACTTGGAAAGATTCACCGGAAAGTGACCCCTGGAGGTTCTATCCGAATTTCGCCGGAACTTCCTAATTCCGTCGGATTCCCATCGGAAATTCTTTGGAACTCCGATGGAATTCCGACGGAATTACGTTGGATGTTCCGGCGGAATTCCGATTAATTTTTTTTTCAAAATTTTAGAGTCCTAATTGCGTCGGAATTCCGACGGAATCCCATCGGAAATTCTTTGGAACTCCGATGAAATTCCAACGGACTTAAGTTGGATGTTCCGGCGGAATTCCGATTAATTTTTTTTTTCAAAATTTTAGAGTCCTAATTGCGTTCTAATTGAGACGGAATCCCATCGGAAATTCATTGGAACTCCGATGGAATTCCAACGGAATTGGAAGTTCCGGCGAAATTCTGATAGAACCTCCATGGGGCACTTTCCGGGGAATCTTTCCAAGTTGGGATTATATAAACTTCTAAATTACAATTTATAATTTATTACCCTCTGTTTACAAAATTAGATGTTTATTTGGAATTCAAGACGGAGGAGTCGGTTAAATGTATTTACATCAAGGCTGCACTTCCGTTGTTATACTAGTTTGTAACTTCTTTTTTTTCTACTTATTTTCCAGCAATCTTCAGAATCAAATCCAAAATATTTTGCAAAATATTCTATTACCTTTTTTGATTTTTACATTCTTTATTTCTTAAAAAGAAACATTATTTAAGAAATTTTATGTTCTAAGCTATTTGATTGATTGGACTCAAAAACGTTGTTAAAAAAGGTTTAGTAAAATATAATAGAAATTAAATTTAAAAAATTTGATTTTTTGAAATTTTTCTTCACAATTTTAAATCTATCAGTTATTTTCTCAATTTTAAGGTAAAAATGCAATTAATTAATCTCAAAAAACTTCTAAAAAAAAAGTCTAGTAAAAATAAGCGAAAAAATTTTAAAATTTCGATTTTTACAAAAAGTGACATAACTTCCGTTCAAGTTAATATTTTTTAATGGGGTATGGCTAAGATTTTAAGTTAGTCTAATATACCTAAAAGACTGACAAGTTTCACTTAAATCGGTCAAGCCGTTTATACGTGATTGACGAACAAAATATTGTGCAAACAGACAGACAGAATTTTTTTTTAATGCTATTTTTAGAATCCTTATGATTTGAAACGAAGAATTATACATGAATTTTTAAGTTTTAAGCAATGTACAGACAAAAGTCTAATTTTATTAATATAGATTGTATGAAACAAAAATAGAATGCATTTTTGGATTCCGTTGGGTAAAACAAAACGAAAGTCTACTTCCGGTTCTCTTGAAAGTGAATTTCAATTGAATTTGACCGATTTTTCGATTTCGATTAAACGAAATCAAAAGTAGATTTTACATTCGTGAAGAATCATCAAAGATAATTCAAAAATTTCTGCAAAAAAAAAAACAATATATAATTTTTCGAAAATTGACAATATTTTTAGACTTTTTTGGAATGTCCTTAAAAATTTCTTTAAAAGTGTTATCAAAGATTATATTATTGCTCGGCATTAGATTTTAGTTTACTTAATAATATATTTTCCATTTTATAATATATTAGTATAATGCTGTTATTAAGGGCAGGTCAAAGTCGATGCAATTTTCCCATTTGAAGTTCTATGTAAAAATTTGTTAGACTTTGACCTGCCCTTAAGATCTAATATTTTACAATGTATTCTTTTTGTTCTTATGATTAATGCAATTTTTATTTTTGTTATTATGTAGATCTTATATTCTTCAAATTATTTCTCTTATTTTCGTTTCACAGAAATATATTGCCCTTCAATGGTCTTTTGACTGTGGGCTCGATATTTTGATTCAAATAAAAAAAAAAAATATATTCCCTGAACCGTTATTGGATTTAGTATATACTCGACTATTTATATTAAAAAAAAAAAATACAGATTATTTTATTGTTCCATTTTTAGCGTAATATAACGATTGTTACCTTCCTTTCTTTTTTTTCATTTCAAAACACTGTTTTAACAGAGTTTTTCATATCTAGAGCATGAAATATACGAATTCAACAAAACTTTCTGACTGAGACAAATCGAAACGTGTGTGTGTATGTGTATGTGCCATTCAATAAATACATATATTGCGAAAAAAAATTGTTCTCGATATATATATTTGCTACATGATATAATATTGAGAGTATTGATTGTGTGTCTCAATATCTTTTTTGAAAAAATATAGTATATATATGTATTTCTTAGCTATGTAGTTTCGAAGCACGTCTCAGAAATGAAACGCAGCAATACATATATATATACATATATATAGGACAGTAGAATGGGGTAAATCGCTGGCAGGAGAGAGATAAATGAAAACTTGGGAAGATGGTGATGGAAACAGTGCGACAATCCATCAATGTAGTTGAAAGAACAGGTTCAATGAAAAGTAATCCAAAACAAATTGATCCTTGATAATGCTGACGTTTGTAGAAAAAAAGGGACAAAAAAAAAAAAAATTTGAAAAAAACTTGAAACTTTGAAAAAAAATTAAAATTTATATCTAATTTAGGACAATATTTCGCAATTTCAAATATATAAAATTAATGCCAGACATTTAACCCACTTAAATTTAACGTTATCTTCAATTGGGTCAAGATCTTATTGATAATCATTTCAATTGGCTTTTAACTATGTATATATATATATATATATATATATACACACTTTTTCCCCCTATATTTATAGAAATCGAACTTAATCTTTGAAAACTTTATCTTTTTGATATGTAAGTACAATTTCTTTTTCTCGGAGGAAAAAAGAGCGCGAGCATTTACTAATGGAGCGATTTTAGTTTGCATATATAAAAGACCACGAAACTGGGTCGTAAAATAAAAGCGTAGAAAAAAAAATTTTTTGTCCAGAATAATTTAAATGTCAATTTATAGCCAGAATTTCTCGCGTTGGATAAATAATTAATTTTAAAAATTGAATACGTCTAAAAGTTGTTAAAAAAAAAAAAACTGAGAAATATTTATATACTTTAATTTACAATATATATAGAAGTGACTTTTGAAAATGGAACTCAAAATTAATGTCGAGAAATATGTATAAAGGTCAATCGAGAAGTTGCGGAGACTGAAATCATGCGCGACATGTCGGAGCCTGTACCACTTGACATCACTTATGCCATAATCTATATATCCCTTTTGTAGAGTTGTTGCTTTTTTGCCTAATCGAAATGTCAACTAATATCACTATGACTGATTTATCTACTTTTAATCGTTATTTTTATTTCAATATTTAGTAATTTTTTTAAAAATATACTTTTTTTGACCAATAATCAAAAAAAAAAAAAAATACACAGAATTACATTTTGAAAGTGATTATTTTTGTGAAACATTATTTGGAAAATTTGTTTAAACTATAAAATTTGATCATTTCCCCGAAAATGCATGAGCTTGAAAATTTTATTCGCATACACAAGAAAAACAAACGAATAACAGAGCCATTATAATAAAATTGGATTTACTCGCGATGTCAGATATCAAGCTATAACAATATTTTGGCTATTTTATATAAATCGATTTATTGCCCCATAAAATAAGAGATAAAATACGCTTGAAATTTGTTTGCAAAATGTTCAATTGTCCATTTGATCGATATACATATTTTATATATATATATATATTGAATAAGGCAAAAACGATTACCAAATATAAAATATTTATTTTTCTCCTAATAGGAAAATTTTTTTTTTTTTTAATTATTTAAACGTAATTCACGCGACTAATGATCAAAAGTGTGTGACCCGAGACAAAGAATGGCTTTCGCTTTTAAAAACCCCTTTTTTCCTTCCATTTTCTTTTACCCTTTGTGCACCATTTCACCCCCCCCCCTATATGCGCCTCTTGAGACAAGTGCGAAGGGAACGTATATTTTACTCACTTTTCTTTTTCTCGCCTAAAAACAAGTAGATGCACTTCATCTTAGGTGAAAAGAAAAGAATTCACCCAATGGGAAAAATACCATTGGCGTATTAATGGCCCAATAATGGGAGCCAGGGATGCCAATATAATTCCAATAATGGCACCCAATAATGGACCATTATTGGTAAAGTCATGGGCTGTCCACGCCGATGCCAATGATTGGCAACCATCATTGGCAAATTATTGGCAACCAATAATTAGCCAATATTAAAAATTTTAATAATAATTTAAAAAAAAAATTATATTTTTATTATTTTTTAATAGTTATTATTATTATTATTTTATTTTTAATAATTAAATTAAAATAAAAAAATGGTCATCAAAGTATTAGTGAAACTATTTCTTCCAAAAAAGAGTTTGTCTCAAATCCAATTAATAGAAGAGACATCGGGCAGAAAAAAATTTCGACGAGAAAAAAATTTTAGATCACTGCTTATATACCAATCAAGTGGCATCTCAACTGCGAGAAACAGTGATGTTCGCCCTCCCTTTGCGGCGTTGAGTGAACTAAAGTCCAGAGCTGAGCCATCAGCGCAGCGCGGGAACATTTGAAAAATTTGATTTTATTAGATATTTTATTTTATTTTAAATATGACAAATAATTAAATTTAATAAATAATTAATGTCATTAATAATTATTAATAACATAATGTCATACTTAATAATTCGTTAATTATTATAAAATAAAATATCTAATAAAATCAAATTTTTTAAATGTTCCCGCGCTGCGCTGATGGCTCAGCTCTGGACTTTAGTTCACTCAACGCCGCAAAGGGAGGGCGAACATCACTGTTTCTCGCAGTTGAGATGCCACTTGATTGGTATATAAGCAGTGATCTAAAATTTTTTTCTCGTCGAAATTTTTTTCTGCCCGATGTCTCTTCTATTAATTGGATTTGAGACAAACTCTTTTTTGGAAGAAATAGTTTCACTGATACTTTGATGACCATTTTTTTATTTTAATTTAATTATTAAAAATAAAATAATAATAATAATAACTATTAAAAAATAATAAAAATATAAATTTTTTTTTAAATTATTGATTTTTTAAATTATTATTAAAATTTTTAATATTGGCTAATTATTGGTTGCCAATAATTTGCCAATGATGGTTGCCAATCATTGGCATCGGCGTGGACAGCCCATGACTTTACCAATAATGGTCCATTATTGGGTGCCAATGGTTTTTTCATTGGCTCCCATCATTGGGCCATTAATACGCCAATGGTTACTCGTGGCAGTTTTCCATTGGGCATGTAACAAACAAAAAATGGGAGTTTAATGAAGACATATGTATATAGAAATAATTGCATATTAACCCTACTTTCAAATGCCGTATGGCCTTTTTGAAAAAACCAATATGGCGGACCAATATGGCGGTTATAAGTGCTATAGGTTACTCAAAAAAAGTAGTTTATAGTGTTTAAAAATTAAAAATGTCATCCTAGAACATCGGGAGAAGCATATTTTCGTGTAATTTTTATCGATAAACACGATTGTAATATTTATTTTATCGGAAAAAATTATCTGTCGTTCCTAACCTCAAAAAAAAACACGAAAAATGCAGTTTATTGTGTTTTACGCTTAAAAAAGTCATCCTAAAACATCGGGAAAATCATATTTGCATGTAACTTTTATCAATGAACACGAATCTAATATTTATTTTAACGGAAAAAATTATGTGTCGTCCCTAACCTCATAAAAAAACACACAAAAAAGCCGTTTATTGTGTTTCACGCTTAAAAAAGACATCATAAAACATCGGAAAAAGCATATTTTCATGTAACTTTTATCGATGAACATAAATTTGATATTTATTTTGTCGGAAAAAATTATGCGTTGTTCCTAACCTAAAAAAAAAAAAACATGAAAAAAGGCAGTTTATCGTGTTTCACGCCTGACACAATCATTATAAAACAATGGGAAAAGAATATTTTCATGTAATTCTTATCGATGAACATGAATTTAATATTTATTTTATCGGCAAAAATTATGTGTCGTCACTAAACTAAAAAAAAAAAAAACACGGATTAATCAGTTTATCGTGTTGCATGCTTAGCAAAATCATTACGAAACATTATGAATAGCATAATATCATAAAAGTTTTATTGATTAACAATCATTTTGAGATTGGTATCAAATTGAGTAAATAACAATCTTCAAATTACTCCAATTGAGACCGGCCTTAATTTCAAATTTTTAAGTTGGTATTGAAATGGTATTTTAATAGTCAAAAGTTTAATTAAAAAAAATTGTTATAAATTATTTGGAAAATTAAAAAATTAATAAATATTAAAAATAAAATTATATTGAGAAATAAAATTAAAAGTATATATAAATTGAATTTCTGGAAATATAATAGAAAAAAGAAGTTAGATATAAATTCGAATTAAAAAAATTATGAAATTAATTTAATTTAATGAATTTTTTTAAACAGAATAGAAGATTTGCATAAACATTATTTAATTAATAAATTATATTTAATATTTTTAAACATCTGTAAAATAAAATAATAAAGATTATTTTATTGCTGAACCTTGTCAAAAACATGGGTTGGGTACACTTGACATGGAATGAACCATCCTTGTCAAAATTTCTGAAACAGCAACGGTGGCTGCGGCGAAATCTTTCTATAATATATATATATATATATATATATATATATATATATATATATATATATATATATATATAAATGTTTCAATTAAGTAAACATTTTGATAAATTGTGAAACATCTAAAAGCCACGCATTTAATTACAGAAACTAATTAGTTAATGTGAAAAAGAAAAGTAACAAACATCATCATACGTTAATTAAAATATTTTCATATTCAAAAATTATTTTCATTAAATAAAAATTTTGTTGAAAAAATATGCTCGCAAGAGGAAATTGTCCAATAAATAAAATTATTATAGAGAAAAAAAAAAGTATTTTTAGAACGGAAGAATGGGAAAATTTAAAATTTATTGCGCATTGCTTGGTAAATTTTGAAATGTTTAAGAACTAAAAAAAATTTTTTTTTAATTAGTTTGATATGATAAAAAAAAAACCCTGTTAGTTAAGTGGCAAATTTTTTTTTTTATTTATTTATTTTTACTACTGTGACATCTAGAATTGCACTTTTTGTTATATTTAAAACACAATTGCACTTATGTTGTGCACACCCAGTTTTGCAGTTGTATTTCTTTGTATCCTTGAGAACCAAATATGCTATTAAGCAGCTTCTGTGAGGAATATTTGTTTAGGTGCGCGCAACATCTGCGAGGTCAATTAAATTATTTTATTTTTTTTAACTTTCTTCAACTTATTATTTATTATACTCGCATGAAATGCACGATTATTATATGAAATTGAACAAGATAAAAATTTAAGTATAAAAATGTTGCCGAAAAATTCTACTACCATTGGGTAGTTGACTAGAAAGTAGTTAAAATAACTACATTTTTAGTTAATCTAATCATGTTCCATGTAGTTAATGTAACTATTTTTAAGAAGTTAATAAGTAATAGTTGATTTTACGTAAATATGTAGTTAAAGTACAACTATACAGGTCGGTAGTAAAATTAACTTTCTTAAGGTAGTAAAAACAAGTGGAATTGAAGTCAACTCAAAATTTGAAGAGTAGTAAATCCAACTATACTATTCGGTAGCAGTACAGAAGGTCCAAAATAAAAGGTCCAAGACAGATTATTCTAACCGAAAGGTCCAAAGGTTGAAAAATCCAAAATCTCGAAAGTCCAACATCTAAAAAGTCCAAAAAGTCCAAAACTAAAAATTTAAAGTCAACAAGTAAATTTTCAATCTGCACCGCAAATATATTTTTGTATTCTTACCCGCCGAATGTTTGGTGTACAAAAACCCATCGATATGTAAATAAGAAGTGTTTAGCCAGTAATATAACTTCCGCGGTTGCGTTATCCATTTTTTAAATAAATTAAATCACGACAAATTTAAGATTGAAAATTAAACACAAAAAATTTCGAATAATACCACGACGAGAATTTACATGTGAAATGATGCAAAACATTGAAACCATGAAACCAAAGTTACACGTTAAACAACTTCATGTGAAATAAATGAAAGTGGAATAAACAATTTCTTTCCCGCTGAAATAAAATAAAATTTTATTGGACTTTATATTTGTTGTACTTTTCAATAATGGGCAATTTGTGTTATGGACATTATGGATGTTTTGGACTTTCTAATTATTGGAGTTTTTGTATTTTGGAGTTTCTAATTATTGGACCTTTCGTCCATTGGAACATCTAATTATTGGACATTTCAGATTTGGACATTTTATTTTGAATTTTTTGTACTGTAATCAGTGAATAGTATGATAAAAGTAGTTATATGAAATGTAGTAAAAAGAATTATTTTCTTTAATTAATATAACTGCTTTTTGAGTAGTAAATTTTTTTATTAATTTCTATGATTTTATAGGCTTCAATAAAATTCTTGTTGTAGAATTAACAAGTCGTCTGTAATTAAAACTACTATTTTAAGTAGTAGATTTTTTACTATTTTAATTAATTCGATAAACTTAAAGAAGATTTTTAATGTAGAATTTACATATCGTTTTCAGTTAAAACTACTACTTTAAGTAGTAGATTTTACTACTCAAAGTGGTACAATAGACTTTAAGAAAATTTTTGTTGTAGAATTAACAAATCCTTTCTGATTAAAACTATACTACTTTAAGTAGTAATTTTTGACTATTTTAATTAATTCAATAAGCTTGAAAAACGTTCTTGATGTAAAATTTACCAATCGTTTCCAATTAAAACTACTACTTTAAGTATAGTAGCTTTTACTACTTAAAGTGGTTCAATATAGGCTTTAAGAACATTTATTTCGTAGAATTAAAAAATCCTTTGCAATTAAAACTATCACTTTAAGTAGTAGATTTTACTGCACTATGCAATTAAACAACTTATATTATAATTAAAAGCTGAAAAATTTACAAGTCAAAACTTAAAAAGAATAGTTGTAGCAACTAATAAAAGTAGTAAAAATGACTACTTTAAATATAGTTAAATTACCAATTGGACAAGCAGAAAGTAGTCTTCGAGTTGTTTGCAGACTGTCGTAGCGATCGTGCGTGGTTTTTTGGTTTGGTTTGAAAAAGCACATTTATTTTCATTTAATTACAATATTACATAAATAGGACAAAAATGTCTTGCAAATACCTATTACACTAAAATTTATTATTTTGATCTGCTATGCAGACATAGTTCTCGTCAAATAACAGTTTATAAAATAATGTGTTTTAAATTCGCACACACTAATAACATTTGTTTAAAATATATGAATAAATCACTATAGTCTTTTAACATTTGCTTAGGGAAAAATAATTTTTTTTGCTTGCGTGGTTAGTCGGTTAAGGTATTGGATAGCGAGCGTTAGGGTCGAGGGTTCAATTCCCGTCGGTTAGAAAATTTCTCTCTTAGGTACATAATCGTTAGGGCATAAAATAAGCGTCAGTATATGAAAAAGTCAATTCTACTGATAATAAACAATTATAAATAAAAAATAATTTTATTTTCCTATTTTTAGTAGTAAAATTTACTATACTTAAAGTGGTAGTTTTAATTGCAAAATATTTATTAAATGTACGAAAAAAATGTTCTTAAAGCCTATTGAACCACTTTAAGTAGTAAAATCTACTACTTACATCTTGAGTTGTTTTAACATTTTTAAATTAAGTTAATACAATCACAAAATGTCATTCTACCAATTACATTTTTAATTGGTTTAACTATTTTTATATAGTTAATAGAACCGTTTAAATTCAGTTGAGGACCTATTTTATTACTCAGAATAGTTAAAAAGTAGTAAAATCTACTAGTTTTTTTTTTTAGTGTATTCTTGGTGCCTATTTAAGGATATTTTATACTTCAGTATATACTATTCTTAATTTAAGTATAAAATATCCTTAAATAGGCGCCAAGAAGATATACTTTTTATATTTACGTTTTTTATAAGCTTTATTAGCCTTAGGAACTTGTTAAATAAAATATTTAAATATTCCCCCAAATGAAATAATATTCCTCTAAATTAATTAAGGGAAAGAATTTAACGTAATCTGATTAAGGGTTATATTTGATTGGAGTATATATATTATCTTCGCGAAAAGACTTTAATCTATCTGCACTAAGATCCATTATCGGTAAAAGGCGCGCAAAAGAGAGAGAACGGAAATGCTATCCCTCACGTCCTACGGGTTCGATCAAAGTTTCAAACTCTCAATATAAGCTGTGACGTTACCACGCTACGAACTTTTAAGATTAGTTTAAAGGAGCTAAATGGTGCCTCCAGGATGCAATATTATATATAACAGGGGACGTTACATATATATACATATATCAAGCAACTAAAAAAGAAATTTATTTTAAAAAACAAATTTTTCAAAAAAAAAAAAAAAAATTTCAGAATTCATAATTAGTTTATTTAATTAAGTCTCTCTAACGCGCGTCAAGTTTCCTTCCAAATTGGCAAACTTTGTGATAAATTGAGTCTCTAAGTAAATCTTTGAAAACTTAATCTGAAGGCGCAGTCATTTTTGAAAGTTTATATAGAATTATTTATAATCTAACATTTATTGTAATAATTATTTTTGGAATCTGTTTTTATTTTTATATAAACTTATTAAAGGTGAAGGAATTGAAATATATGTGCATTACCATTAAAATGCTATGCATTAAAGGTGGGTACTGTGTTAAACAAATGCAAGCTGAATTTTACATAGCGTAAATTTGACGGTGTATAAATTTGACTAAACTCCCCAACACACTAGGTGTGTGTATATATATACATATGTGGCACGTGTTGGCATATAAAGGTTAGAGAGATAGAGGGGAGGGGATGAGGTGTTAGGCGAGAAGACAGAGAGAAAGAGAGAGGGTTGAATGAATTAGTGCGACGTTCACCGAAGCTCCCGGTATATTACGCGTAATTTTATCACGTAGTCGTGATAAAGGGGACGTGACGGTGAAATACGTTCACTTGCTGACAACTTGTACGTGAAAATACTCTTGAAAAAGCAAACCCTATGTACTTCTCTTTATTATCGATGTTTCACATATAATTAAAAATGAAAAAAAAAACAATTGTTTTTGAATATAGGAAAATAAAAGGAAATAAATTTTTTTTTTCCAATTTTAATTCTTAAAGTTGTGTCTAAATTCAGCTTTTAGCATATTGAACGGGGGGGTTTGGAACTAATCCATTAGGAAAAGTGTGTAGTCCAGGTGCAAAGCAAAACTGTTAAAGTTAAGCGAAAGGTTGTATTCGACTTACGAAGCAGAAAGTCTTAACGATAAGTTTTGAGCTTACTTAAAAAGTTCTATCGAGCTTTGCTTTTTTATACCTCTTTTACTCATTAAAGTCTCTTCGACCTTTTGAAAATTACTTGAGAAAACTTGAAATTAAATCTCATATAGATGCTGTTTAGTAAAATTATCAGATCAATTTTTAGCGTATATAGAGGAAAATTACATTTAGAAATACCTTTTCCTTAGCTAAATTATATTCTAAGCCATATCCGGAATTTGTAATCGCAGTGCGGGATATCTCTAAATTCACGAAAGAGAATAAACAGATCTTAATAATACTCGAGAGGGTTGACATACACGTCAAGGATCTTGTGCGCAAGAAATTTTCATTTTCTTAATAAGATTTTTCACTTTGTTGTATAAAACTCGTTACTCTCTAATGAAGCCTGCTTGATTACTTTAATTCTGCAATGGTATACATTGTATTTTATATAAAACAAAAAAGATTTCTTCAATTTAAAAAAAAAAAAAAATTCTATATTTAAAACAGTTTTTTTTAGAGCAAGAAATAGTTTAATGAATTTACATTGTGAAAGAAGCTCCCCCCCGTCTCTTTTTCTTATTTACATATATTGCTATCTCACGCCGGAGAGCTTAATAAAAATTTGCATAATCTGACGATAATACACTAAGCTTTTTTTTTTTTGAAAAAGAACTTTTAAAACTATTATACTCGATAATTTTCATTTTATTTTTCTTTTTTTTAGTGTCGTCTTCTCTAAATTCGATGCAACCTTGTGTGTTATCCTCTGGAGGAAAAAGTTATTCCAAACCCCTCCAAGTAAAATTCGTAATATAGGATTTTGACAAAGTTTCATAATTCCCTAGAGCGACAAGTTATACATATATATACCACACACTGCATTCCAAGTTGCAATAACGGCTTCTTTAAGCAAACTTGTGCATATTAATTAGATATAAGTAGTTTTTGGAAAAATTTATTTATCTTATAAAATTTGGGTAATTTTTTTTTTATATTAAACCCATCAAAACGATTTTAAAAGTCCATTATTTTGTTATAATTGTAAACAAAAATTTTCATATAAAATATTATACAAGACAAAAATGGAAAAATGAATAAAGTAACTTTTACTACACTGAAAAAAAAACTAGTAGATTTTACTACATTTTAACTACTCTGAGTAGTACAATAGGTCCTTAACTGAATTTAAACGGTTCTATTAACTATATAAAAATAGTTAAATCAATTAAAAATGTAATTGGTAGAATGACATTTTGTGATTGTATTAACTTAATTTAAAAATGTTAAAACAACTCAAGATGTAAGTAATAGATTTTACTACTTAAAGTAATTCAATTGGCTTTAAGAACATTTTTTTCGTACATTTAATAAATATTTTGCAATTAAAACTACCACTTTAAGTATAGTAAATTTTACTACTCAAAATAGGAAAATAAAATTATTTTTTATTTATAATTGTTTATTATCAGTAGAATTGACTTTTTCATATACTGACGCTTATTTTATGCCCTAACGATTATGTACCTAAGAGAGAAATTTTCTAATCGACGGGAATTGAACCCTCGACCCTAACGCTCGCTATCCAATACCTTAACCGACTAACCACGCAAACAAAAAAAATTTTTTTTCCCTAAGCAAATGTTAAAAGACTATAGTGATTTATTCATATATTTTAAACAAATGTTATTAGTGTGTGCGAATTTAAAACACATTATTTTATAAACTGTTATTTGACGAGAACTATGTCTGCATAGCAGATCAAAATAATAAATTTTAGTGTAATAGGTATTTGCAAGACATTTTTGTCCTATTTATGTAATATTGTAATTAAATGAAAATAAATGTGCTTTTTCAAACCAAACCAAAAAACCACGCACGATCGCTACGACAGTCTGCAAACTACTCGAAAACTTCTTTCTGCTTGTCCAATTGGTAATTTAACTATATTTAAAGTAGTCATTTTTACTACTTTTATTAGTTGCTATAACTATTCTTTTTAAGTTTTGACTTGTAAATTTTTCAGCTTTTAATTATAATATAAGTTGTTTAATTGCATAGTGCAGTAAAATCTACTACTTAAAGTGATAGTTTTAATTGCAAAGGATTTTTTAATTCTACGAAATAAATGTTCTTAAAGCCTATATTGAACCACTTTAAGTAGTAAAAGCTACTATACTTAAAGTAGTAGTTTTAATTGGAAACGATTTGTAAATTTTACATCAAAAACGTTTTTCAAGCTTATTGAATTAATTAAAATAGTCAAAAATTACTACTTAAAGTAGTATAGTTTTAATCACAAAGGATTTGTTAATTCTACAACAAAAATGTTCTTAAAGCCTATTGTACCACTTTGAGTAGTAAAATCTACTACTTAAAGTAGTAGTTTTAACTGAAAACGATATGTAAATTCTACATCAAAAATCTTCATTAAGTTTATCGAATTAATTAAAATAGTAAAAAATCTACTACTTAAAATAGTAGTTTTAATTATAGACGACTTGTTAATTCTACAACAAGAATTTTATTGAAGCCTATAAAATCATAGAAATTAATAAAAAAATTTACTACTCAAAAAGCAGTTATATTAATTAAAGAAAATAATTCTTTTTACTACATTTCATAGAACTACTTTTATCATACTATTCACCGATTACAGTACAAAAAATTCAAAATAAAATGTCCAAATCTGAAAGGTCCAATAATTAGATGTTCCAATGGACGAAAGGTCCAATAATTAGAAACTCCAAAATACAAAAACTCCAATAATTAGAAGGTTAAAAACAACCATAAAGTCCAAAATAAAAATTACCCAATATTGAAAAGTACAACAAATATAAAGTCCAATAAAATTTTATTTTATTTCAGCGGGAAAGAAATTGTTTATTCCACTTTTATTTGTTTCACATGAAGTTGTTTAACGTGTAACCTTGATTCCATAATTTCAATGTTTTACATCATTTCATATGTAAATTCTCGTCGTGGTATTATTCGAAATTTTTTGTGTTTAATTTTCAATCTTAAATTTGTCGTGATTTAATTTATTTAAAAAATGGATAACGCAACCGCGGAAGTTATATTACTGGGTAAAAACTCGTTATTTACATATCGATGGGTTTTTGTACACCAAACATTCGGCGGGTAATAATACAAAAATATATTTGCGGTGCAGATTGAAGATTTACTTGTTGACTTTAAATTTTTAGTTTTGGACTTTTTGGACTTTTTAGATGTTGGACTTTCGAGATTTTGGATTTTTCAACCTTTGGACCTTTCGGTTAGAATAATCTGTCTTGGACCTTTTATTTTGGACCTTCTGTACTGCTACCGAATAGTATAGTTGGATTTACTACTCTTCAAATTTTAAGTTGACTACAATTTCACCTGTTTTTACTACCTTAAGAAAGTTAATTTTACTACCGACTTGTAGTTTTACTTTAACTACATATTTACGTAAAATCAACTATTACTTATTAACTTCTTAAAAATAGTTACATTAACTATACATGAACCTGGCACACTTGAAGCTGATATAAACTGCCACTTGTGCTGCTATTTTTAGTAATGTTTATAGATATTTTCTGCGTTTTGTATTATAATAAACGATGCATATATTGACAATAAATTAAATAAAACATTGCATAAAAAAAGCAAAAAATGTCTCTTTCCAAATATCTAGATCCTAAAAATGATGTTGCGTTTAAGAAGATCTTTGACACTGAAAAGAACAAAGATAAAAAAGTGTATACTTTAAAAGTAAAACTGGAACTTTCCAGCAGTATCTGGCAATTTTTACTTCAGAAATAGTAAAATTTACTAATTTCGGAGTAAATTTTACCTATTTCTCGAGTAAAAATTACCAGAAACTGCGTAAAGTTCCGGTTTTACTTTCCAAAGTAGTAAAAATTACTTTTTATTCGTTTTTCCATTTTTGTCAAAAAAAATTTTAATTAATGATTTTTATTTTTTTGGGGGGGGGGAAATTAAAGCGCCAGTTTTTATCAATAAACAAAAGAGAAAATTTATTTGTTGGAATGACCGAAAAATATGTATTTGAAAAATAAAGATCTTAAGCTTCAGCTTTTTCTGTGAATAACTCGTGGGGTACTTTTTTTTCTCTTTCTTTTTTTTTTTTTTGAAACATAAAAAACGTGAGACATTAATAACGAAAGCTCCTTCGATATCAAAATCCGTGAAGCATTTTATGTGTCGCTGTAAAGGAGCACTTAGCTTATCCCTGGGTGTTTCGACAAATATACGATAAACCCTATACATAAGGGCAGTATAACGACTGAATTTGTGGAACCGTCGTCGTCGCGTTAACGTTCTCTCTCTCTCTCTCTCTCTCTCTCTCTCTCTCTCTCTCTCTCTCTCTCTCTCTCTCTCTCTCTCTCTCTCTCTCTCTCTCTCTCTCTCTCTCTCTTCCTCACAGAGATCGATATTCCAACCCGCCTCCTTCTACTATCTGACCCCCCCCTCCCTCCTCCCCCAAAGGGAATGCGACCACAGGAACTTGGGATTCCGGTTCGAATAAACCCGCTGTTTTCAACCCGTCTCTATCGAGACAGTGATTTATTGAACTGGCCATTAATTAGGTTAAGTCAGGACATTTAAATCGCTCTGACGGAGAGTGAGAGAGAGAGCAGGTCGAACGCACCTATTCTTTGCACAAAAACCGTTTACTTCCGCTAAAATAGTGCCCGCTTATTTTGTGTTTCGGCTTTTAGAATTGGAATTTTGTACCGGGTATTTTTTTTTTTTTTTTGGTCTTTTTTTTAACAAACAATTTATTATTATCCTTCGCGCGAATTTTGTTTTTTATATAGCGATTAGGAATTTAGGATAGAAAATTTATTGTTATCCAGTGTGTGCCTCTATAGGACAAATATCGAGTTAGAAAAATAACTTTGTGGATTTTTTCCCCTACAATTGATGAAAAAAAAAAAAAAAATTATTTGATTTCGAATAAAAATGGTTACACTTGACTACTATCAAATAAATATTTATTTGTATTTAATAAATATTTTTTTTTTTTTTTGTATTAAATAAATATTTTCTTGTATTAACCCTTAACTAGCAGCATAGGTTTAGTAGAGCTGAGCATTTTTTTTCTCGCTCAAATTAATTGAATATTTTTTATATTTAAATATATATATATATATATATATATATATATGAATTTGACATATTAGTAATTTTCTAAGTTTTTTGATACCAATTAATTAGATACAAAAGAATAAATTAGCTTCAAACATTAATAAATTATAAATTTTTTGATATTAATCTAAATTCACATTTTATTTTGCAAAATAAATACCTTTTTTAGCAAAAATATTCAATATTGGCTGTACAATACACGTTTGAATATGCGTTGGGTCCAACAGACCCCGTTGTGCCATTTACGTTCGAATTATGCCAGTTAAGAGTTTAAAAAAAAATATTTAAATGTATTTGATAAATATTTTTTTGTAATAAATAAATTTTTTTTTTGTACTAAATAAATATATTCTTGTATTAAATAAATATTTTCTCGTATTAAATAAATATTTTCTTGTAATAAATAAATATTTTTTTGTATTAAATAAATATTTTTTTCATATTAAATAAATATTTATTTGTATTAAATAGTTACGATTTAAGATAATTAAATTATATATATATTTGCATTAAAACGAGAAATTATCGTTTGAAAAAGAACAAATTATTTAATTCAAATAAAAAATTATTTGCTTTAAGTATATATACATATATATCATTACTATATTATAAAAAGATATCGCCGCCGCCGCTGATTCAAGAATAAACGCTAGGCGAGGAACTTCGACGCTACGCGGGAGCTCGCAGTACTCGCCTACCATTCAACTCACGAAGCATTCAGACTCACGTACCATTCATAATTTGTCTCAAATGAAAACTAGGCGAGAATTTTGACGTTACGCGGGAGCTCACAGTACTCGCCTACTGTTCAATTCGCGAAGCATTAAAACAGATATTGTACTATCTATATATCAAAAACATAAGTTAAAAATTAACATAACATCAATACTCAAGGTCAAACGACAGAATAATAGATTAAAACGAACATAACCTCAAAAATCAAGGACCAAAGTTTTTGATGGAGTAGAGACGGACATAACCTCAAAATTATTATCAGAGATCAAGATATGACCCTCCCTTTAAACTTTTAAAGGTCATATAGGTCAAAGGAGAACATAACCTTAAATTTACGTTGAAGGTCATAGGCGTGTAGGCGAACATAACCTCAAAATTTGGTCAAAGTTATAGAAAAAATCTGATATTACCCCAAAAAAATTAGGGTCATAGAGGTTAGAAGGACGTCATCCGTGGTGCATCTTAGAAACAAATTCTTTAAAATGAAATAATAATAAATTTTATTTTAAAAAAATTGGATAAAATTAATCTTTAAAAACATATATATATATATAAAAACTTATTCGGTCCCTAATTAATTTTTCAATTGCAGAATAGATGAAAATTTAGTTTACGAATGCAAGTTAAAATATAGTGTTTATGTTCATATTAAAATATATAAATAAATTTCTGCTTTTCAAATTTAAAAATTGTTTATTAAATATAAATTTAATCAAAATAATAATAATAATAATAAATTTAATAAAGTTTGTATTCATATAATATCAAATTTTGAAAAAAGAAACAAAAATAAGCAAATTTAATTAATTTTTTTCAAGAAAAAGGAGAAAGAATTGACCAAAGTTCATTAATATCAGGTTACTAAACAGGGTTGGGTTTGTTAAATTAAAGTTTGGTAAATTATCACTTACATCTAGTTATTTTAGTCAAAAAAAAAAAAATTTCCCTAGAAAATAATTTTTTAGATACGTTTTTTGACATCAAAAAAACAGGTGAAAATTTTTTTTATCTTTTATTAAAAACTCATGTTTGATGAAAATGATAAAATTTCGCGTATTAAACACATAAGATAGTAAATATGAGAGAATATATTTTTTCACGTGTTTTTTTAACAGAAACACAAAATTTCAGATTGTCACATATAATAAAAATCATTAAAAAATTTAAAAAAAAAAAAAACAATACGAACCTTAACAAATTCAAGACATCTTCTTCTTTTTCCTCGTTGCAAATATAAGAAATTCAAACAAATAATAAATCTTTGAAAACTTGGTCAAAAATAAGTGCCAATGCACTGCTTATATTTACACACGACATCGGTAATAATTGAATAAATTTTTGGATAAAAACTTTTTAAAAACTTGAAAATAACGTTTTTTTCTTATTATTTCATACAATTATTTCCTTTTATTTAATTACATTACACAAGACTTAATCTCTTTTTTTGTCACGATGGTTGACTGACGCGAAAATGAATGAACAGCCATTTTATATCATGGCACGGCAGCTACTTATCGTTATAAGTGCAGAGTTGGGCTTCTGCGTGTTACAACTTTTGGTAGAAACTCTAAAGTGTAACTTAATATTAATTGATTAATAAATAACCAATTAATTCAATTATATTAATTATTAATCAATTAATTGATTGGTATATCAATTAATTTACTGTATAATATTAATACTAATGAATTAGTTAATTTTTAATTAATTTAAAATGTCTATTGGGTGAAACTAAATGGGGTGCAAACTTTTTCCACAATTGTAAAATAACCTAAGGAGAATAAGGCCTAATTTACAAACATATAACTTGAACTTGTCTAAATTTGAAATTATGTGAATTTTATATTGTACGAAATTTAATAGTCTCGAATTCGATCGAATTTTCAAAGGAACGATTGTGAATTTAGCCTAATTTTTAGTTAACCTATTAAAAAATTGGTAATAAATGAAAAACATCCTAATTTGCCTTTGTCCTAATTTTTATTTCTTGTACAAGTTTTCCAGCCCTGCCGGTTGTTATGGTAACGTACAAGAGTAAAAAAGAAAGACAATTTTTTTTTCTCTTTTACTCTTGTACGTTACCATTGACAATTGGCAGAGCTGGGAAACTTGTACAGTAAAATAAAAATTAAAACGTTTTCCAATGCCATCAAATTCAAATTAGGATAACTGAAAGTTAAGCTACATTCACAATAATTGTTCCATTGAAAAATTGATAAAAGCTCAGGGTGGGGTCAGTGTCGTGTGTTTTCTGATCCAATTTCTGTTTTGGCCTTTAAACGGTTGGTTTTCCATTGTCACCACTCGCTATTTGACATAATTCTCGTCAACTACAGCACCCTGCTCCAGTAAAAATTTATTAACTTTTAATTTTAACAATAATGTTACTAAATTTTTACTAGAGCAGAATGCGGTAGTTAACGAGAATTATGACAGATGGCGAGTGGGAACAATGGATACCAACCTTTGTATTTTGGCCATGAACTAATAAAATTATTATAGAAATCTAACAACTTTTCAAAATGCCGTAAAAACCGGAAGGACAACATTTACGCAATTGGATGTATGTGTTTGTGAATCAGACCCTATTGTTATTAAGCTATTTTACAATATGGAAAAAATTTCCATTCCACTATAATGTAAAAAAACATTGAACAATAAAGAAAACCTCTTTTTTCTCTTTTTTATTTGTCACAACATTTCAATTTCAACGAGATAATAATGTTTATTCACATTTCCGCGGTCATCTCATTAAAAATACGAGCGTTATCGTTAATTAAACTTCCCTTCTCAGTGAGTTGACAACGCCGGGACACGTTAAAAAAAATAAAGAGACTATCGTCATTTAAGAATATTCACAAAGAAAGAGAGAGAGGGGGGGGAGGAGAGGCAGAAATATCCATTTATCTTTATATAAACGGAATTAAAAAATGCCGTAAATATTTTTCAGTAAAAAATATCAAGACTGTGAAGCAAAAGTTATGAACTGATCCTGCTCATATTTCTTTCTATTGTTGACATTCCAGCGCTGCTACAACACGTTTCGTTTAAGCTTTACATTCCACTCGGAAAAAGTCCCGTGTTCGCTTCATTCAACAAAACAATGACGTTTCCCTTCATAAGTCGCCTATATTACCGCCCTAGGGATACTCTAGTCTAGTAATAAAACTGGAAACGTCAGATCATTCAACCTATGAAAATGGATTATGCTCAGTGACTGCGGAGCAAACGGGAAAATAATATTTCGTCTATATGAATGTAAATAACAAATAAGCAAAAAAAAATAGATTTTCTTAAATGTATTAATTTAATAGTTAATTAATGAGGTGGCACTTCTATAAGAATTTTATTAGTTTATGGCGTATGGTGTATCCCTTGTATATACGCCACGAACTAATAAAATTATTATAGAGGCGTCACAATTTTTTGACATGCCGTCAAACGTCTATGGTAATTTTATTAGTTCATGGCGTACGGTGCAACCAATCTTATACACATCTATAATAATTTTATTATTTCATGGCGTATGGTGTAACCAATGTATACACTATACACCACGAACTAACAAAATTATTATAGAAATGTATAATATTAGTTGCACTATACGCCACGAACTAATAAAATTATTATAGAAATGTATAATATTAGTTGCACTATACGCCACGAACTAATAAAATTATTATAGAAATGTATAATATTAGTTGCACCATACGCTACGTACTAATAAAATTATTATAGAAATGTATAAAATTGGTCAATCCATACGCCACGAACTAATAAAATTGTTATAGACATTCGACGGCATTTCGAAAAGTCGTGACTCTTCTGAATTAATTTTATTAGTTCGTGGCGTATGGCTTGACCAATTTTATACATTTCTATAATAATTTTATTAGTTCATGAGGTATTGTATAACCAATGTATACATTATACGCCACGAACTAATAAAATTATTATAGAAATGTATAAGATTGGTTGCACCATACGCCACAAACTAATAAAATTATTATAGACGTTTCACGACATTTCGAAAAGTCGTAACACTTCTATAACAATTTTATTAGTTCATGGCTTACCAATGTATCCATCGCCATGAACTAATAAAATTATCATAGAAATATTACGACTTTTTATAATATTCTCAAACCGGAAAAACAGTATTTCTGCAATTAGTGTGAAATTATTTACAATTAAAATAAAATATAAAAAAAATAATTTAATAAATAAATCTCGTTAAATTGAATTTATTTCCACCGTGTATATTAATTGGATTTGCTCAAGTGGTTTAAGAAGATTGCAAGCTAAATCCTGAGACAAACATGTTTATATAGAAGCCCTTAGCAGGAAAATCAGTGAACCGTGTGCTCTTTTACGCATCAGGAACTAAGCAGGATATCATTGATTGCGCATATGTTCAGTTAATATACAGATGCTGCGAAGGATTTCCGATAACATGGCGATAACATACATCGGCCCTCGATCAATTATCGCCGAATGAACGCCTCTCTATCACTTGTCAGTCCATCGAAGGATTACTCACAAACTCTCTCTCTCTTTCACTCTCTCTTTCGTTCTCCATTTTCTACTCCCTCATCCTTTTACCATCCGTTATCCCTCTTGTCGGAACTCTTCAAACTTGTCGACACTCGCGCTCCACTGATTCCTGTCGTCGACACAAATTAACTTTTGCTTTATTCATAAACAATTCAGGAAACTTCTCGACGTTGTAAATATACGTGTCATAATTCGTATTTATAGCATGTCAAGAGTCAAAAATAGTTACTTTTTGCAGTTTCCCATCCGTGTCGATCGAATGGAAAGAGAGGTAGTCTTATCTATTATAGTTTTTACAGTATATGCCCACAGTTTTTTTTGTCCTTTCTAACGCATGTGTTACCATATGATAACACGTGCGTTAGAAAAGAACAAAAAAAAAAGTGTTGGCATATGCCACGGACTAATAAAATTATAATAGAAGTGTCACGACTCCTCAAAATGTCGTCAACAATGGTGAAAAACAATTTTCAAAGGAACGATTGTGAATTCAGCCTAATTTCATAAAATTCTGTTCTTCCAATTTGACGGCAATTTGAAAAGTCGTGACCAATTCTATAATAATTTTATTAGTTCGTGGCTAATTGTAAGTAATTAAAGGCCTGAGCAGAATAGAAACGTAACTGGAATCGTAATTGCAAACGCAACCGGAAGAATAAGTTAAAGAAGGATAGATAGATTGTTTGTCCTTCTCTAACTTATTATAATTATTCCTATTGCGTTTACGATTCCGGTTACGTTTCTATTCTGCTCAGCTCTTTATAATATGCCATAAACTAATAAAATTATTATAGAAGTGTCACAACTTTTCAAAATGTCGTCAAACAGGAAAGACAAAATTAATGCAATTGGATGCAATATGAATGTGGCATAATGGAAAAACGTCTTAAATTTTATTTCTTGTACAAGTTTCCTAGCCCTGTTGATTCTTATAGTAATTTAAGGCGCTTGTATACCTGAGTATTCTATCGTCGTGCAGCATTGGAGTAAAAGAGACAAAAGATAATTGTGTCTCTTTTACTCCAATGGTACACGACGGAAGTATACTCAGGCACGTAGAGGTGTTCAAGCGCCTTAACAAGAGTAAAAGAAAAGATAAACTCTTTTCTGTTTACTTTTGAACGTCACCATGAGAATCGGCAGGGCTGGTAAACTTGCATAAGAAGTAAAAAATTAGGATTTTTTTCAATTTCTCTCACATTCAAGGTTGGTTTCCATTGTCACCATTCGCCATTTGTCATTATTCTCGTCAACTACCGCACCCTGCTCTAGTGAAAATTTAGTAACTTTTAATTTTAACAATAAAATCGCTAAATTTTCACTAGAGCAAGGTGCGGTAGTTGACGACAATTATGACAATTGGCGAATGGAGACAATGTCAACCAACCTTAAAATTAAAAGTTACTATAAATTCACTAAATTTTCACTAGAGCAGGGTGCGATAGTTTTTCAACCGTGTTAATGTAAAAAAAATTATTTTATACTCAAATTATTATACTAATAATTCTAAGTAATCTCTTGAATCAATATGAATGAACGATATTAATATGTGTATATGGTTAAATCGGCTTTACTATTTTCTATATCACGGTCCTTTATCCGCGCATTCACCCCGCTATACTTGGATACAATGTGGACAGGTGGGCTATTTGCCAGGAACAATAGCTCTTCTCTACGATATTGCATACTGCCTCTGGTAAAATGAAGGTACAACGACATGGATGAATGTAACAAGAAGCAGGTGAATGTCCTACTGTAATATGCAGCTGAACGAGATACTATACACATGAATATTTCCAAGCAAATTTGCTATCGATTTTTTTTTTTCATCGCTTTAAATTTTCACGTTATATTCTTCGACAAATGAAGCCCATGGTTGTCGTTGTCGTGTATTCCCTGTAAAAATTGCTGTTGCATTTTGCAGTTGAGTGAAAAAGTAAAATGTGTTTCCTGTTCTTGTCAATAAATGGCGAACATGTCCTCCAATACTTGAAGTACATGATGCTCTATTCACACAGTCACTTAAGGATTTAGTTACAGTATTTGTCATAATTTTGGGTCAACTACCGCACCCTGGTCTGGTCAAAAATTTAGTAATATTCCGATTAAAATTAAAAGTTACTATAAAGTCACTAAATTTTTACTAGAGCAGGGTGCGGTAGTTGACCAAAAATTATAAGTTGGTTTCCATTGTCCCCACTCGCCATTTGTCATAATTCTCGTCAACTATCGCACCCTCCTCAAGTGACAAATTTAGTGATTTTATTTTTAATATTAAAAGTTACTATCAAATTACTAAATTTTCACTAGAGCAGGGTGCGGTAGTTGACGAGAATTATGACAAATAACAAGTAGGGATTTTGGCGAGTAGGATACTATTGCAGAAAGGGCTTTAGATGCTGTATGGTAATCAGGGTTGGGTACGTAAAGCGTAACCTTAACATTTTGTAACTAGACTATGAGTGAAAGAAGAGCAAACTAACTGAACAAATCCCATTGGATATAAAACTAGAAAAAAATTAAATAAGTTATAAATTTACGAAAATATAAATATTATAAAGAAATTACAATTTATAGGAATTATAATTATAATATTATTATAAATAAAATAATACATATTCAATAATATATATATGTTATATATGTCACTAATGTTAACCACAATCAATCTCTGTTTACAGTTTGAGGACGGAACAACCCAGTGGCTTGGAAACAGGCGATGTACGTCTCGAACTAAGCAGAGCTCTCGCTATTTGGTCGGCCAATTCCAAACTCACCTTTCAGGAAGTTAACAGCGATCAAGCTGATATTTTAGTCTACTTCCATCGGTGAGTATAAACTTTTTATTGTTTTTTCATTGGGCAAATACCATTTTTTTATAATTATAATACCATTACTTCGAATTCCTTCCTGTTTAAGGATAATTTTGAAAAGTCGTGACACCTTCTATAATAATTTTATTAGTTTGTGGCGTATGGGTTGGTTTCCATTATCCCCACTCGTCATTTGTTATAACTCTCGTCAACTACCGCACTCTGCTCTAGTAAAAATTTAGTAACTTTACAGTAACTTTTAATTTTAATAATAATGTCACTAAATTTTTACTAGAGCAGAGTGCGGTAGTTGACGAGAATTATGACAAATGGCGACTGGGGATTTTGGCGAGTGGAGACATTGGAAAATAACCTATGGCTTAACCAATTTTATACATTTCTATAATAATTTTATTAGTTCGTGGCGTATAGTTTATACAATGGTTACATTAAACGCCACGAACTAATAAAGTTATTATAGAAATGTATAAAATTGGTCAAGCCATACGCCACGAACAAATAAAATTAATTCAGAAGTGTCACGACTTTTCGAAATGCCGTCGAACGTCTATAACAATTTTATTAGTTTATGGCGTATGATATAACTAATGTCACAATTCTCGGTCAACTACCACACCCTGCTCTAGTGAAAATTTAGTAACATTCTAGTTAAAATTTACAACAAAATCACTAAATTTTCACTAGACCAGGGTGCGGTAGTCAATCGTGAATTATGACTTTGGTTACATCATACGCCATAAACTAATAAAATAATTATAGAAATGTCAAGAGTTTTAAAAATGTTTTCAAACCCTAAAGACAGAATTTATTCAATTGGTTGTACAATTTATGACAATATAAATAAATTTAAAAATGTCACACGAAATTGGCTGAAAAATATATTTGTGTGTGTATAAAATAAGCTTGTTTATATTCCTCTCCTGCGGTAAAGGATGCTGATCAAATTGTTATCGTGAATCACGTCTCGTTGCAGGGGTTATCACGGCGACGGATATCCGTTTGATGGCAGAGGAAAGATATTGGCTCACGCCTTTTTCCCTGGTGGCGATCGCGGTGGCGATGCACATTTCGACGAAGAAGAAATCTGGTTGCTCAATGGTGACGACAGCAACGAAGACGGTAAAGAAATATGGATCTCAATTTATCATACAAATAGACTCACATCTTTTACATATATATATATATATATATATACACAGCAATATTGCCATGTTTTTACAGGAAATGTGATTCATGAAATATATCTTCATTTTAAGATTGAACGATTCTAAAATCGATTTGATTCATTGTTTTTTTCTACTATATAAATGTTTACTTAAATAAATATTTATTTAAATCAAATAAACATTTATTTGAACCAAATAAATATTTATTTGGTTTCAATTAGGCTGTGTCAGTTCATCGAGATATTTCGAGTTCAAGATATGACGTCAGAGACCTGGAGGGACAACAAACAGACGACACAATGTTATTCTTATGGGGAAGAAAATTAGTTTCCACTTTCATCAATTTTATTCATACTTTAAACATGAAAAACGCTTGTTTTGACATATATAATAAAATTAAAATGTGTGTTGATAATTAATTTTGTTATATATTTGATTCAATTGCATTGATAGATTCTCTGAATTCGTGATAAAATATAAATTTTGAGGTTATGGGTATATTTCTTTACAGTAAAAGATTTCAGGTTAGTAAACAAGCACCCCCAACCTCAAAATTTATATTTTATCACGAATTCAGAGAATCTATCAATGCAATTGAATCAAATATATAACAAAATAATTATCAACACACATTTTAATTTTATTATATATGTCAAAACAAGCGTTTTTCATGTTTAAAGTATGAATAAAATTGATGAAAGTGGAAACTAATTTTCTTCCCCATAAGAATAACATTGTGTCGTCTATTTGTTGTCCCTCCAGGCCTCTGACGTCACAAGTGACAGAGCCTAATAAATATTTATTTGATTTAAATAAATATTTATTTTGTACACTCTTTCCATTGTCGCCTCTCGCCATTTGTCATAATTGTCGTCAACTACCGCACCCTGCTCTAGTGAAAATGTAGTGACTTTATAGTTAAAATTAAAGTTACTATAAAGTCACTACATTTTCACTAGAGCAGGGTGGGGTAGTTGACGACAATTATGACAAATGGTAAATGGGGACAGTGTCATCTTTCCTATTTCCTATATTCCTAACCTAAAAGTTACATTAATTACAAATTATTAAAAAAAAAAAACCGCGCCACAAGAAAAGAATATTTTTCCATCTCAATGGAGTGTGAAATAAGTTCTATGTGTAACTCATTCGAGGTGACGAGTTTATTGGAATAAATTAACTTAAATTTTTAGTTAAGTCGTTCTCTTTGAGCGTTGAGAAAATTCAATTTAATTTTCCCATCAACTGCAAATGAAATAACGTCAATACAACTCATGACGGCCACATTTCCCCAGAGGGAAATCCGGGAATTGAATTTTCGGGTGGCATGAAAAAAAAAGAAGTCAACGCGCGTTCCGTACCCTTGTTTCCGGCTGTCTTATTTCCTTCGATTTTCCCAATTTCCGTACACCTCTCTGATTGGTCGCTTGAACTCCGAATTGCGGTAAATCGCAGTATATTGAAGATGAACCACCCCCGCGTGCTCTAAAACAACTAGATTTCTTGGTTAAACTGGATTCCAATTTCACTGTAGCATTGTGTATGTCAACCCGGTGAGTTCTCTGGTAGTTCCCACCTCGACAGTTTCCATTAAATGTCGATGAAATTGTGGTTTAAGCTGTTAGCTGCAAATGTTATACGTGTGTGTATAATCGCAAATAATGATCCTGTCATATATATATATATATATATATATATATATATATATATATATATATATATATATGACGTTGATTTAATTATTATTTTTTTTGCATATTTTTTGTATAATTGTAAAATAACATGTTTCGTTTCAGAATTTTGAAAAGAACGATTGTAAATTTAGCTTAAATTTCAGATTAATACTAATTTGAATTTGGCGGCATTGGAAAACTTCCTAATTTGAATTTGTACAAATTTTTTTATTGTCCAAGTTTCACACCCCTGTTGGTTGTTATGGTAACGTACAAGAGTAAAAGAGAAAGACAAATTCACTGTCTCTTTTACTCTTGTATGTTACCATAACAATCGACAGGGGTGGGAAACTTACAGAATAAAAAAAAATTGAAAATTTCAAATTGAGACGTTGTCCAATTCACATTACGCCCATTTGCTTAAATTCTGGTTGGTTTCCATTGTCCCACTTGTCAAAGTTCCCACTCGCCATTTGTCATAATTCTCGTCAACTACCGCACCCTGCTCTAGTAAAAATTTAGTAATTTTATTGTTAAAATTAAAAATTACTATAAAGTTACTAAATTTTCACTAGATCAGAGTGCGGTAGTTGACGAGAATTATGACAAATGGCGAGTGGGAATAATGGAAACAAACCTTTGTCCTTCCGGTTTGACGACATTTCGAAAAGTCGTGACACTTCTATAATAATTTTATTAGTTTATGGCGTAGTATAAATTAATTAGCCACGAACTAATAAAATTATTATAGAAATGTCACGACTTTTCAAAATGCCGTCAAACCGGAAGGACAGAATTTATGAAATTAGGTTATTTTATAATATTAGGAAAAAAAAAATTGTTATTCTTACAAGTAAGACATGGACAGATGACCTTGTAAAAAATATAACCATCTATAATGTGTAGTTTATGGCTAATTTTACGCGGAATTTTTGAATTTAAATATAAGAAAAAAAAAAGAATTGTAATAATTGTACATGGGAGGAATCGATAATTGTGGTTATGTTGCGTACATGAATTTTGGAGAGTGGCCTAATGGGAACGTAATAGCGAATGTAATGACTCAAAGAAGAGAATGCTGGCAGCTCTCTCGAATATCAGGGCTTTGGCTGTCTGCCACCTCGAAGAGGTCCAATTATCGGTCACTCCTGATAATTAACTAGGAGGTAACTATGATGCTCATCTTGTTCGAGGTTAACCTAGAAATGCGAGATGGTGTCAAATTGAGTATTCAAGATTCCAGAGAATTACAGAATTTCCAGGGATTCCCTAATAAACATTATATTTAGTTTTTGCTTACAGTATATAATATAAAACGTCTTTTATTTTGGATCCGCCATTTTGAATTTTTACTTTATGATACAAATTTTGATTCGCTATACACCGAATTGCATAAATTCTGTCCTTCCGGTTTGACGACATTTGGAAAAATCGTGACACTTCTATAATAATTTTATTAGTTTATGGCGTATTATGTAAGCAAAGTTATAATTCACAGTTGACTACCGCACTCTGCTCTAGTGAAAATTTAGTAACATTCTAGTTAAAATTTACTATAAAATCAGTAAATTTTCACTAGACCAGGGTGCGGTAGTCAACCGTGAATTATGACTTTGCTTACATCATATACGCCATAGACTAATAAAATTATTATAGAAGTGTCACGACATTTCAAAAAGCCATCAAAACCGGAAGGACAGCATTAATGCAATTGGATGTACATCGTAAATCAGAATTTATAGCATGAAGTAAAAATTCAAAATGGCCGATGCAACACAAATTTATTACACACTCTGAATGAAAACCAAAATATAAATAAATCGGTAGGAAAAAAAGGCATAAAGTGGATTGTTACATCGAAATCTGATACCGGAAAAATTTAGCGGACGAAAATGTATATACCAGAGTTTGCTATATATATATATATATATATATATATCACAAAAGTTAAAATCTGATAACGACACTCGGAAGTTAGAACGTGGAAACTTTTCTTCGAGCTTAAACTCGTTTGTTAAAAATGCAGGTTTTGATAGCATAAACTTTGACTAACCATACTTTTGCATGAGAGCTCTTTCTTTGAATAAAATCTAGAAATAAAAGACGAAAAAAAAAAATTTTCTAAAATATATTTTCCCGAGAAAAGATTTTATATGGAAAGTAGCTTTTCACAGGTTCATTATATGCGCGTAATTAAATTTATCATCATCAGTCTTATTTCGATAAACTTAAAGACACTTATTTAACAAATGAGACAAAGAAACTATAAAGAGATTACAAAAACTGTACATAGAAATACAAACACCAAGTTTTGAAACAATATAAAAAACTTTGCAATATCTGACATAACCTGACTATCATAAAAAAGCGGTACAATTTTCAGAAATACACTCAGCAGAAATTTAAGTTCTGAGATATGCAACAAATGCTAACGAGTTTTTTAACTTTTGCAAACAACGTCTTTTTATGAACCTTAACGACCTAAAAATGAAATTTTATTTCTAACTTCGTTTTTTTAATTTTTCATACACCCTGGAGAAAAAATTTCTTTGATTTAAAGAAACCAATTTCTTTGACTTGTTTTCTTTCATTCAAAATAAAATTTTCTTTGAATTAAAGAAATTTGTGCATTAAATCAAAGAAATTTTAAAATTGATATAGAGTTAAAAAAACATTTATTTGAATTAAATAAAAAATTTATATTTGAAATGAAAAAATAATATTTTTTTTTTTTTTGAATCAAAGAAATCTTTTTTCTCGTATACTATTTTTAAATTTTACTGTTTTTTTCCCCTGTGTGGCATTTGATTTCAAGAATACAATTAATCTGCCAATTAAACTGAAAGAGTAGATTAATTTTAGATGATGATATGTGGCGGTTTTGTGATTTAAAAAAAAAAACCCTCACGGATTGTGGTCCAGTAACTTTCTAGGATCAATAATATATTTTACTTCTGGTGTATACGCCATGTTGAATTCGCTTTGAATATTGAAATGATTGTTTCAGATTTCCATTTGAAATTAAATTATAATACAATTGCATATATATCTTATGATGTTTATTTTATTTTTCTTTTTTGAAAAAATTGCGCCAAGAGATCCTATATTTTCATCTCTCATCGGATTTTAATCATTTATATATCCTTTTCATACTTCTTTTATAAATCTTCTCTTCTTTCCAATTTCCTCTATTTTACTGAAATGTTCTTTTTATTTTATTTTCTTTGATATTTGCTGTATATATCTTCCTATATTACAAAAAGATATCGCCGCCGCTGTTTCAAGAATTCTTTACCTAGGAGGGGGGAGTCCCCCCTCCTCAATTTTGAGGTTATGTTCGTTTCAAGGCTCTGAATATAGCCGCAAGTCACCCTCCCTCCTCTCATTTCCTCTTCTCCGTCAAAAATGACCTAAATTTTGAGGTTATGTTCGTTTCAAGACTCTGAATATAGCCGCAAGTCCCCTCCCCTCCCCCGCCAGAAATGACCTAAATTTTGAGGTTATGTTCGTTTCAAGGCTCTGAATATAGCCGCAAGTCCCCCCTCCCTCCTCTCATTTCCCCTCCTCCGCCAAAAATTGACCTAAATTTTGAGGTTATGTTTGTTTTAAGACCCTAATAAAGCAGTAAGTCTTTCCCTCTTCCCTCATCTCTCTCTGTATTTCCCGCCAAAAATAGGGGGGTTGGCGCGCGAAGCGCGCAGGGGGGCGTAGCCCCTGTAGTATATATATATATTGTGAGAATCCTACAATAATATTTTATACTGCAATTTATTTTAGTATTTATTTTTCAGGAACCAGTCTTTTTGCAGTGGCTGCCCATGAATTTGGCCATTCCTTAGGCTTATCTCATAGTTCGGTTCGAGGTGCTCTAATGTATCCTTGGTATCAAGGAATTACAACTAATTTTGAATTACCAGAAGACGATAGAAATGGAATTCAACAAATGTATGGTAAGTTGGAAAAAAAAATATTTTAAAAATATTTAAGAAAAAAAAAATTGTAAAATTTGTCCATAAACTACGTTACCAATTCTTTACCTTTGGTTGGTTTCCATTGTACCCACTCGACAAAATCACCAATCGCCATTTGTCATAGTTCTCGTCAACTACTGCGCACCCTGCTTTAATGAAAATTTAGTAACTTTATTGTTAAAATTAAAAGTTACTATAAAATTACTAAATTTTCACTAGAGCAGGGTGCGGTAGTTGACGAGAATTATGACAAATGGCGAGTGAGGATTTTGACGAGTGGGAATAATGGAAATCAACCTTTATGATCGGAAATCACGTGAAACTGACCCACACCTGAGCCTTTTTTCTGTCACAACCCAATTTTCTATCAACCTAATTTTATACCCTAGCGGATTGTCAAAACCGAAATCTGACTGAACTCGCAGACAAGAGCACAATTAGTATTTATTATATTTTATAGAAGTTTTACTTAAATATGTATTTTTAACCATTTGGAAATATTTCCCTTCGAATATTTCTAGAATTTTAATGAATAATCTTTTCAAAATATTTCACTTAAAAATTTGTAACATATTTCATTTTTTTTTATTTTGCAAATATTAAAAAATAATATGTCAGTAATTTTTCATCCTCACATTTCCTGAACATTTCGCTGAAATTTTTCGTACAATCGGAACTGCAATATTTCTTATAGGCGGACATTTTATTGCTTGCATCAAAATTTCATGGACCTTTCATTGCAATATTTCGAATCTTTCAATGAAATATTCCAGGACAAATTTAGGAAATTTTATATGTTGTATGGGTTAAAGTTTCCAATAACATTTTTTTGACGATATTTTGATTATTTTTTGCATAATTTAACGCCTCATACTAAATGGTGACCTAACCTTATTGACGATTGTTAACGTAGTTTAAGCTACTTCTATAATAGGCTTTTTTAACTCCTTATGTTAAACATAACATAAGAATACGATAGAAATCTATTGATCCAATTGCATAAATGCTGTCCTTCCGATTGGACGAAATTTTGAAAATTCGTCATACTTCTATAATATTTTTTATTAGTTTATAGCGTGGAATATAACCAAGTTTATGCCATAAACTAATACAAAATTATTATAGAAGTGTCACGACTTTTCCAAATGCCATCAAACTGGAAGGACAGAATTTATATAATTGGATTTATGTTTAACATAAGAATATAAAAAGAGACTATTTTTTTTAGTATGGTATCTTCCATAAATTTACATTATGGTAATGGTAAATGGTTTTATTACCATTTACCATTATTAACATTTAGCAATTTTTCTACATAAGAGAAATATATAAGTATATATATATGAGGGGAAAAAATTTTTTTGTAAACGAGAGAAGAAGCATTTGGAGATTCTACACAGAATGCATTTGCAATCTCATGGGAATTGCCAAACCTCTGCAGCGCACTAAATCACCCTGACGTGCAAACCCACTCTCTGAGGACGGAGTATGCCCATTCTTTATATTTTATTCAGATTTCATTTCACCGTTTTTTTTTCCGTCGCGACATTTTTTCCTATTTGTCCGTGAATGGAGATTAATACCATTGGCATTCAAGATATTGAGCTAAAATGATTTCCATCTAAATGTTTCTATAGTTCAACATTTTTGTCCAGTAATTAAAAATTTTACTAATTTACGTAATCTACGCAAAAAACAATCGTAGCAACTCAGTTCGAAACAAATATTTCTTTGATTCAAAGATATATTTTTCTTTATATTAAAAAAATCATTTAAAGAAAAAATTTCTTTTCGTAAATAGATAAAAAAATTTCTTTTTTTTAATTCAAACAAATTTTATCTTTGATTCAAAATTCAAAGAAACAATTTCTTTGTTTCAAAGAAATATTTTTTTATGAAGAATTACCTATAGAGAGTAATATAACCTACTTTCGAATAAGTAAAAGGAGTATTCTTAAGTTAGAAACTATTTCAAATGAAAAAAAATATTACAAAATTCACCCCAGTTTCAACACACAGTCCACAAAGTTCGATTAGAACATTGGGAAACTAATTTCAAGGAAGGAAGGACAAACTTCTAGCTTGTAAAGTTGACGGTACTTGTTTCTTATTCATCTTTCTTTACGACATCATTCCGCAGTCCAAATTCAGGTTCTCAAAAAAGTAGAATGCAAAAACTGTATTGTACTCTTGTTTCTAAAAAGGTTTTAGAAAAAAAAGGGGAAAAAATCTTTCTCTGTGATTAATTAAGATCTCCATAATTTATCTTTCTGTAAGTCTACTGTTTAGAAAATACACCCAGAGAAATGATATATTTGTCTCAGAGCCTTTTTTTTTATTTAATTTAAATAAATTTTTATTTGATTCTAAATAAAAAATTTTATTTACGACAAATAAATAGACTAGTAGGCTTAAATAATTTTAATAATAATAAAAATTAATTCTTTAACAATGTAAGCTTACAGCAGGATAATTTGTATACTCAGTGGGGTACAATTTCCTCTATAAGAGATGACAGGATATTGACGACAATTTCGAAGGATGAAAGCGACAATTTCCCTGGGAGGTCCTGATGAGATTGTTCCCAAGGATATTGTAATATTCAGCCTCTGTAATGAACTTCTTAAAATATAATCATAATGAAACTAAAAATTTTTGTTAAAATTAAAATTACATAAAAAAAATTTTTATAACTAAAGATCTTGAAAATTTAACGATTCGAGAGTTTTGATTGTATCAAGTTTTCTGTCGATTTACACTGAAAATCAAAATTTATTTTGTTCAAATAAATATTCTTTTTTTTGGTTTAAATAAATGTTTATTTGATTTAAATAAATATTTATTTTATACACTGGTTGGTTTCCATTGTCACCACTCGCCATTTGTCATAATTCTCGTCAACTACAGCACCCTGCTCTAGTAAAAAATTGACTTCATTCTTAAAATTAAAAGTTACTATAAAGTTACTAAATATTTACTAGAGCAGGGTGCGGTAGTTGACGAGAATTATGACAAATGGTGAGTGGGGCCAATGAAAACCAACCAGTGTATAAAATATTTATTAAAATCAAATAAACATTTATTTAAACCAAAAAAAAATATTTATTTAAATTAAATAAATAGATTTTTGATCTAAATGACATTAATATATGTATATATATATATTTAATTAACTCTGTCAAGTTGGATTAAATTCTCTTTATGCGAATTTTCGGCACATTAATAAAAGAGCATATAAACTTGAACCAACATTTTCTGCGATGAGGCGGAGAGAGAGCATTGAAGCGCGATTCATAAACGACGCATTGTCAAGTTGATGATGGCGGATGTGACTCTCGTCTTATTTGCCTCCGCATCCTTCCACGATGTTCCTTATTCCCAGAAACAAAGGGAAAATTCTAACCAGACGGAAGTACCTTAATACAACTTTAACTTACCTCGAAATTCGTCAGACAATTCTTAATTACACTTTTGTGTATACTCTGCATTTATTTCAAATCATCTTAAAATCAAAGATGCAGTCTTAAAAAAAATTCAATAAAAACAATAATCGTCATCTCGATAAAAAAAACGGTTTAAATGATTGTTATTTTATAGAGGAAAATTACCACAATTTAAGTTATGGAGAATATGAGAGGAAAATCTTGAAACTATGATTGTCGAGAGAGAGAGAGAGAGAGAGAGAGAGAGAGAGAGAGAGAGAGAGAGAGAGAGAGAGAGAGAGAGAGAGAGAGAGAGAGGGGGGGGGGAATAAACACAATTATGTAAATGTAATAAAATTAATTTGAAAAGCTGCTCTTAACTGAACACGGAATGTACATCTTGTTAAAAGCAAATTGCTATATAAATTGAAGAGTTCTTTAAATGCTGTATAAACAGTTAACTATGCTTGTAAATTATTTTCCAATTTCTTTTTTTTTTGTCAATTTAAATTGGCAAGGTAAATACAAAAAAATATTTAATATCTCTAAACGTTTTGTTACGTCCCAAATAGAGAAATAACTAACTAAATAATATTTTATTTTATTTATGGCTGCTCGGTGATTCAGTGAATTCTTGTTTCATTTGCAGAGCAGAAGGCTCTGAACTAAGGGTACAGGAAAGAAAAAGAATAGTGATTAATTTTATAATTAGGTTACAATTTATTTAGACAAGTATTTTTAGTTACAACAATTCGTTCTTATGAGAGAGAGAAGGAATCTCGAACCAACCAATCCAGGAAATAGAGAGTTCAGCATTCAACTGAAATAAGGAATGCAAGGGTTACTACAAATATACGACAAGTTTAGAAAAGTTAGGAGTGAGAATATAAAACAGTTACCTTAAAATTCAGTAGTAGGTTTTGTTGAAAGAAAAAGGACCACTGCTGTGTCCTTTGTTGTCACAGGAAAAGAGCTGGTACCAGCGTGAGTTTATGACGTCAGGTAGGTTGACGGGCCCAGGTATAACCGCAGGTCTGGAGTTCTATTAGGCGTGATGAAACTCCCAATAATTGAGTCTCGTCCAAAAAAAAGAAGAATGGATAATTGCCCAATATAATGAGAAGTAAAGATCCTCGTTTAATGTAGAGGGTTTTGACACTTGATTTTAACTTTCGTATAAGAAAATTATGCAATTGAACTAGAAGACGTCGACTTGTACCAGAAATGAGCTTGATGTTATACGTATGAAGAGGATTTCAGAACTGATCTCTCCGTGAAAATGTAGTCCTTTTATACTGATTTTTCGTAATAGAATAGATAAAATTTTATTGTCCTACTATATATTTTTCACCCTTATTTTGGAAGCCAATGTTGAGTCCTTCTCTCTCAGTTTCGTGGGGGTGTGAGCTCTTCTAGTGTCATAAAAGATTTCTCGCTTCTATTTGTATGTTTTTAGAAATACAGTATATAGACGTAGAAGGATACAAAACGCAGGGGTCTTTTATATATAAAAGAAAGATGTTTAGTTCCGCGAAAAAAGGGCGGAAATTTAACATTTAAGAGAAAAGTATTTAGATGCGTAACAAATAAAGTCACTAAATTTTTACAAGAGCAGAGTGCGGTAGTTGACGAGAATTATGACAAACAATGTTAACTGTATTAACTTGAATTCTAAACCGAAATCTCCTTTTTTTGGGGAGGGAAAAAAAATTTACAAGATGAATTGCGGTAACGTATAGATGACGTCAATCACTGCGAAATATTTTCCTAAGTACTTAAAGAGTCAAAGTATTGCATTTTAATTAATGAATAAAATATAACTAATACAAATTAATATATTCAGTGAATATATTTCTCTTTATATATGTCATAAAGCTGATGGATATTTTAAAGTGATTGCGCTTGCATTCATTGCAATGCGGTATACATAATTAAATGAGAGAAGCACCTCAAACGACGACGATTGAAGTGAATGTTATAATCACCATGGCAATGTGGTGCTTTAGCTAGTATTCATGTATAATGTTCAACTATTTTGAATCACGTTATGTTTCCTATTTTCCATTTCTAGGAAACATCAGTTTTGATGTCCGTTTCCATTCAACATGAATGACTTTACGGTTAACCATATTTGCAATTCACCACTGTGATTTGCGTAAATTATTCCAACATTTTCATAATATAATTATTTGTTTTGTAATAAGCGAAAATATTTACTCACAACTTAACATTATAATGATAGTTAGAAATTGGCTGGTAAATATTTGTACTAAATATTATCGCGCATCGATAAACATGTTACCGACCGCAGAGCACAAAGACGTAGTACCCGATTTCGCCGCGCGGGCCGCATCGCCAAAGCTCACTCGCGTGCGCCCAGCCCACCGATCGGCTATATAAGCTGCGCTCTCGCTAAGGACCGTCACTCTCGTGCTACACGGAGTCCGGGTGGGTCTTACCCACTTGACTAGAAGTTTTACTCTCGTTCGTTGGGTTTTAACCGTCGAACATTATATCGGTTTTATGTGTAAATAGTGTATAGTAACGAATTCTAAAGTAACGTAATGTATAGTAAAGAAATATTGTAAAGTAACGTAACAAATGTATAGTAAAGAAATATTGTATTCCCGCAGTTTAAAATAGATTTTCCGTTCTTTTTACCGTTTTTTAGATATACTTAGAGTTTTACTCTTTGTATAATAATTGAAACACGAGTTTTACTCGTAGTTCATATTGTATTCATGAAGTTTAATGTAGATTTTCCGCTCCTTCTACCCTTTTGTAGATATACTTAGAGTTTTAATCTTTGTATAATTAGAACACGAGTTTTACTCGTAGTTCACCAGAATATCGCGAATTTTTAGGCAGTATTGCAATTGATTTCACGGCTCATCGCAGCGAGTTGAAGCCGATTTCGTTAATGCGCGGCTAAAATTTAAGCGACGTTACCAGATTGATGCCGATTCTCGATTCCGTGGCTCACCTGTAAATACCGTTGTAAATAAATAATTTGTTTCAATTTGTTATTATCCTGTTATTATTTTTGTTGGAATCAAAACGAACCCTGGCTCGGCGAGCTAAAATATTTATTCTTACAATATTACAAACGTTACAACATTCCAAATAGATATGATTTATAAATCTTTTTTTGTTATGAAGAATTTAAAAAAAGAATTGTGAATAAAAGTAAATCTATTTTGTTTCAGGTGCTCCGGAAAATAAATTGTGGGCTTATATTCCGGTATTTCCACGACCACGAAGGCCAACGACAACAACGACTACAACTACGCCAAGAATTACAACGACCACTTATAGACCTTGGAAAACTCGACCTACGTGGTCACATTATCCAAACTATTATCCACACGAGGAAAGACCGAGAAGACCTTCTGATCGTTACCCGGACTATAGAAATGAGGGGCCAGATTATCGACCACCAGATCGCTACCCATTTAAACCTGACTATAGAACAGAAAGACCGGATTACCGACCTCCAACTTCAAGAAAGTCACATGTACACCATCACACGAGGCCAACTACAAGTACAACAACGACAAGTACAACTACCACTACTACCACAACCACTACTACTACTCATCGACCTAGACATCACTGGACACCCCGGGTCATAGACGACATACCGCATAAGTGCGATACCAGCTACGACGCCATCAGCGTCATCCGGAGGGAGGTCTTCATCTTCAAGGGTCGGGTATGTATTCCATTCGAGGATTAGAGATGATACTATTCCCTTGAAAGCGTTTCGGTTTCGATCCGAGGGAATTCAATTGTCATGCTTTCCTAAGTGGAAATTACACTTCAGAGGAAGCTGACTCAAAATGTGTTTGGGGAAAAAAAAGATTCTCATTTAGGGAAAATTAAATGCCAAATGTAGAAGAGGAGAATCTTGAGTAAATAATAATTTAAAAAATCAACTTTTTACAAAATTTATTTAATTTCGTTTTAAATTACTCACAAAAAAATAATATATCATAATTTTTACAAGAAAAGAGCTCAGACTTTTGGGTTAAAGTTATTGCGCAGTGATTTTAGAATAGAAAATACAAATACTCGATTTTCTTAAAAATGCATCTAACGTTTTTTTTTCTTTTTGGTCTTAAATTACTCAGGAAACATAATAGAATAAAAATCCACAAAAAAAATTTGAAGTGCTTCGACCTTTGAGTTGAACTTGGTTCGGATCCACTGGCACATGAAGCAGATAAGCAAAATAAATTTTAACCAATCAAAATTTAGTCTCTTGTAGCAAGGTATTTTTTCCGTAAGAGAATTCATTTTGATTGGTTAAAATTTATTCTGCTAATCTGTTCAATTTGAGTAGGTTTTCATTGTCACCACTCGCCATTTGTTCTAATTCTCATTAACTACCGCACCCTGCTCTAGTAAAAAAATTAGGGTTGGTTTCCATTGTCCCCACTCGCCATTTGTTATAAATTCTCCTTAACTACCGTACCCTAGTCTAGTAAAAATTTAGTGACTTTATTGTTAAAATTTAAAAGTTACTATAAAGTTACTAAACTTTTACTAGAGCAGAGTGCGGTAGTTGACGAGAGTTATGACAAATGGCGAGTGGTGACAATAGAAACCAACCTTAGTAACTTTTAATTTTAACAAATAAAGTCAGATTTTGGAGCGACATTTTAAAATTATCTAATCAGAATTAATCAAAGAAAATTGTGATTAGTTAATTTTTAAATTCGCGCCGAAATCTTGTTTGTTTGACCATTAAAAATTTCCGTCAAATGAAAATTCACTCGTTTGTAGTTATTATTTAAATAAAAATGAGGAAACTTGTTTATCTTAATAAACGGGAGAATATGAATAGCCACTTATTCAAATTGAAGGCTACACGCGCGAAACGTGACTCTGCATTCGTCAAATCAAAACTTCATTTCTGTTTTTTTTTTTTTTCAATCAATTTGTATATTTTCTTTCGAACGAGAAAAAATATGAAGCAAAATTATATCTGTCATTTAATGGAAAAAAAAATTTTAATTCTAATTTTAAAATCAATATTCTATTTAGAACTCAAGGGAGTAAAATAATTGCTTTTCATCCTAGAAATAGAAAAATGATAATTCATAAATTTTAAAACGGCATAAACTAAAGAATGTAAAAATCTAAAAAATATTTATTCATGTATCAAAAGATTTAAATCATTTTTTATTGCAGTACCTGTGGAGAATAGGGGATCAGGGATTGTATGAAGGCTTTCCGGCGGAAATCAGTCGACTGTTCAACGTGCCAAAGGACACTGATCACGTGGACGCAGTTTACGAGCGTCACGATAAAAAGATAGTCTTCTTTATAGGGAGATTTTACTATGTGTTCAGTGCGAACATTTTGGAGCCAGGATATCCAAAACCATTAACTTCTCTTGGTTTACCGTCTTCCTTGAAGAAAATCGATGGCGCTATGGTCTGGGGTCACAATAAAAGGACTTATTTCTTCAGTGGCACTATGTACTGGAGGTATGTATATATGTACATATATAAAGTCAATATCGATTTCGTAACCACGCTTTAGTACTCATACTTTGCATATGTAGTTTTTTCTCCAAAAAAAAAAAATATATATATATATAAATGAAAACAAAACGAAAAAGAAATTCTACCACCGAAAGGAATTTTTGCCCTCCGAGGGAAAAATTCACTTCAATTGAAGAATGTTTCTTTGAAGATTTTTCTCATATTTTCCTTATTTTTTTTTTTTGCTAAAAATTCTATAGAGAAGATAAAATTTACTTTATACTTTTTTATTTTTAATTGTTAAGAACAAGAACGATTTTTTTATCACCGCATAATATTTTTGGACGGATGAATAAGTTCTAAAAAATGTTAGAATTTCCACTTAATGGAGTAATTTTGAGTATCCAATGTAAACTTTTATATTGTTTTAAATTTTATTAATGAAATTAATGATTTAAACTATTTTTATCCAATCTACTGGCGATGGTTGGTTTCCATTGTCCCCACTCATAATTCTCGTCAGCTACCGCTCCCTGCTCTAGTGAAAATTTAGTGACTTTATTGTTAAAATTAAAAGTTAGTAAATTTTCACTAGAGCAGGGTGCGGTAGTTGACGAGAATTATGACAAATGGAAACCAACCATTTGTATTCTTTTATAATGGAGCATTTACACCTTTAGTAAAAAATTTTCTTAACTTTACATTTTCCGAAATACATAATCTGATTGGATGTCCAGAATCTAATTCATTGTGGACAAACAATCAGGTAAATGAATTTTGGAAAATGCAAAGTGACAAATTTTTTTACCAAAGGTGTAAATGTACCTTTACTATCCTACGTAAGAAACTTTTTATGTTTGTAACTACCCAACCCTGACTCTAATCGTACAACTGTGTTTGCTACTCTATATTATTGCTATCGATATAGACGTTGACTACTGTTATTAATTATAAATCATTATTAAATATTATAAAAAATTTAATCATTGACAAAATAAATATAAAAATTATTAATTATTATTTATCTAGTAAAATATACTTATCTTAAATACTTTTTTCTTCAATTCATAATTAAAACAAATCAAAATTATTATAAAATACAATAACCTTAAATATTCGAAAAAAATGAATTATAAAAAATAAAATTCTGTAATATGATAATTCTTGCTTATAAAGTTTAGGATAGGAGGGTGTAAGTCACCTATATAAATTTCTATTAGTAGTAAAGAGCATCTATAAGTGAGAAAAAATTCTCGGTTGGATTCTCACTTATCGAGGTTCGACTGTAATTGAACAAAATGAAAATTCTATTCAAAAAAATTCTATCTAATTAAAAATATGATTTTTTTTCTAATTCATATGTTTAATCTATGTGTAAATTTTACATAAATGTATATGTACATAAATGATTGAAAAACGATGTGAAAACAAAAATTTTTGACCAAGTGACGTCACGAGGACGAGAAATTAAACATTTTAATATAATACCAGCGTCATATCCTCTCTCGCTAATGCTCGCTCGGTTGAAATTGTACTCATTATTGTTTACTTATTTCAGTTCATTCATATGTATTTACTATATTTTTTAAATTAATATTATAATAAATTTATTATCTCCCCCAACCCTTTCCTTATTTCCCCCCCCCCCCATTTTTAGAAATAACTATCATATTCGTAATCCTGAAAACCCTCAAGTAACAACTTTCAAGCAATTCCAATCAGAACTAATTTTATATAGGTAATTAATTATTTATCAATATGGGCTAACTTATCATGGTTAAATTTACTTTATTTTATTATTTTAAATAAAATATAATTATAATTATTATATTATTAATATAATATAATTTTATTGTTTGTAAATAAAGTACGTATAATGACTATATTACAAAAGTTTATAATAAAACACTATTATTCAATAACTTATGTTACTAATATAAAAAAAAATGATTGAATTTTTCTGTATACTACGTCATAAAAAACATGTTTACATTATATAATAATGCAGAACATTATAATAATAAACATATTTTTAAGATAACTTTTAATACTTTTTATAAATAAATAATTTATTCTAACAAATATTTTTGGTTGTTACAAAGAATTTAAATTTTTTTTTCAGTTTTCACTAAACTGTCTTCGGGAATTATGCTACCTCTGTTTTTTCAATGATTCTAATACGGTTTAAATATCTATAAATTTTAAAAATGTTATTTCCTGAAAGTCAAAAAAAATCAGATTTTTTTCTAATTCATATTTTTTTAATTTATATTTAAATTTTGAATAATATCCTGTATAAAAATTGTTGAAAAAGAATATGAAAAACGAAAATTCTTGGCCCAGTGACGTCACGAAGACGACAAAACAAACATTTTAATATAATAGAAGATTTTGTTTTCGTTTTTTTTTTTTTTTGAACTATTTAAGAAGCATTTTTTAAATTTTCTTCTTAAAATTCTCAATTTTAATAATATTCTAAAATTTGCAGATTTGACGAGTCTGTAAATCATGTGGAATTGGATTATCCTCGAGATATGAGTATGTTCGCCGGTGTTGGTAACGATATCGACGCTGTTTTTCAATGGAAGAATGGTAATTAATGAAAAATTATTTCCAATAGAGCAATTCCACGTGTACTGATCGACGATTTTTCTTTGATGTTAGCAATTGATTTTCGTTGATTTCTCGAAAAGTTATGGTGATCCCACTATAAATCTTGTACGAAAAAATTCTTGATAGTTTTGGCTATCACTAAAAAAAAAAACAAAAAAAATCGAAGGGGGGGTGTTTTTCAAAAATTGGAAAAAAAAAATTTTTTTTTTGAAAAATTTTTAATAATTAATGAAAATTTTTTTTTCGAAAAAATTTATTTAAAAAGTACTTATTTTACTGAGAAATTTAAAAAAATTTAATCAATTTAAAAAAATTAGTACATAAATTTTGAAATTTGAATATTTTCAAAAAAATTTTGGAATTTTCAAAATCGCCTACACTATATTATTTCTCACCCTTATAGCTATTAGAAATAAAAATTGGAAGAAAATTGCTAACATCAAAGAAAAATCGTCGATCAGTACACGTGGAATTGCTCAATAATCAATTTTCTATTATTTTTCTTCAAAATTGAATTACAAATATGCGTATTATATTATTTAAATATATATATATATATTTTTTTGTTTAGGTAAAACTTATTTCTTCAAAGGCAAATACTTCTGGGAATTTGATGATATGCGAATGAGAGTGGCTCACGAGAAACCGAAATTGTCTTCAGTTTTCTGGATGAATTGCCCTTCAGATGGGGATTCAAACGATATAGACGAGATACCAAGAAGACGAACCACCCATTTTAAAATCAGCTCGTCTTCTGTTACTTCGACATCGTCTTTATCTCTCATTCTTTTAACATTCAGCTTTATTCTTTTTATTCGAAATCAAACGATAAGAACTATTTTATAACGTTTAATCCCCCCCCACACACATCACTCTCTAAATCTGAATTAGTAAAAAAGTTTACTAATTTGAAATAATGACTCACTTTTTGCTTTAGAATTAGTTAAATTTTACTAATTTTTAGTCAAAGTTAGTAATAATTAGTAAAATTTTACTAATTGAGAAGCAAAAAGTGAATCACTATTTCAAATTAGTAAACTTTTTTACTAATTCGGATTTAGAGAGCACGTATAGTTATTTTTTCAAAATAACTAAATAGTGGCAATAAATTACCAAATCCATTTAATTTTTCATTCTGAAAAAATTTATTTTTAGTGCAATGTTTTATTGAAATTTATTTTCAATTATCTGTCTGAAAAAAAAACGCTTAGATTTAAATATCATTCAAGACGTAATTTTAATAACTAGTAAATTTAAAAATAAGTAAAAGTTTAGAAATTTTTTTTCGATGTTATCGATAAAAGATCAATAATTAATGGAAAAAGCATCGCAACATTCCTAGAAAAAACAAAAACAAAAAAAAATGCAAAAATGTATTTTGCAAAAAAAAAACAGATCTTTGTCGATTTATTTGTATACAGACGCACACTGAAATTTATTTAAATACAAAGTTTTATTTATTATTAAGACATTTTTAAAGCACTAAAAAGGCTTTAAATCAAACCTTCAATTGCATTTTTAGATAATGAAATAAAAAACAAAAAAAATGCAAATATTTTTGCATAACCGACCACTTAATAAATGGCAACAAATTGCCGTCAGTTTTATAACTGTGATATTTTTATATATTACACTTTAATTCAATATAATAATAATGGTTTTTTTTTTTTTTTTAAAGAAATATGTATTTTTAGTTAGAGATTAAAATAAATTTTATTTAACTTTTTAAAAGACTAAAAAAAAATATATAAATAATTGTAAGTTTATAATGAAGAAATAAAGAAACGCTTTACAAATTTTTGTACGTGAGCTTTGAATGTATATAAAGGAAATAAAAATTTTCATATGTCTATAAATGTCAGCAGTTTTTTTTTAGAGAAAAATATAATTTTTTAAACCTTTTTGAATTAAAAACACAAGGAATTGGAACACAATTTATTTTATTTGTTTCTTATTTTTTTTTTTTTAAATAACATCTTGGCATGCGCAACATTTTTTTTTAATTTTTTTTTTTTTTTTTAAGAACAATGCTAACGTTTTAAATGGGGTGGTGAATAAGGATCCCAGGGATTCAGAGAGCGTAGCGTCATCTGTACAATGGTATCTATTTCCGCCATTCCGCCCATTCCGGTGTCACCGCACATAAGAGTTTTTGAGATGCAGCTGACTTCCTTGTACCCCCAGGACTTGAGCAAAGCAACCTTTTAAAGAAGAAAATATTTTATAAAATGTGATATTGTGATGTCTCAATTTTTATGTGCAAAGAATTTCAAAAATATAGACAGAGTCGATTTTAGACAATTTTTTTTTTTTTTTTTAATCTTTCGAAAGAAAATTCTTTATATATGTTTATTAAATGAAATTATTTTTTAGAATTTTTATTTGAAAGTATAATAACAAAATTTTTTAGTTACCAAAATTTCACCGAATTTTAATTTGTCCGAATTTTTAAAGCGCCGAATTTTAAAACTAACCAATCACAATTTTATGGATAATTTTTAATTGGTGAATTTTAAAAATTGCGCCGAACACTTTCTGTCGATTATTTTTTCGGCTATTTGCAATTTCGGACAAATTAAAATTCGGCCTTTTAAGAATTCTACTAAATAAAAATTCAGTGCCTAAAAATTCTGTTAATTAAAAATTTATTTAAAAAAAGAAATTCTAACAAATATTAATATAAAAAATTGAAAATTCGTGTAAAAAATAATTATATTTTAATAAAATTATTGAAAATAAAAATTCTCCCTAATAATTTTTTATGGGATAATAATGCACTCAATTCCTAATAAAATTCTTTAAAATAAAAATTCTAATCAATAATTTTTATGTGATAATCATGCGCCTCGAGTTAACTGCTATTTAAGATTCTGTTTTTTTAAGAAATAATTGAATTTTAAGAGTTTTTAAATTAAAATTTTTGTAAAATTAAATGTGCTGAACATTTTTTTTTTTTAAATTTCATATACAATAATTAAATATTTAAAAAATTTGTAATTAAATAATTTAAAAATATTTTAAATAATCGAATTTTAGAAAAAAATTAATATTACTGAAAATAATTAATTTAGCAAAGAATTTGAAATAGAAATTTAAAAAATTTCAAAAATTTCAAATTTTATTTAAATTTTTAAAGACTCTTATAAAAAAAAATTACGGCAATAATTGAATTTTACAGAATTTTTAGTAGAAAAATGTTTTAAATAATTAAATTTTCAAAGAATTTAAAAAAAAAAATAATTAATTTTCCCAAAACTATTTTGATTCAAATTTTCAAAATAATTAAATACTTCAATCCAGAAAACACTATCAGGCCTCGGATCGACTTAAAGGCACAAAAAAAGTCGTTTTAATCGATTTATATTCCAAAAAAAAGTCGAAAAAGTAGATTTTTTTTTATTTTAACAAAAATATTTTACAAATTTTTAAATAAATTTTTTTTTTAAATAATAATACTTTTGTAAGGGTTTAAAGTTGAAATTTTTAGAAATAAATTAATTTTAAAAGATTTTGTTAATTTTCAAACAATAATTAAATTTTACAAAACTAAAAATAATTTATCAAATAATTTCAGATAACATTTTTTAAATGTAATTGAATTTTCAAAGATTTACAATTGAAATTTTTAAAATTAATTGAACTTCAAGTGATTTTTAATTGACAATTTTTGATGATTGCACTAAAAAATTTATTAGAAATTGCGGACAAAAATACAATAATTTGAAAACCATTTTTAATTGAAAAATGCTTTCAGATAGTTGAATTTTCAAAGAATATTATAAAAATAATTTAAAAAAATTGAATTTCCTTAGAGTTATAATTGAAATTGTAAAATTTCAAAAAATTTTCGATGGAAAATTTAAGAAATTATTAAATTTTAGAAGTTTTTAAATTCAAATTTTTGAAAATAATTGAATTATAATTGAAATTTTTGGAAAATAATTGAATTTTAGTTGATTTTGAATTGAAAATTTAAAAAAAAAATTAATTTCAAATTAAAATTTTTGGAAAAAAATTTAATTTTAGTTGATTTTGAATTGAAAAATTTGCTAATAATTAAATTTTAATTAAAATTTTGGAAAATAATTGAATTTTAGTTGATTTTGAATTGAAAATTTAAAAAAAAAATTAATTTCAATTAAAATTTTTGGAAAATAATTTAATTTTAGTTGATTTTGAATTGAATTTTTGAAAATAATTAAATTTTAATAAATTTGGAATTGAATTTTTGGAAAATAATTAAATTTTCGTTGACTTTCAATTGAAAAATTTGATAATAATTCAATTTGAATTAAAATTTCCAAAAATAATTAAATTTTAGTTGATTTTGTATGTAAAATTTAGAAAATAAATAAATTTTAATTAAAATTTTGGATAATAATTGAATTTTAGAAGCTTTTGAATAGAATTTCAATTAAAATTTTGGATAATAATTGAATTTTAGAAACTTTTGAATAGAATTTCAATTAAAATTTTTGGAAAATAATTTAATTTTAGTTGATTTTGAATTGAATTTTTGAAAATAATTAAATTTTAATAAATTTGGAATTGAATTTTTGGAAAACAATTGAATTTTCGTTGATTTTCAATTGAAAAATTTGATAATAATTGAATTTCAATTAAAATTTTGGAAAATAATTGAATTTTAGTTGATTTTGAATTGAAAATTTTGAAAAATTAATTTCAATTAAAATTTTGGAAAATAATTGAATTTTTGTTGTTTTTTAATTGAATTATTGATAATAATTGAATTTCAATTAAAATTTTGGAAAATAATTGAATTTTAGTTGATTTTGAATTGAAAATTTTGAAAAATTAATTTCAATTAAAATTTTGGAAAATAATTGAATTTTTGTTGTTTTTTAATTGAATTATTGATAATAATTTAATTTCAATTAAAATTTTGGATAATTATTGAATTTTAATTGATTTTGAATTGAAATTTTGAATAATAATTAAATTTTAATTGATTTTGAAAATAATTAAATTTTATTTGATTTTGAATTGATTTATGATTTTGAATTAAAATTTTTTCATAATTTTATTGTGATATTTTTTTTAAATTATAAACAATTGTTAAATTTCATAAAAATTTTAATTGAAAAATAATTTGAAATAATTGAATTTGTGAATTGAATTTCATTAAAATTATTAAAAATAATTAATTTAGTGAAGAATCATTTTAGTTCAAAATTTGTTAAATAATTGAAATAAAGAATATCTGAAGATCAGCATTTTATACTAAAAAAAAATATATTTTATTTAAAAATTTGTTTAAAAAGTGTAAAAAAAAAAACTAGTCGAAATAGTCGCATTTTATTAAAATAAGTCGAAAAAAATCGTATTTTTGGAAAAAAGTCGAAAATAGTCGAAAAAGTCGCCTGCACTATTAAAATACAAAAAATCAATACATGATCAATAAAGTTCAAAAGTGATTTCTTTACGCGCGGTGCGAAAAAAAAAATGAACTTTCCACCTAATTTTTTTTTTTTTTTTTTTTTATAAAAATTCTGTAAAATAAAAAATCGATTTTAATGAAATTTTTTTTTTGCAAAATTTTGATTCAATTTTTTATCTAATGAAAATGATATAACAAATTTCTTACTTGTGGTTCAGTAACGGGATGATTCCACATCCTGGTGTTCATTGCCGGGCAGAAAATAAGGGGTTTATTGGGATCCCATGCACGTGCAACGCACGTTAAAATATTGTCACAAATACCGCTCGCTAGTTTGCCGAGCGTATTGGCATCTAATGGCGCAATCAAGAAAAGGTCGGCCCACTTGACGAGATCAATATGCAAAACAGGATCGCCACGATCTTGCCAAGCCGCCCATTCCACAGTATCAGAAAGCACCTGCGTCCCATGAGGAAGTTGTGCTTCCTTCAGAAAATGTTTGGCCCTCTCAGTAACGACAACTCGTATATCGAGATTATGTTGCCACAATTTCTCCACAAGTTGAGGCAATTTTATTGTCGCTACACTACCCGTGCAGCCAATTAAAATTTTCTTTCGCGACGTGCCTGCCATACTAATGAAAACAAAATTCAACAATTATTATTATTTTTATTATTAATATTAATATTCTACCTTTTTTTTCGATATTTGGAAACACTTTGGTTTGAAAAAAAAACAATAAAAGCTGTGTTCTCTTTGTTGGCAGTGGCAACGAGACAAATGTAAAAGTCGAGGGAATGCGATCAGTTGATAAAAATAAGTCTTTTGTAATTTTTTTTTTTTTATTGTTTTTGGTCAATATTTTTTTTTTGGATATATCGCCCTTGGTTGAGAAACAAAATTGTTTCAGATCAACTTGATTGACATCGGCTGGCAGTTTGTGAAAATGAGAAAACGTAAAATTGGCCCTTGTTTCGTGATATGCCTGATGTATCGAAACTCTGGTTTTATAAGGGATCTAGAAAATAATTATAAGTTTAGTTAAGAGCGATTTTTTTGTCTTTTTTTTGAAGATTGCACTGAAATTTAAATGATTAAATTTTTATGCAAAGAAAAAGAATTTTTTTTTCTTTGTCAGAAATTGAATTAATAAAAAATAACAGAATTCAGGATTTTTTAAAAAATACATATTTTTTTTCTCTAAAATTAATATTTATTAGTTGAAAACTATATTTTGGAATTGGAAATTTTATGAAAATAAAAAAAATACCACAAAATTAGATACAGTAAATAAAAAAAAAAAAAAAAATCGTAAAATTGTTTCTTTTCATAAAAATTCAGTGCAATCTATAACAGTCAGACCTCGGATTACGACTTTAAGGCGCAAAAAAAAGTCTATTTACATTCCGAAAAAGTCAATTTTTTTATTTTAATTAAATTAATTTAATTTCAGAATCAAACTAAAGCAAATTTTCAAAATTCTAATTAAGACAAATTTTTAGAAATAAAATTCTCAAAGTTTCATTTTTTCAATTTTTTTAAGTGTATAAATAATTTAACAAATTTATTCGAATTTAAAATTTTTGCATAGTTTTTAGTTTTAATGGTAAAAAAAAAGAACAAATTTGTAACAATAATTAAATTTTATAGATTTTTAAATAAATTTTTTTTTTAACAATTGAATTTCAAAAGATTTTAAATCAGTATTTTATTCTTTTTAGGATCAGAAATTCAATTCTTTTTTTATTGATTTTTATAACACTTTTCGAAAAATTTAATTATTTGAAAGCATTTTTGCAAATAGAAACTTTTAAAAATTTAATTTTTGTCTGTAATTTCTAAAAAATTTTTTAGTAAAAACAAAAAAAAAATTGCTAAAAATTTCAATAAAAAATCACTTGAAATTCAATTATTTTCAAAAAATTAAATTAAATTTTACAGAACAGAAAATTATAAAATAATTTTAGATAATCTTTTTTTTTTTTAAATAATTTAATTTTTGAATATTTACAATATACAGACTATTGAAAATAATTGAATTTCGAATGATTATTGATTGAAATTTTTGGTAATGTGAATTGAAATTTTCTGTTAAAAAAAAATTACAGACAAAAATTAAATTTCAAGTTTTTAATTGAAAAATATGTTCAGATAATTTAACTTTACAAGAATTAAAGTTGAAATTTTTAAAAATAATTAAATTTAAAAAGATATTGTTAAATTTAAGAATATAATTAAATTTTATAGAATTGAAAATAATTTATCAAATAATTGTAAATAACTTTTTTTTTTAAATTGAATTTTCAAAAATTTAAAATCCACATTTTTTTAAAATAATTGAATTTCAAGTGATTTTTTAATGAAATTTTTGATAAATGTTTTTCGCTGAAGAATTTATTAGAAATTACAGACAAAAATTGACCTTTTAAATATTTTTAATTGAAAAATCCTTTCAGATAAATGATTTACAAAAAATATAAAAATCATTTTAAATCATTAAATTTCAAAAAAGTTACAGTTGAAATTATTAAATTTTAGAAAGTTTTAGATGGAAAATTTTAGAAATAATTGAATTTTAGAAGCTTTTAATTTAAAATTTTTGAAAAAAATTGAATTTTAGTTGATTTTGAATTGAATTTTTGAAAATAATTGAATTTCAATTAAAATTTTGGAAAATAATTGAATTTTAGTTGATTTTGAATTGAAAATTTTGAAAAATAATTTAATTTTAGTTGATTTTGAATTGAATTTTGGAAAATAATTGAATTTTAATAGATTTGGAACTGAATTTTTGGAAAACAATTAAAATTTTCGATGATTTTCAATTGAAAAATTTGATAATAATTGAATTTCAATTAGAATTTTCGAAAATAATTGAATCTTAGTTGATTTTGAATTGAAATTTTTGAAAATAAATTAATTTCAATTAAAATTTTGGAAAATAATTGAATTTTAGTTGATTTTGAATTGAATTTTTGAAAATAATTGAATTTTAATAGATTTGGAACTGAATTTTTAGAAAACAATTGAATTTTCGATGATTTTCAATTGAAAAATTTGATAATAATTGAATTTCAATTAGAATTTTGGAAAATAATTGAATTTTAGTTGATTTTGAATTGAAAATTTTGAAAAATAATTTAATTTTAGTTGATTTTGAATTGAATTTTGGAAAATAATTGAATTTTAATAGATTTGGAACTGAATTTTTGGAAAACAATTGAATTTTCGATGATTTTCAATTAAAAAATGTGATAATAATTGAATTTCAATTAGAATTTTCGAAAATAATTGAATCTTAGTTGATTTTGAACTGAAATTTTGGAAAATAAATTAATTTCAATTAAAATTTTGGAAAATAATTGAATTTTAGTTGATTTTGAATTGAATTTTTGAAAATAATTGAATTTTAATAGATTTGGAACTGAATTTTTAGAAAACAATTGAATTTTCGATGATTTTCAATTGAAAAATTTGATAATAATTGAATTTCAATTAGAATTTTGGAAATTAATTGAATTTTAGTTGATTTTGAATTGAAAATTTTGAAAATAAATTAATTTCAATTAAAAATTTTGGAAAATAATTGAATTATAGAAGCTTTTGAATTGAAATTTTTGGAAAATAATTGAATTTTCTTTGATTTTGAATTGAATTTTTAAAAATTATATGAATTTTAATAGACTTAGAATTGAATTTTTGAAAAATAATTGAATTTTCGTTGATTTTCAATTGAAAAATGTGATAATAATTAAATTTCAATTAAAATCTTGGAAAATAATTGAAATTAAGTATATTTTGAATTCAAAATTCGAAAAATAATTGAATTTTAATTAAAATTTTGGAAAATAATTAAATTTTAGATGATTTTGAATTGAAAATTTTGAAAATAAATTAATTTTAATTAAAATTTTAGCAAATAATTGAATTTTAGAAGCTCTTAAATTAAAATTTTGGAATATAATTGAATTTTAGTTGATTTTGAAACGTAATTTTTTAAAATAATTGAATAAGATTTTTATTTTGAATTGAAAATTTTGTAAATAATTAAATTGAAATTGAAATTTTTTGAATTTACATAATAATTGAATTTCATTTGATTTTCAATTGAAATTTTGTAAAATAATTGAATTTAAGTTGTTTTTGAAAATAAATTTCCGAAAATAATTAAATTTTAATTAAAATTTTGAAAAATAATTGAATTCTAGAAGATTTTGAATTGAAATTTTTGATAATAATTGAATTTTAATTGATTTTGAATTGAAATTTTTGAAAATAATTCAATTTTAGTTGGTTTTTGAATTGAATTTTAAAAAAAAATTTGAATTTTAGTTTATTTTCAATTGAAAATTTTGAAAAATACTTTTTCATATAATTGAATTTTTGAAGAATATTATAAAAATAATTCAAAAATAATAATTGAAATTTTTTTTTTTTTTTATTTGAAAATAATTAAATTTCAAGTGATTTTGAATTAAAAAATGTTTGATAATTTTATTTGCTAAATTTTTTTTTTCTAAATTATAAACAATTATTAAATTTATAAAAAAAAATTGTAATTGAATAACATTTTTCGATAATTGAATTTGTGAAGAATTTTATTGAAAATTATTAAAAATAATTAATTTAATGAAGAATTTTAGTTAAAAATTTTTGTTAAATAAATTGAAATAAAGAAGGTACTGAAGAAAATCTGCATTGTATAATGAAAAAATTGTATTTTTTAAAAAAAATGTTATTAAAAAAAAAAATAATAATAATTTGAAAAAGTCGTATAATCCAAGGCCTGAAACATAAAAATGAAATTTAATTAAAAATTTTCTAACCTTTCTGTCGAACTATTTGCAGTATATATATATATATCTATGTATATATCTCTACAATAATCATAACACGAGATCATAAAACAGCGTTTTTTCTTTTAATTATTATTATTTTTTCAAATATATTTCTATATATATTTATATATATCTATATCCGTGTAACTTTTTTTTTTTTTTTTTTTTTTTTAATCGAAAATAGATTCGTCGATATTTGAACTCGATCTTATTTTTTTCAAAGGGGTTTATCTCTCTCTCTTTCTCTCAATATTTGATTTACAATATTTTATATTTATAATAAGGGCTGTGAAGTTCGTTGAAAAAGAGAATGAACGACGTGATATATCGTCATAAATATATGTATATATATATATTACGTTTCCTTTTTCACCTGATTGGAGAAACCGAGTTTGGACCATTCCTCGCGTGCCATAAGACCATTGTCCATTCGACATTCAAGATAATCTTGTGTGACATTACGACACATTCCCGAGTCGTTTTTATTATCAACAAGACAACGCATGTATTTAATCATTAAACTTTTACAAATCCCTTCATGATCCAATGGAAAACTTCCCTTTTCAGGTGGCACCGGGATAAACCTCTTCTGTGATAAATGATACTGGGACATCACTGAATTTATTCACGATTTTTAATCTCTTTTTTTTCTATTTTCGAATTTTAGTTCGCATCACTTTTTTTTAAAATGAAAAAAAGGTTATACAAAAAATTATAATTTGGCAAAAAAATTCAATATTCTATACGCGGGGCAGAAATTACGCAGACGACAAAACAGAGGTACAGTCAGAGTAAAAAAGCAAATAACTTGCACATGCGCATTTTATCCCTATTTCTGATTGGTTATTCCCTTCGTTTTGAAAAATTTTCTTTTAAAAAAAAAATTGATTATTTTTTATTGAAATTAAAATGAAATTAATTAATAAAAAATATATTATTTTTTACCTATTTTTCAATAATGATTAAATAAATAATCATAGTAAAGTGCCATCTGTTTTCGTGCTTATGAACTTGTATCGATATTGTATATACATATCGAATATGCGATAAGTAACTAACTTCACACGGCTTTAATTGACGTGGACTGGAAATAATCGTGTGTATGTCTCTATTTATCTGTTTTCCCCGGTTTTTCGTGTAAAAATATGGCGGTTACTGAGGTAAGTCTGTCACGTGGATCTGTGAATTTTTTTCATTTTAATAATGTCAATAATAATTGAAAAATTAATATTTTATTACAGTTGACGAATGCATTAAAAGATTTACCAAATCGTGTTCAAACCGCCAGTAAAAATGAGCGACGTGAAATTCTACAGAATGTCGCCAACGTGTTGTCAAATCCTGGTAAGAGACTTTTTACCCCGTATATATAATTTTTTTTTTCTACTTTCTAAAATTTGACATTTTGTACTTTTGCTGTCATTTTTTTTTTTTTTAAATTAAACGATTAGAAATTTTTGAGATAATTGTCAAAAAAAAAAAAAAAACATATGAGAGTTCTGATTTTTTTTTTATCAATCATTATTGACTTCCGGGTCAGCTGTTTATGGTGGCAAATAATAATCCAAAAAAGGGAATTTTTTCTCAAAAGAGAAGGGCTTGGGGGAGGGGGGGGAATTATTAATTTTTTGCAAAATGTGGAATTTTTTTTTTTTAACTTAAGTTTAGTTGGAAAAAATTTTTGAATAGTGATTTTTTTATTAACCTCTTAAATTTGAAAAAAAAAAATTTTTTATTTATTTATTTTTTTAATAATAATAGAAATTTTTAAAATAAAAATGTAAAAATAATTTTTATAGTGTAAATAATGTAAATAATGTTTGATAGTGTAAATAATTTCGACATAAATTATTTTGTTTTTTTTTTGGTATTATTTTGAAATTTATTTATTATAATTAAAGTTTAGTACTTTGTTAAGTTTAGTAAAATTGATTCTTTTTTTTTTTGCTAACCATCTTTAAAATATTTTTTTTATAGAAAATTTTAAATTAAAAATAAGTGATTATTATAAATATTTTTATTATTATTATTATTATTATTATTATAAAAAAAAATTTTTTTCGATTTATGAAATAAAGACAAAAAATTTTTTTCACTTGTGAAATGGCGGTTATTATTATTGTTATTATTTATAACTATTTTTATCGATAGTATTTTGTAGGGTAAAAATTATTTTATAAACAAATTTTATTTTTAAATTAAATTTTTTAATATTTTTATTAAATTTTTATTTTTATATTTTTTATAATAATTTAATTAATTTAATTAATTAATAATTAAGTAATTTTTTAATATTTTTATTACATTTTTATTTTTATATTATTTACAATAATTTAATTAATTATTAATAATATTAATTAATTAATAATTAGGTAATTTTTTAATATTTTTATTAAATTGTTATGTTTATATTATTTATAATAATTTAATTAAGTAATTTTTTAATATTTTTATTAAATTTATATTTTTATATTATTTATAATAATTTAATTAATTTAATTAATTAATAATATTAATTAATAATTAAGTAATTATTTAATATTTTTATTAAATTTTTATTTTTTATATTATTTATATTTTTTAATTATATATAAAATTAGAATCAATTTTCATTGAATATTTTGAATATAATGACGACTTAAATATCAATAATTTATATTTTTGTATTTTATTTGCGCTAAATAAAATTTTATTTGTGCTACATAATTTTTTTTTTTTTTTTATTGAAAACAAATAAATATTTTTATTAAAAAAAAAATATAAATTTTTGTTTTTATTTTTTATTTTATTTAGAAATTTTTTGGAATATTTTTCTATTTTTTTTTTTTATTTTTTATTTTTGTAAAGGTATCAACGAGAAGATCGTGGGCGGAATATGTAAAGTCATTGGAATTACTTTACATCGATATAAAGATACTGCCTCACAGTCCTACGTGAAAAATTTGATAATATCATTATTGAAAGAACAATCGGAAGCTGCTGTGAAAAATATGACGAGTGTTATTTGCGAACAATCCAATTGGCATAAAAATGTTGTTCCAACGTAAGTTGCAATAAAACTTTACAAAATTACAAATAATTTTAAAACTATAATTAATAATTTTTGAAAATTATTAATAATGATTTTAAAATTATTATTAATAATTTTAAAATTATTTTTCTATTAATTATTTATATTTTTATTTGTACAATCTTTATTTTCTTTACTATTTTTATTATTTTTCATGTTGAAATAATAATTTTTTGTTTTATTATTATTATTATTAAAAAGGCCTTAGATTGTACGACTTTTTCGACTTAAAATATTTTAATGAGATGCAAATTTTTCGACTTTTTTTTTTTTTTAAGTATACAATGCATTTTTTCCAAAATTTAATTACTTAACAAATTTTTAACTAAAATTCTTCGCTAAATTATAATTATTTTCAATAATTTAAAAAGAAATTCTTGAAAAAAATTTCAATTCAAATATATTTTTTGTTTAAAAATTAGAAATAAATTAAATATAGTTATTTGAAATTTCGAATAAAAAAAAAACAATTTCAGCAAAGAAATTTACCAAAAATTTCAATTCAAAATCCCTTGAAATTCAATTATTTTAAAAAATTTCAATTATTTACAAAAATTCCAATTTAAAACCTTCTAAAATTTTAAAATTTCTAAAAAAAAAATTTTTCATCTAAAACTTTTTGAAATTTAATAATTTCAACAATATAATTCTTCCAAAATTCAATTATATTCAATGATTTTTATAATATTCTTTAAAAATTCAATATTATAATATAAAATCATTTTTCAAATTAAAACCTTTTAAAACTTTATTTTTTGTCTCTAATTTCTAAAAAAAAAAAATTTTTTAAATTTTTTTAAATTAATTATTTCAACTATATCTCATACAAAATTCAATTTTGTATTATTTTTCGAAAATTCAATTATCTGAAAGCGTTTTTACAATTAAAACTAAAAGCTATGCTAAAATTTTAGATTCTAATAAATTGCTTAAATCAAAGTTGAAAATTTTTTTTAAAAAATCTAACTAAGAATTTTTCTTTTTTGAAATTTCTTCTATTTAATTAACAAAATTTTGAAAAAAAATTTTTTTTTTAATATTAGTTATTTTAAATAAAATAATTGACTTTTTTGAAATGTAAATCGACTAAAATGATTATTTTTTGAGCCTTTAAGTCGATCCGAGGCCTTTTTGTATTATTTATAGTAATAATAATAGTATTGATAATAATAATTATTTTTATAATATAAGAATAATAATGTATTTTTCATCAGCCATAACACAGCATTGACTGCGTATCATGCATTAAAATGGAGTACATTAATCGTTCATTATGGCTTAGGCAATAAAGAAAACGAATCAAATTTCTCCGAATTATCAAAATTAATAGAAGCTCAAGCAAATTTAAGCGCTGCAGCCATAGCATCAGGAGATAAAAAATTATCAAGAAAAGTTTACACACTTGTTGTTAATCAATGGAACGTAGTCAATGGTATTCATGAAAAATATGTGGAAAATTTAAGCACTTTGGAAGCAAGCAATGGAGTTATTGTACTTGCAAGTCTTCTTATGAAGTATTTAGTAGACACCAAGCAGGATGAAATGGTCGAAAAACTAAAGGTAATTGAATAAATTTTTTAAAATAAATTTTCACATAACGAAATTCATAAGATATGTATAACTTTATTTTATATTTCAGTTAACAAAATAAATAGAATACAATACAGTACAATACAATACAATACAATACAATACAATACAATACAATACTGAAATGGTATTTCAATAGTCAAAAATTTTTATTTAAAAAATTAGAAATTAAGAGTACAGAAACGAGCCTTTATAAGCCGAGAAAATACACATTTCTGTCTCTTAATTCTGAACAATGCCAAACTAATCCAAAAATTGAGGTTTCTATAATACTAAAACAAAGAGAAATTTTTATTTATTTTTCATAATTAAATTAATGGAAAGTAAATTTTATTTCATTCAGATTAAATAAAGTAATTTACAAATAATTTATTTAACTACCAAAATCTATATCTTCAGATTAATTGTTAATATTAAATTTTTTATTTAATATTATTTTCTTTTGATATCAAATATTCCGAAATGATAAACAATCAATTGTTTAAACAAGTAGAAGAATTTTTGAAAATTTAATAGCAAAAAGCTAATAAACCAAATAATTATTCAAAAGATTCCTCTAAGAATTAACAAAGGCGAGAATTTTTTTATTTTTATTTAATATTTTCTTTTAGTATCAAATTCTCTGAAACGATAAACAATCAATTGTTTAAACAAGTAGAAGAATTTTTGAAAAGTTAATAACAAAAAGCTAAGAAACTAAATAATTATTGAAAAAATTCCTCTAATTTAATTTAGAAAGGCGAAAATCCTTTATTTTTATTTAATATTATTTTCTTTTAGTATCAAATTTTCCGAAACGATAAACAATCAATTGTTTAAACAAGTAGAAGAATTTTTGAAAAGTTAATAACAAAAAGCTAAGAAACTAAATAATTATTGAAAAAATTCCTCTAATTTAATTTAGAAAGGCGAAAATCCTTTATTTTTATTTAATATTATTTTCTTTTGATATCAAATATTCCGAAATGATAAACAATCAATTGTTTAAACAAGTAAAAGAATTTTGAAAAGTAAATAACAAAAAGGTAACAAACTAAATAATTATTGACAAGATTCATCTAATTTTATTTCGCCGATTTCTGTTGCAACATGTTCGGGGCATCTCACTGAACATTTTTCAAAAATTAAAAATCAAATTCCGTCGGGAGCATTAAAATTTTTGTGTTTATAGTGACGAGTTTAAAAAAAAAACGTTTTTTTTTATCGAATTTTAAAAATCTTAATTTCAAAGTTAACCGAAGAATTATTTATTTTTTCAAAATTTTCCTAGAAAATATTGTAAAATTAAAGTTTCTTCATGTCAGCGATTGAAATTTAATTTTACAATATTCTCTAGGAAAACTTCGAAAAAATAAATAATTCTTCAGTTAACTTTTGAAATTGTTAAAATTTTTAAAATGCGATAAAAAAAGCACCGTTCTGTTTTGAGAGTCTTTACAGTTTTCTAGGATTCCTCTGCCTTAAATTCGAAAGCTAATGTTAGATTAAATTTCAAAAAAGTTACAGTTGAATTTATTAAATTTTAGAAAGTTTTAGATGGAAAATTTTAGAAATAATTGAATTTTAGAATCTTTTAATTCAAAATTTTTAAAAATAATTGAATTTCAGTTCATTTTCAATTGAAAATTTTGATACCTAATAGTTGAATTTTAATAGATTTTGAATTGCAAATTTTGAAAATAAAATAATTTTAATTAAAATTTTGAAAAGTAATTTTAGAAGCTCTGAAATTAAAATTTTTGAAACTAATTCAATTTTAGTTGATTTTGAATCGAATTTTTGAAAATAATTAAATTTCAATTAAAATTTTGGAAAATAATTGAATTTTAGTTGATTTTGAATTGAAAATTTTGAAAATAAATTAATTTCAATTAAAATTTTGGAAAATAATTGAATTTTAGAAGCTCTTAAAATAAAATTGTGGAAAATACTTGAATTTTAGTCAATTTTTAGTTAATTTTTAAAAATTATATGAATTTTAATAGATTTTGAATTGAATTTTTGGAAAATAATTGAATTTTTGATGATTTTAAATTGAAAAATTTGATAATAATTAAATTTCAATTAAAAGTTTAGAAAATAATTGAATTTTAATTGATTTTGAATTGAAAATTTTGATAATAATTGAATTGTAGTAGAATTTGGATTTGCAAAATTTTGAAAATAAATAAATTTTAATTAAAATTTTGAAATGTAATTGAATTTTAGAAGCTCTGAAAGTAAAATTTTGGAAAATAATTGAATTTTAGATGATTTTGAATAGAATTTTTAAAAATAATTAAATTTCAATTAAAATTTTGGAAAATAATTGAATTTTAGTTGATTTTGAATTAAAAATTTTGAAAATAAATTAATTTTAATTAAAATTTTGGTAAATAATTGAATTTTAGATTATTTTGAATTGAAAATTTTGAAAATAAATTAATTTCAATTAAAATTTTGGTAAATAATTGAATTTTAGAAACTCTTAAATTTAAAATTATGGAAAATAATTGAATTTTACTTGATTTTGAATTGAATTTTTGAAAATAATTGAATAATAATTGATTTGGAATTGAATTTTCGTTGATTTTCAATTGAAAAATTTGATAATTGAATTTCAATTAAAATTTTGGAAAATAAATGAATTTTAGTTGATTTTCAAATGAAAATTTTGATAATAATTGAATTGTAGTAGAATTTGGATTTGCAAAATTTTGAAAATAATTAAATTTTAATTAAAATTTTGAAAGGTAATTGAATTTTAAAAGCTCTTAAATTTAAAATTATGGAAAATAATTGAATTTTAGTTGATTTTGAATTGAATTTTTGGAAAATAATTGAATTTTTGTTGATTTTTAATTGAAAAATTTGATAATAATTGAATTGAAAAATTTCCTAAAACAATATTTAACTACTTAAAATTGAATTTAGTTTATGTGATTAGTGAAACCAGATTTTTTAAAATCGCTAAAAACACAAAAAAAATGCCCCCGACTTATTTTCATTTTGGAAAATGTTCAGTGAGATGCCTCGAATAAGTTACAAAAAAAAAAAAAAAAAATCGGCGAAAGGATGCAACTTGAGGCTTCAATACAATTAAATTCGCGAAAAAAAAAATTCCTATTTTTCGTTACAGAATGGCACACTTGACACCTTTATAAAAGTGAGCATCAGCTGCAAAAAGAAACCTGAACTTTATGTAGTCGATGCTGCCGTTCCATTTTTACAACGTGTTTCTCATGACGATTTCAAAACTCATTTACTACCAGCCCTTCAAAAGTCAATGCTTCGTAATCCCGAAATAATAATTGAATCCGTTGGTCACATTCTCACTGGCCTCAGTCTTGATTTAAGTCGATACAGTCAGGACATAAGTAAGGGTTTATTTGCCAATCTTCATTCAAAAGAGGATTTAGTTCGTGACGAAGCGGCCGACGCTTGTCGACGTCTTGCTCTTCAATGTTCCGATTCATCGGCAGTCGAGGATCTTCTTGCATCAGTTTTTGCCGTTTTCAATGGTTCCGAGGGTAAACTCACAGTGGCAACGCATAAAATTTCCGTTCTTCAAGGCGCTGGTAATTTGAGTTTTAATTCCGTTAGCGGAATGAATGTGGAAAAACTCGCCGCTAAAGCTTGCGGTCATTTCATTGAAGTTTTGAAAACCGAGGTTCATGAGAAGACACTAATTCATGGAATTGAAATGATGACATTGTGGTCAAATAAATTTGTCAATGAAATTCCAAAGAGTGTGATTGATATCTTTAAAATTGGAATGACGGCAAAAACATCAACAGCCGGTGTGAGAACGGCTTATATTAAAATGTTCTTCACTTCATCAATTGCTTCGCAGTCTTCGGTGATTGCTCCCCTTTTAACGCAAGCGATTGGTAGAGCCTCGCAGCAAAGTGCTCAATTTACAGCCGTCACTGAAGGTGTTGTTGCCTCTTATCTTCTATTAAAATTAATTTTCGCCGAACAAGTTGAAAATGATAAACAAAGTATCCTATGGACAGCGATTGACGATCAAATTTTCTTCTCAGAAAAATTTCTCTCCACCTGCAACGATGAAATACTCTTCTATTTGATGCAACTTTGTGAACGATTAATTAGCGAATTTTCCGATCGACTCAATGAAAAAGCACTGATTGGAATTCATAAAGCAATTGTCGCCTGTCTTACAGCATCAAAATCTCTAACACGTAGACGTTGTGCTCCTTTGGCGAAAAAAATTTTAAACGCCCTAAGCACATACGATACAGTAAAATCGCTTCTTGGTGAATTTAATAAACTTCTTGAAACTGCAAAAATTGCCGAAACAGAAAATAAAGAAGAAACACCTGGTGAAATTACTGGTCGAGCACTTGCCGATGGTCTTCTTGCCATTTGTTCAGGTTCATTTTTATTCGATCAACCGGCAATGGAACTCATTAAAGATTCATTAATATCCTCTCATCATCCAGCAATTCTCAAAGCAAATCCAAATGTTTGGTTTAAAATATTGAAAAATTTTAAATTTACTGTTGATGATTTTTTCAAATATTTTGGCAACGAAGTAAAATGTATTTTCACAAAGGACTATAAACCAACGCCGAGCTATGAGAATGCTTTAGCAAAAATTATGCAACTTGCGCCTGATATGATTTTACCGCCTCTTGTACGTTCGATTGTTGAAAAATTGGACGATCCAGAAATATTGAAAATAACTAAGGATGAATATTTTACTTATTTGACGCCTGAGGGTGAATTATTTGACAAAAGTGTTTTGCCAGGAAATGATGATGATATTCTCAGTTCAATGAATATGAAGAGAGAGAGCAAGGTTTATTCATTTAAGGAACAACAGGAGGAACTTCAATTGAGAAGGGAATTGTATGAGAAACAGAAAAAGGAGGGGAAAATTAAGGAACCAAAACTTACACCAAAGCAGGAGGAAGCTTTGAAGGTATGAAATTTTTTTTTTTTTTTATTTGTAGATTAATTAAAATTTAATTATATATTAAAATTCTTAGTAATTTATACCTAAATTTATTATTTTGACTCTTCGTAATTTAATTCAAAAAAAATTTTTTTTTTTAATAATTGTCCATGTCTTGGATTATACGAATTTTTCAACATTTTTCGACTTTCTTTTTTTTACATTTTTTACAAAATTTTTAAACAAAAATCATATTTTTTTAGTATAACTAGCAGATCTTCTTTAGATTTTTTTTTATTTCAAGTATTTAACAAAGTTTTAACTAAAATTTCTGTGTACATTAAATTATATTTTCAATAATTTCAATAAAATTCTCCACAAATTCAATTATTTTAAACTTTTTTTTCAATTAAAAATTTTGAGATATTCAATAATTGTTTAAAATTTTAAAAATAATAAAATGCTTGGTCTGTCCTTCTGTCCTAACTTGAAGTTGGTCTTTTCTGATTTCACGTGTTTTTTTTGAATAGTACAAGATAGTAATTTGAAAAAAATTAATTTTTAAGGTACCAGCGGCCAACGAATACCTATTAAATATTAATTATAAAAACACAGGCCTTGAATCAACTTAAAGACACAAAAAGTCGTTTTAGTCAATTTATATTCCAAAAAAAGTGGATTTGTTTTTTATTTTAACAAAAATATTTTATAGATTTTTAAATAAAAAATTTTTTTTTAATACAAATAATCCTTTTCGAAGGGTTAAAGTTGAAATTTTTAGAAATAATTAAATTTCAAAAGATATTGTTAATTTTCAAACAATTATTAAATTTTACTGAACTAAAAATAATTTATCAAACAATTTTTGGAAAACATTTTTTAAATTTAATTGGATTTTCAAAGATTTGAAATTGAGATTTTTGAAATTAATTGAAACTTTAAGTGATTTTTAATTAAAATTTTAGATGATTTCACTAAAAATTTATTAGAAAATGCGGACAAAATACAATAATTTGAAAATCATTTTTAATTGAAAAATGGTTTCAGATAGTTGAAATTTCAAATAATATTATTAAAATAGTTTAAAATAATTGAATTTTCTTTGAGTTATAATTGAAATTATTAAATTTAAAAAAAAAAAATTTTCGATGGAAAATTTTAGAAATAATTAAATTTTAAATGCTTTTAAATTTAAATTATTGAAAATTCAATTAATTTTGAATTCAAATTTTTGAGAATAATGAAATTTTATTTATTTATTTATTTATTTAAAGTTATACACTGGCATGAGAAGCCCTATACATGAAAATGCAAAAATATAAATGTATATACATAATTGGACCAAAGGCGTCCAAAATCAGAAACAAAAGAAAAACTTTTAAGCAATGAACGACCTGGTATTATTAGAACGATTTTTAAAAAGAGTTGTGCTCAAGGATGTAATAAATCCTCTCAAACTAACGCCAAAGAGATCAAGATTCTCGCTATACAGATTGGCTTCGCGACATAGTCGATTAATGACAGAGTTTTTACCATAATTAGTTCTATGATGTTGAATATAAAATAAAGAGGAATTTCTTAATTGTCTAGTTGGCGAACAGAAATTGATTTTAAATTGAAAATTTTTGGGAAATAATTGAATTTTAATTAAAATTTTGAAAATAATTTAATATTAGTTGATTTTAAAACCACAATTTTAAGAGAATAATTGAATTTTAGTTTATTTTGAATTGAATACTTGGAAAATAATTGAATTTTAGTTTATTTTGAATTGAATACTTGGAAAACAATGGAATTTTAGTTGATTTTGAATAGAAATTTATGAAACTAATTAAATTGAAATTGAAAATTTTTAAAACAATTGAATTTTAGTTGATTTAGGATTGAAAATTTTGAAAATAATTAAATTTCAGTTGAAATTTGGAAAATAATTGAATTGTAGTTTATTGTGAATTGAAATTTTTGAAAATAATTGAATTTTAGTTGACTTTGAATTGAAAATTTTGAAAATAATAGAATTTCAATTCATTTTGAATTGAAAATTTTGAAAATAATTGATTTTCAATTGAAATTTTGGATAATAATTTTATTTAAGTTCATTTTTTATTGAAAATTTGGATAATTAATTTTGAATAGAAATTTTAGAAAATAATTGAATTTTACTTTATTTTAAAATTGAAAACTTGGTAAATAATTAAATTTTAAATTGAAAATTTTCGATAATTATTGGATTTTTAATTGATTTTGAATTAAAATTTCGGGTAATATTTGAATTTTAGTTTATTTTGAATTGAAATTTAAAAAAAATAATTCAATTTTATTGTGATATTTTTTGTTTTTTAAATTATAAACAATTGTTAAATTTCATAAAAATTTTAATTGAAAAATAATTTTGATATATAATTGAATTTGTGATGTATTTCATTAAAATTATTAAAAATAATTAATTTAGTGAAGAATCATTTTAGTTGAAAATTTGTTAAATAATTGAATTGAAGAAGTTCTGAAGAAGATCTACATTTTATAATAAAAAAAATGTATTTTATTTACATTTTTTTTTCAAATGTAAAAAAAAAATGTCGCATTTTATTAAAATAAGTCGATAAAAGTCGTATTTTTGAAAAAAAGTCGGAAAAAGTTGTATAATCCGAGGCCTGTAAACATATAATTTAAAAAATTCAATTAATTTCCATAATTTTAATTAATTTCTTCGGAAATTCAATTATTTTAAACTATTTTTAAATTTAAAATTTTATAAAATTCAATAATTGTTTAAAATTTAATAGAAAATTAGAAAATAAAATTATCTCCGCGAATTCAATTATTTTTAAAAGCGTTCTAAAAAAAAATTTTGTAAGATATGCAGTTAAAATTTTTAGAAACAATTGAATTTCAAAATATTTATATTTGAAAATTTTGAAAATATTAATTTTCTAAAGATTTTTTTAATTACTGTCAATAATTAAATTTTAAAGAATTTTTAATTAAAAAATGTTTTATATCATTGATTTTTTAAAGAACTTGATGGAAAAATTATTATTTGAAATTATTATTAATTGTTGAATTATTATGTTTAGATTTTTGGAAATAATTGAATTACATGTGATTTTGAATTAAAATTTTCGGTAATTTTATTTGCTGTTTTTTTTTTTAGAAATTTCAACAAATTATTGAATTAAAAAAAAAAAGTTTTAATTTGAAAAATATTTACAGATAATTAAATTTCTAAAGACTTTCATTTAAATTATTCAAAATAATTGAATTTTTGAAGGGTTACAGTTTAAATTTTTAAAAATAATTGAAATTCATTAGATTTTATTAAATTTTACAGAAATGAAAATAATTTATCAAATAATTTTAGATAACTTTAAAAAAAAAAAAAATAATAATTGAATTTTCGAAGATTCAGAATTCAGATTTTTGAAAATAATTGAATTGAAAAATTGAAAAAAAATTGAATTCATATTTTTATATTTAATATCGAAAAATAATTTGACGCCCCTAAATATAAATTTCGATAGATTGAAATTTTACAGTTCTTTTTCTTCCCTTATTGCAAAATTAATTTTACAATTAAAATAATTGTAAAAAAAATATTTTTAACGTTATTAAAATTATTCCTTTTTTTTTTTTTAACCAAATATTTCAGGTTCAATTCGCCAAGGAAACGGCAATAAGAAAACGTCTCACGACTCTAAATGCAAAAATCCTAGACGTAGTCTCATTGATAAATGGCCTCCTAAGAGGAAATCGAACCGAATTATCCCTCTATCTAAAAGATCTTTTACCGGCGATTTTAAAAAATTTATCCTCTCCCCTAGCCGCGCCTACAATGTCCGAAATTTTTCTCCTTCTAAAAAAAACCGTAACAATATCAAGTGATTCAACTCTCAGCGATTTAGTAGCCCACGTGACACTTCGTCAATTTCAACCACAGTGCGATTTAGATCCCGCATGGGAGGAAGAATCCCTGGACAAAGCAGTAAAAAGAACGTTGCACTTTATTCACCATCACATTGTCAAGCAGAAGGAATTATTTTCCGCTCCTGCATTCTGTTACGTGTTTCCCTTTGTAAACAAGACTCTTTTGTTTTGTAAGGACGATGGAATGATCACACAAGGTTTACAAGTGATTCAGGATCAAGCGAAACAACGAGGCGACGACGTGACTAATGTAAAAGATCTCCGACATCCACGTTTATTGCCTAGGAAACAGATTTTCGATTTGTTAATTGAGCTGATGAGTAGTACAACAGGAAGAGTGCAATCGCATGCTGTGGCAACTTTATTGGATGTCGCAAATTCTGGAAGTGGTGTCGATTCAGCGGCTTTGGCAACGAGTGAAGAAATTGATTCCTTAACGGGAGCATTGCAAAATTCGCTGCCAGCGGTTAGGGACGCGGCACTTCGAGGTCTTGTCGTTGTACATAGAGCTTTTTCAAATAAGGAGGATTATCCCGATTTAATTAGACTTACGCGAAGAATTTGGGTTGCCCGTTCGGATATCTGTGAGGAGAATAAGGAACTTGCTAAGGAATTATGGGAGAAAGCGGGTTTGGAGGCGAAGAGTGAAATACTTTGCTGCGATCTTATTCAGGATGTTGCGCATCCCGTTGAACCGATACAACAAGCTGCTGCCTGTGCCCTTGCGGAATTATTAAATCGCGATTCGTATCTAATGCCGAATATTCTTGAACTTTTGTTAGAGCTCTATCAAGAGAAGTTAGCGATGATACCACCGAAATTGAACGATTTCGGTAGAGTTGTAGAGCAGCCAATCGATACATGGGGACCGAGAAGAGGAGTTGCTTTAGCCCTCGCGCAACTTGCTCCTCTCTTGACTCCGGAGACAATACATCGTTTAGTTCAATTTTTTGTTTCTACGGGTTTGGGAGACCGTAATCCCTCGGTTAGGAATGAAATGTTAACAGCTGCGGTTGCTGCGGTGGATCTTCACGGTAAGGCGAATATCACTTCACTTCTGCCTGTTTTCGAGGATTTTATGGATAAGGCTCCGAAAATTGGTAGTTTTGATTCGATAAAACAGTCGGTGGTGATATTAATGGGTTCGTTGGCGCGGCATTTGGAGAAGGATGACGCGCGAATTAAACCAATTGTTATGAGATTGATAGCGGCGCTTTCGACCCCTTCGCAACAAGTGCAGGAAGCAGTGGCCAATTGTCTTCCGCATTTGGTGCCGTCGATTAAGGAAGACGCACCGAAGATCGTTGATAAACTGATGGATCAATTATTGAAGTCTGATAAATACGGAGAGCGTAAGGGAGCGGCTTATGGACTCGCGGGACTTATCAAAGGAATGGGAATATTGGCTTTGAAACAATTGGATATAATGACGACGCTAACGAATGCGATACAGGATAAGAAGAATTATCGACATCGAGAAGGAGCTTTGTTTGCGTTCGAAATGCTGTGTATGATGTTGGGAAGGCTCTTTGAGCCGTATATAGTCCATGTGCTACCGCATCTACTTCTTTGTTTCGGTGATTCGAGTCAGTATGTTCGAGCAGCTACCGATGATACAGCTAGAGTGGTAATGAGCAAACTTTCAGCTCATGGTGTAAAATTAGTTTTGCCGAGTTTGTTAGCAGCTTTGGAGGAGGATTCATGGAGAACAAAAACCGGAAGTGTTGAACTATTGGGAGCGATGGCTTACTGTGCACCAAAACAATTGAGTAGTTGTCTGCCTAGCATTGTACCGAAATTAATTGAAGTATTAAGTGATTCGCATACAAAAGTTCAAGAAGCCGGAGCTGAGGCTTTGAAAGTAATTGGTAGTGTTATTCGTAATCCGGAAATTCAGGCAATTGTTCCAGTTTTATTAAAAGCGCTTCAGGATCCTTCGAGAAAGACAGCGACTTGTTTGCAGACTCTTTTAGATACGCAGTTTGTTCATTTTATCGACGCACCATCATTGGCGTTAATAATGCCAGTTGTTCAACGCGCTTTTATGGATCGTTCGACTGAGACTCGAAAAATGGCGGCGCAAATTATTGGCAATATGTATTCGCTTACGGATCAAAAGGATTTGACACCGTATTTACCGACAATTATACCGGGACTTAAGACGAGTTTATTGGATCCAGTGCCGGAAGTTCGGAGTGTTTCGGCGAGAGCATTGGGTGCAATGGTTCGAGGAATGGGTGAATCTAGTTTTGAGGATCTTTTACCGTGGTTGATGCAGACTTTGACTTCGGAAACAAGTAGTGTTGATAGATCGGGAGCAGCGCAGGGATTATCGGAAGTTGTTCGTGGTTTGGGAGTTGAGAAATTGCATAAATTAATGCCGGAAATTATTAGCACAGCCGAGAGGACTGACATTGCTCCACATGTGAAGGATGGGTATATTATGATGTTTATCTACATGCCTTCGGCGTTTACAACGGAATTTACGCCCTATATTGGACAGATTATAAATCCGATTTTAAAGGCCCTGGCTGATGAGAATGAATATGTTAGGGAAACGGCATTAAAAGCTGGACAGAGAATAGTTACACTCTATGCAGATTCGGCGATTATGTTACTATTACCAGAATTGGAGAAGGGATTATTTGACGATAATTGGAGAATTCGGTATTCGTCGGTACAGTTACTTGGTGATCTTCTTTATCGAATTTCGGGGGTTTCTGGCAAAATGTCCACGGAAACGGCGAGTGAGGATGATAATTTTGGAACGGAACAGTCACATATGGCTATTATCAAGGCGTTGGGTGCGGAAAGAAGGAATCGAGTATTGGCTGGTCTGTACATGGGACGTTCGGATGTGGCTTTAATGGTCCGTCAAGCGGCACTTCACGTTTGGAAAGTGGTTGTGACAAATACTCCAAAGACCTTGAGGGAAATACTCCCAACGTTGTTTAGCTTACTGCTGGGATGTTTGGCAAGTACAAGTTTTGATAAACGTCAGGTTGCAGCAAGAACATTGGGTGATTTGGTTAGAAAACTCGGTGAAAGAGTGCTGCCGGAAATAATTCCAATTTTAGAAAGGGGTTTACAGAGCGAGCAAGCTGATCAACGACAGGGTGTTTGTATTGGACTTTCGGAAATAATGGCGAGTACAAGTAAAGATATGGTTTTGACATTTGTCAATAGTTTGGTTCCAACGGTGAGAAAAGCATTATGTGATCCATTGCCGGAGGTTCGTCAAGCAGCGGCGAAAACATTTGATAGTTTACACACAACAGTGGGTGTTAGGGCATTGGACGATATTTTGCCGACTATGTTGGTACAATTGAATTCTTCGAATCAAGAGGAGGCGGAAAATACACTTGATGGTTTGCGTCAGGTGATGGCGATTAAATCACGTGTTGTTCTTCCGTATTTGGTGCCTCAATTGACATCGCCACCTGTTAATACTAAGGCATTGTCGATTTTGGTGAGCGTTGCCGGCGAAGCATTAACGAGATTTCTTCATAAAATTCTCCCAGCACTTTTGACAGCGTTGTCTAGCTCGCAGGGTACTGCAAATGAAATGCAAGAATTGGAATACTGTCAGGCGGTGATTTTATCCGTTACGGATGAAACTGGAGTAAGAACGGTGATGGATCAATTGATGGATGCAACGAGATCAAAGGAAACGCCAATTAGACGAAGTGCTGCAACACTTTTGTGTGCATTTTGCCGTGATACAAGGGCTGATTACAGTCAATATGTTCCTCAACTTTTAAGGGGGCTTATTCATCTTTTTACCGATGAGGATCGAGATGTTCTACAAATGAGTTGGGAGGCCCTAACTGCTGTTATAAAGGTATTTATATTTTTTTGGGGGTTTTTTTTAAGGCATACAAATTATTTTTCCTTCTAGACTGTTCCAGCGCATGAGCAAATTAATTATGTACAAGACATAAGACAGGCGGTACGTTTTGCAGCATCTGATCTTAAGGGTCAAGATATGTTGCCTGGTTTTTGTCTTCCCAAGGGAATAACACCTATTTTACCAATATTCCGCGAAGCTATACTCAATGGTGTACCGGAAGTTAAAGAACAAGCGGCTCAGGGTCTTGGTGAAGTTATTAAACTCACAAGTGCAACGGCTTTACAACCAAGTGTTGTACACATTACAGGACCGTTGATAAGAATTTTGGGCGATCGTTTTAATTGGAGTGTGAAAGCTGCTGTTTTGGAGACACTTGCAATTTTATTGGGAAAAGTTGGTGTGATGTTGAAACAATTTTTACCACAATTACAAACAACATTTTTGAAAGCACTTAATGATAGTAATCGACAAGTTAGACTCAAGGCAGCGTATGCTCTCAGTAATCTTATTGTTATTCACACGAGAACTGATCCTTTGTTTGCGGAATTACACAGTGGAATTAAAACCGCCGATGATCCATCAATTAGGTAAGACTAATTTTTTTTTTCAAAAGCAACATTTTCCTACAAAATAAAATGGACGTTTTTTTTTTAGGGAAACAATGCTACAGGCGCTTCGTGGAGTAATAACTCCGGCCGGTGACAAAATGACGGAACCATTAAAGAAACAGGTGCTTGTCACTTTAACGGGAATGTTGGGGCATCCTGAGGATGTGACGAGAAGTGCAGTTGCTGGTTGCTATGGAGCTCTTGTTCGTTGGTTAAATCCAGATCAATTGACATCGGCAATAAATGATAATTTATTGTCAAATGATGTTAATGCCGATTGGATGCTTCGACATGGACGTTCAGCGGCACTTTTTGTCACTCTCAAAGAATCGCCATTAACAATTTACACGGAAAATAATAAAGATCGTATTTGTAAAGTTATACTTACGCATTTGTCCGCTGATCGAACACAAATTGCCATGAATGGAGTGCGTGCTTGTGGTTATCTATTTCAATATCTGATGCTTGAGGGACTACCAATTCCTTCGCAAATAATGACACCATTCGTTAGGGTAAGTTATCGACTCATAGGATTAAAATTTTTGTTTTTTCTTTTTTTTTAAATTAGATTTTACGGTTTTTTTTCCCCTCTGCAGTACTTTCATATTTATATAATCCAATTTGGGATTAAAAACGTAAAGCAAAGTTTTAAAACTGGTTGGAATTTTTATTTAATAGAATTTTATTAGATACAATTTTCATTGAGGTGAATTTTATTTGTTCGAATTATTATTTTCCAATAATTTTCATTAAACCGATTTTCTATATTAGAGAATTTTTCAATCACCGAAAATTCACTACACAAAATTTTTGTGTCTTTGAATTTTTATTTCAGAATTTTTATTTCCTCGAATTTTCCACTAATTGCAATTTTTGTGAATCATTTTTTTTTTTTAACAATTCCTTAATAAGAATAATTCTATGAGAATGTTATTAAGAAAACTTATTTCGAATATTTCACAATTAAAATAAGATAAATTTTCAAAATTTTTAGTAGGAAAATTTTTAAAAAAAATTCTTTGTTCCATTTTAAAAATTTTTTTAAAATACGATTTAAGCTATTTATAAGAATTTCAAATTTTGGCATAGTTTTTGGTTTTAAGGAATTAATATACCACATCTCAGTGATTTTTTTTTTTGAACATTTTTTTTATTACCTAATTTATTTTATTTACTTCAAACTTTTTATATCTAAAAGAAGAAGAAAATTTTGAATTTGAAATAAATTTTCTGTAATTTTATACTGCTGTATATTTTTAAAATTTTTTACAATTCAATTTTAGAGTTTTTATTTAAAACTTTTTTAAATAATTACATTTTTAAAGAAACATTACAATTATTAAAAAGTAATTGAATTTTGAAAGAGTTGAAATTTTCAGAAATAATTGAATTAGAAAAGATTTTAGTAAATTTCAACAAATTTTACAGAATTCAAAATAATTTATCAAATAATTTCAGAAAACATGTTGTTAAAATAAAAAAATTCTCGAAAATTTACAATTCATATTTTTGAAAATAATTGTACATCAAAAATTGATTTTTTAATTTAAATTTTCGATAATTTTATCAGAAATTTACGAACAATAATTGAATTTCAAAATTATTAATTAGAAAATTGCTTTGAGATAATTGAACTTTTGAAAATATTATAAAAATTTTTTTTTAAATAATTGCATTTTGGAAAAGTTTTAGTAAAATTTTTTTTGAAATAATTGAATTACAGATTTCAGATTTTTGAAAATAATTGAATTTTGTTAAATTTCAAACCATAATTAAATTTTACAGAATTGAGAATAATTTACATTTTTTTTAAAAAATAATAAAATTTTCGAAGAATATTATAATAGTAATTAAAAATAATTGAATTTCAGAAGATTTTTAATTGAAATTATTATATTTTAAAAATTTTTAGATGTAAAATTTTAGATTACAGAATTGATAACAATTTATCAAATAATTTTGGATAATTTTTTTTTTAAAGTAATTAAAACTTTGAAATTTTTGAAAATAATTGTATTTAAATTGAAATTTTTAAAAATTTTGAAAATGATTGATTTGGAATTGAATTTTTGTTGATTTTGAATTGAAAATTTTGAAATAATTGAATTTCAATTGAAATTTTGCAAAATAATTGAATTTTTGTTGATTTTGAATTGAAAATTTTGAAAATAACTGATTTTGAATTGAAATTTTAAAATATAATTGAACTTTAGTCGATTTTGAATTGAAAATTTTGAAAGTAATTCAATTTTAATTGAAATTTTGAAATATAATTGAATTTTAGTTCATTTTAAATTGAAAATTTTAAATATAATAGAATTTCAATTGAAATTTTAAACAATAATTGAATTATAGTTGATTTTGAATTGAAAATTTTGAAAATAATTGAATGTCATTTGAAATTTTGAAAAATAATTAAATTTTTGTTGATATTGAATTAAAAATTTTGAAAATAATTGAATTTGTATTAATTTTAAATTGAAAATTTTGATAATAATTGATTTGGAATTGAATTTTTATGAGAATAATTAAATTTTTTTTGATTTTGAGTTGAAAATTTTTGAAAATAATTGAAATTTTGTTAATTTTGAATTGAAAAGTTTGAAAATAATTGATTTTGAATTAGAAATTTTGAAAATAATTGAATTTCAATTGAAATTTTGAAAAAAAATTGAATTTTTGTGGATATTAAATTGAAAATTCTGAAAATAATTGAATTTCAATTAAAATTTTAAACAATAATTGAATTGAAATTTTGAAAATAATTGAATATTATTTGAAATTTTGTAAAATTATTGAATTTTTGTTGATATTGAATTGAAAATTTGGAAAATAATTGAATTTTTATTAATTTTGAATTGAAAATTTTGAAAATATTTGAATGTCATTTGAAATTTTTGAAAAATAATTGAATTTTTGTTGATATTGAATTGAAAATTTTGAAAATAATTGAATTTTCGTTAATTTTGAATTGAAAATTTTGAAAATAATTGATTTGGAATTGAATTTATTTCAAAATAATTGACATTATTATTGAAATTTTAAAAAATAATTGAATTTTAATTCATTTTGTATTGAAAATTTTGAAATAATTGAATTTCAATTAAAATTTTAAACAATAATTGAATTGAAATTTTGAAAATAATTGAATATCATTTGAAATTTTGTAAAATTATTGAATTTTTGTTGATATTGAATTAAAAATTTTGAAAATAATTGAATTATTATTAATTTTGAATTGAAAATTTTGAAAATATTTGAATGTCATTTGAAATTTTTAAAAATAATTGAATTTTTGTTGATTTTGAATTAGAAATTTTGAAAATAATTGAATTTCAATTGAAATTTTGAAAAAAAATTGAATTTTTGTGGATATTAAATTGAAAATTCTGAAAATAATTGAATTTCAATTAAAATTTTAAACAATAATTGAATTGAAATTTTGAAAATAATTGAATATTATTTGAAATTTTGTAAAATTATTGAATTTTTGTTGATATTGAATTGAAAATTTGGAAAATAATTGAATTTTTATTAATTTTGAATTGAAAATTTTGAAAATATTTGAATGTCATTTGAAATTTTTAAAAATAATTGAATTTTTGTTGATTTTGAATTGAAAATTTTGAAAATAATTGAATTTTCGTTAATTTTGAATTGAAAATTTTGAAAATAATTGATTTGGAATTGAATTTATTTCAAAATAATTGACATTATTATTGAAATTTTAAAAAATAATTGAATTTTAATTCATTTTGTATTGAAAATTTTGAAATAATTGAATTTCAATTAAAATTTTAAACAATAATTGAATTGAAATTTTGAAAATAATTGAATATCATTTGAAATTTTGTAAAATTATTGAATTTTTGTTGATATTGAATTGAAAATTTTGAAAATAATTGAATTATTATTAATTTTGAATTGAAAATTTTGAAAATATTTGAATGTCATTTGAAATTTTTAAAAATAATTGAATTTTTGTTGATATTGAATTGAAAATTTTGAAAATAATTGAATTTCAATTGAAATTTTAAAAAATAATTGAATTTCAATTGAATTTTTTTTTAAAAATAATTAAATTTTTGTTGATTTTGAGTTGAAAACTTTGCAAATAATTGAATTTTTGGTAATTTTTAATTAAAAATTTTGGAAATAATTGATTTGGAATTGAATTTATTTGAAAATATGTAAATGAATTTCAATTGAAATTTTAAAAAATAATTGAATTTTAATTCATTTTGTATAGAAAATTTTGAAATAATTGAATTTCAATTGAAATTTTGAAAAATAATTGAATTTTAGTTGATTTTGAATTGAAAATTTTGTAAGTAATTGAATTTCAATTGAAATTTTGTAAAATAATTGAATTTTAGTTGATTTTGAATTGAAAAATAATTTAAAATAATATTGAATTTGTGAAGAATTTTATTAAAATTATTAGAAAAATAATAATTAATTTAGTGAAGAATTTTAATTAAAAATTTGTTAAATAATTGAAATAAGGAAGATTTGAAGAAGATCTGCATTGTATACTAAAAAAAAGGGTATTTTGTTAAAAATTTTTTTTAAAAAAATGCAAAAAAAAAAAAGTCGAAAAAGTCGCATTTTATTAAAATAAGTCGAAAAAGTCATATTTTTGAAAAAAAAAGTCTTAAATAGCCAAAAATGTCATATAATCCGAGGTCTGCAAATTTTATTTCTCTTTTTTTATTTTCAGTCAATGAATAACAACAGCAATGACGTTAAACAATTATTGGCAAGAGTTTGTATTCATCTTGCTCGAAATGTATCGTCTGAAAAAATGTCACCTGAATTGTTAAAATCACTTCTTCCAATGTTGGTGAATGGTACAAAGGAAAAAAATGGTTACGTAAAGGCTAATAGTGAATTGGCACTCATTGCAGTTTTAAGGTTAAAACAAGGCGATGAGGAACATCAGGCAAGTGCCAAAGTTTCTTACAAATTTACAATATAATGAAAATACAATATTTTTTTTTTTTCAATTAATTTTGTATTTAATTTTTTTTGACTCATATTTATTTCAAATTTTTGAAAAATACAATTATTTTTTATTTCTAATAATAAATATATATTTACAGCGTTGTGTCGCTCTTCTTGACGCCGGAGCGAAGGAATCCCTCACTGATGTTGTCAGCAAAGTTCTACGTAAGGTCCTCTCGCAGCCAGAAGGCAAAATTGAGGAATTGGACGATACGTTACTCACATGAGAGATATTGCATTTTCTGGGGCTTTATAATCCTCAATTCTCTTCTGTTTCCAATTGGAAAAACAATTTCCCCCAATCCAATTATCATCATCATCATCATCATCATAATTCGTACTTGACGCGTCCTTTTTCCATTCGAAATGAAAAATTTATCACCTCCTATATAATGAAACAATTCAATGATATCAGATGTAATTCATTATCAATGGCACATAAATTAATAAAATTACGTGGCTTATTGAATTGTTCAAATAACATTGAGGAAAATCCAACAATTAATAATGAAGAAAATCATTTAATAATGGAAAATAACAATTTACCAGGTATGTGTCATTATTTAATGAATGTGAATAATAATGAAAATATTCACAATTCATATTCGACTGAAAAATTTGTGTCCTTGACTCAATTTATTATAATTAAAGATTTAACAACGTTTAAAGATTTTTTATCACTTAATTATTATTATCATTTAAGAAATGAAAATCGTTTAATTGACATTAATTTCACTGGAGTGAATAATAATAATAATAATTATAATAATAATAATAATTATAATAATAATAATAATAATAATTGCACGTTCTTGATGAAATTTCTAGTCAAACTTTATTATTGGCAATTTTTACAATTTATTTGTTATCGCATTTATTATTGTGAAAAATTGCCAGAAACATTTTTTCCGCCATGATTACATTGTCCTTTAATTATTTATTGAGTTTTGCAATTTAAAAAAAAAAATAAAAAGGTAAATCCGTTTTATTAAAAACTAAGTGTGTAAAGCGAGACAAACAATCTTAACGCGCTCTCGAATTTTTACTGTTAAGATGTGGCGCTGTGTAAATGTCGAAAATGCGGAAAACAACTTTTTTTTGTCGCATGTCTACGAATTGAATAGTTTTATTTCATTTTTTCCTTCGTTTCAGCTTTTTTTTAATAATATACTTTAATTTTTTATTACTGAATTTTTTCTAACATATTTTAAAATAAAGAAATAATAGAATTTTTTGCATTTAAAAATTATTCTATTTTTTTTTTTTTTTAATATATAACTAATTTTTATATTTGTATTTTATAAAAAAAGAAAAATTGATATTCAAAATATAGAAGGCGACAAATATCAATGTTTTGAAAAAAAAGAATAAAAAAAAAAAAAATTGTTTGTTACACCTGAAAGCACTTGATTGTTGAATTTTGTATTAATCCACAAGGATTTCATATTGAATGAATGGATTGATAAAATTTAATTCTGTTTTTTAGAACATAATTTTTTTTAAGGGGGGTTCATGATTATCAGATAAAAATTATTAAGTAGAATTTTCATTTTAAAGAATTTTACATTAGAAATAATTATTTTTTAGACGGAATTAACAATTTTCGAATTAGCATTTTGATAGAATTTCCATTACATTGAATTTTCAATTTAAAAAATTTTTATATAATCGAAAATCAACATCACTGATTACAATACAATGAATAAAATCCTTTAAAGGGGGAAAAAAATATTTTTTTTTTTAAAAAAATGGAAAATTATTGTAGAATGACCCCAAAAAAATCCAAAAAAAACAGTTGTAACTTCTAAATAAATAACTAAAGCGTTATGAAACTTGGTAATTATTTTCTTTGCGATGAATAACATTTTTTAAAGACGAGAAAATTCAAATTTAGGAAAAAAAAGTGTAAATTTATTACGGAACGACCCCAAAAAAATACAAAAAACGGTTATAACTTTTAAAGGAATTAAAAAAAATTTAAGAAACTTTATAATTATTTTCTGTGTGAAAAATGACATTCTTTTATTACAGATTTATACTAATTTAGGAAAAAAAATGTATCATTGTTATGGAATGACCCCAAAAAAATTCAAAAAAAAAAAAAAAAAGCTATAACTTCAAATCAAATTAACGGATCGTCATGAAACTTGGTAATTATATTCTTTGCAATGAATGACCTCCTTTAAAGGTGAAAAAACACAAATTTAGGGAAAAAAGCGTATAATTATTAAGGAATGTCAACAAAAAAAAAAGAATAAAAAGAAATTTTTATTTGTTCGAATTTTCATTCTATAATAATTATGAGGTTTTTTTCCAAAATTTGTATTTTTTCCCCTTCAAAGGATGTCACATATTGCAAAGAATATAATTACCAAGTTTCATGACGATTCGGTAATTTGTTTGGAAATTATAACTGTTTTTTGGATTTTTTTTTGGGGTCATTCTATAAAAATGTTACACTCTATTTCCTCAATTTGTTTCTTTCTAGCAGAAAGAATGTTATTTATCGTAAAGATCATAATTACTAAGATTTATAAAGATCCATTAATTTCTTTCGGAGTTATAACCGTTTTTTGGATTTTTTTTGGGGTCATTCCGTAATAATTTTATGCTTTTTTTCCAAAATTTGTATTTTTTCCACCTTTAAAGGATGTAATTTATTGCAAAAAATATAATTACCAAGTTTCATGACGGTTCGATAATTTGTTTAGAATTTAAAACTGTTTTTTTGGACTTTTTTGGGGTCATTCCGTAACAATTAAATATTTTTTTCCTAAATTTTTACAAATCTGCGAATAAAAAAATCTCATTTGTCGCAAAAGAAGATAATTATCAATTTTGATAATGATCCGTTAATTAGTTTAGAAGTTAGAACCGTTTTTTGGTTTTTTTTTTTTTTTTTTTTTTTTGATGTCATTCTATAACAATTAAACATTTTGTTTTCTAAATTTGTTTTTTCGCCTTTAAAGTATGTCATTTACACTAAAAAACATAACTACCAAGTTTCATAATGATGCATTAATATGTTTAGAAGTTATAATCGTTTTTTTGCATTTTTTTGGGGTCATTCCGTAATAATTTTATGCTTTTAATTCGAAATTTTTATTTTTATACCTCTAAAGGGTGTAATTCATAACAAAGAATATAATTTCCAAGTTTTTAAATATTTCGTTAATTATTTTAGAAGTTGTAACCGTTTTTTGGATTTTTTTGGGGTCATTCCAAAATGATTTAACATTTTGTTTTCTAATTTTTTTTTTTCACCTTTAACTTATGTTATTTACATTAAAGAATATAACTACCAAATTTCATAAAAATCTGTTAATTTCTTGCGGAGTTATAACCGTTTTTTGGATTTTTTTTGGGGTCATTCCGTAATAATTTTACGCTTTTCATTCGAAATTTTTATTTTTATACCTCTAAAGAGTGCAATTCATAGCAAAGAATATAATTTCCAAGTTTTTAAATATTTCGTTAATTATTTTAGAAGTTGTAACCGTTTTTTGGATTTTTTTTTGGGTCATCCCATAATAATTAAACATTTTGTTTTCTAAATTTTTTTTCACCTTTAACTTATGTTATTTACATTAAAGAATATAACTACCAAATTTCATAAAAATCTGTTAATTTCTTTCGGAGTTATAACTGTTTTTTGGACTTTTTTGGGGTCATTCCGTAATAATTTTACGCTTTTTTTCCTAAATTTCTTTTTTTTCGCTTATAATTGGTGTTATTCTTAGCAGAGAACATAACTACCAAGTTTTATAAGGATTCGTTAATTTCTGTAGAAGTTATAATCATTTTTTGGATTTTTTTGGGGTCATTCCGTAATAATTTTACACTTATTGTCCAAAAATTTGGTTTTTTCGCCTTTAAAGTATATAATTTACATTAAAGAACATAACTGCCAAGAAAAGTAACGATCCATTAATTTTTTTAGAAGTTATAATCGTTTTTTTGAATTTTTTTGGGTCATTCCGTAATAATTTTACACTTTTTTTTCAAAAATTTGAATTTTTTCGACTTTAAAGTTATTTATAGCAAAAAACATAATTATTAAAGGAATATTTCTTTCTGCCAAACAAAAATTCGCTGGCTAAAAATTTCATTGAATAAAAATTCTTAAAAAAATTAAATTCTGTCAATTACTGATTTCGAAAAATTGAAAATTCATCTAAAAAATAATTTTATTTCTAATAAAATTCATCTAAATAAAAATTCTAATTAATAATTTTTATAGGCTAATCATGCGCCTCTTTTTTTTTTTTTTTTCTTTGAGTGTGAGTTCACTATTTTTTTTTTTTATAGTGCGCATTCCGTGATAATTTTCTACAGAGAAAAGGAAAAAAAAAAAAAATTTCCCCTCCTTTCACAGAATTTTTCCAACACAAAACTTTTTAGTCGAGTCAAGATGCAAAAGAAATTCCACAGAGAGAGAGAGAGAGAAAAAAAAATGCCCCAGAATTTGCAAAAAAAAAAAAATTAAAAAATTAAAAAATTAAAATGAAAAAACAAAAATGTTTTGAAAATATTTTCGTTGTACAGTGAAGAAAAAAAAATAATAATTATAATAGTTTGTGGGTTTTGTGAAAAATGTTTTAGAAAAAAAAAAAAAATTACCATTCTCATGTGGTGTCGATAAATGAATTTTTCTGTCTCTTTTTTTTTTTTTAATTTAAAATCCATCGATTTTCATACCAAATTTTTAAAAATTGAGTATAATAATTTACATAATTCAAATGTGATTGTAAATAATCAAAAATCTTTTTTCTGAGATAAAAATCATTTCTATATAGAAGTAATTTTCAAAAAGAAATTTTTGGAAATTTTTTGTTAACAAAATTTTTTACTTTTTCATTTCTACAATTTTGTCAACATTTGCAGTTGTATTAAAAAAAAGTAGTATAAATGTGTAACGGTTCAAAAAAAAAAAAAAAAAAAAAAATGAAAAACAGTAGAAATCTACAAAAATTAGTTTTATTGTCACTAGTAAAACTGGAATGTGAACTTCTTTAGTAAAAAAGTTGTTATAGGAAAAAACAAAATTTTTCAAAATCTCACTATAAAATATTTTCAATGTTTTTCAGTATTTTCAATCTATTTTAATTTATAATTGATTTAAAATAAAGATTTAAAATCCAATTAAAATTAATCTAGAAATTAAAATTTGTTCTATTAATTAATTCATTTGAAATTGATTAAAAATTTGATTCAAAAAAAAAAATAAATAAATAAATAAATAACTGGATAAAAAATAAAAAGATTGACGTGAAAAGACAACACTCGATTTTGGGAGAAAAAAGAAAAAAAAATTAAAATTGATAATTTAACAATGATTTTTCTTGAGCGTAAAATTTATTTATCACATGACTATTTTCTCTTTAAATAAAACTTTGTTGTGTATAATGTGATATTGATGATCATAAAGTGAACAATGCTCTAAAAATATGTTGATATTGTTATTTATTTCCAAATAAATCCTTTCTCCCTAAATTTTTTTAATTAAAACATAATTTCTGTTTTCAGGATATAAAAATAGTCAAAATTAAATTTTTGATGGAGAACTTTTTCTTTTTTTTTTTGAAAAACGAGGGAGAGAGAGAGAGAATGAAGGAGAGATAAGCCCAAGAGATGGCTATGGAAGAGAGAAGCGTCTCCTCAGGTCAGATTTATGAACCGTTTATAATATTATGTATTCTTTTAAATGGCCGCAAAAGGAAAAAAAAAAAGGAAATTTTGTCAAAAATGTTCTTGAGATTTCCTTTTGTATTAGCTGCTAGGTAGGAAGGATATCCATTACAGAAATAGTTTCTCTCTGTGTCCAGTCAAAATTTAATCCCCTTAAAAATTTGCTCGGTTTCACTTACAAACTTGGCAAATTTTTAATGAGAATAATGGCGGTTATTTTTGTGTTCTAACAGCGGGAGATAAGTTTTTACATTCATTGCCCTAATGGCAATCCAATTGACAATTAATGACAATGGGATTACAATTAATACAGTGTAACAAACAAAGTTTCTCGCACAAATTGCATTTAAGTTTCCAATATCAGATGGTCCATGTGTTGTATTTATATAATTATGCCTCGTATCTTTTTTTTCACATCTACAAAAATTTCAATTGTTCAAATTTTCAAGTTTCTATAATCTTAATTATATCTATATACAATAATAATTTCTAAATGGTTGAATTTTACAAAATTTGATTTTCAAAATGTGTTGCAAAAAAAAAAATGAAAGGCATAAATAAGTTTTAAAAATCGTTAGAATTTTCATTTAATAGAATTATAATTTTCATTGCGAGCCGAATTACTTTATTAGAGAATTTTTTTATATAACCAAAAATTAATTTTCACAGTATTTTAATTTACTAGAATTTTCATTTAACATAATAGCCATTTTAGTGAATTTTTATTAGGTAGAATTTCATTGCAGACAAATTTTTTTATTTTATTCTTTTAGATGAATTTTCATTTGTAGGAATTAATTTTTAACACAATTTTCCATTAAACCGATTTTTTATATTACAGAATTTTTATATAATCGATAATTAACATCACAGATTACTTTAGAATGAATGACATCCTTTAAGGGCGGAAAATTACAAATTTTTGGAAAAAAGGAGAGAAATTATTATGGAATGACCAAAAAAAAAAAACGGTTATAACTTTTAAAGAAATTAACAAATCCTTGTGAAACTTAAAAATTATCTTCTTTACGATAGATGGCATTTTTTTTTATTGCAGATTTATACAAATTTAGGAAAAAAATGTATAATTTTTATGGAATGACCCTTAAAAAAAATTTCAAAAAACAATTATAACTTCTAAAGAAATTAATGGATCCTTATGAAACTTGGTATTTATATCCTTTGCGGTAAATGACATTATTTTATTGCAAATTTTTACAAATTTAGGAAAAATAACGGACAATTATTATGGAATGACCCCCCAAAAAAAAAAGTGGAAATTTCCAGACTAATTAACGGATCATCATGAAACTTGGTAATTATGTTACTTGCAATAAATTACATTCATTTATTACAGATTCATACAAATTTAGTAAAAAAAAAAAAAAAGTGTAAATTTGTTACGGAACGACCCCAAAAAAATTCAAAAAACGGCTATAACTTCAAATCAAATTAACGAATCGTCATGAAACTAGCTAATTATGTTCTTTGCAATGAATGACATCTTCTAAAGGCAAAAAAAAAATACAAATTTATACAAAAATTAGAAAAATTATTATGGAATGTCCCAAAAAAAAAAAAATTCAAACAATGATTATAACTTCAACAAAAATTAACGCTTCCTTATGAAACTTTGTAATTCTTATCTTTGCGATGAACGAAATCCTTGAACGTCGAAAAACTATAGATTTTGGAAAAAGCGCATAATTATTATGGAATGACCCCAAAAAAATCCAAAAATCAGATATAACTTTTAATCAAATTATCGTATCGTTATGAAACGTAAAGATCATAATTACAAAGTTTTATAAGGATTCGTTAATTTTTTTAGAAGTTATAACCCTTTTTGGATTTTTTTGGGGACATTCCGTAATAATTTTACAGTTTTTTCTGTAATTTGTATTTTTTTGCTTTTAAATAGTGTTATTAATTGCAATGATAATTATTACTAAGTTTCATAACGATACGGTAATTTGTTTGGAAGTTATAAACGTTTTTTTGGATTTTTTTGGGGTCATTCCGTAATAATTTTACACTTTTTTTCCAAAATTTGAATTTTTTCACCTTCAAAGGATGTCACATATTGCAAAGAACATAATTACCAAGTTTCACGACGATTTGGTAATTCGTGTGGAAGTTATAACTCTTTCTCGAATTTTTTTTTTTTGGGTCATTCCATAATAATTATTGTTTTTTTTTCTAAATTTGTATAAATCTGCAATAAAATAATATTATTTATCGCAAAGAACATAAATACGAAGTTTCATAAGGATCCGTTAATTTCTTTAGAACTTATAACCGTTTTTTGGATTTTTTTGGGGTCATTCCGTAATAATTTTACGCTTTTTCCTTTAATTTGTAATTGTTTGCTTTTAAATAGTGTTATGAATTGCAAAGATAATTATTACTAAGTTTTTATAACAATCCGAAAATTTGTTTGGAAGTTATAACCGTTTTTTGGATTTTTTTTGGGTCATTCCGTAATATTTTTTTTGCATTTTTTTACCAAAATCTGTTTTTCTGCCTTTAAAGGGTGCTATTTAAAGCAAAGAATATTATTAGCGTTTTTTAAGTTTTTTTTTTGGGTCATTTCGTATTAATTTTATGGTTTTTTTTTTCTAAATTTGATTTTTGTTACGTTTAAACGGTGTTACTGATAGCAAAGTTCATAATTACCAAGTATCATAACTATCTTTTAATTTATTTCGAAATTAAAAACGTTTTTTGGATTTTTTTGGGGTCATTCCGTAATAATTTTACGCTTTTTTCTTTAATTTGTATTTTTTGCCTTTAAATAGTGTTATCAATTGCAAACATAATTATTACTAAGTTTCATAACGATCCGGTAAGTTGTTTAGAAGTTATAACCGTTTTTTGGATTTTTTTGGGGTCATTCCGTAATAATGCTACGCTTTTTTTTCTAAATTTGTATTTTTTCGTTTTTAAATGTTAACATTCATAGCAAAGAACATAATTACAAAGTTTCATATGACGATTCGGTAATTCGTGTGAAAGTTATAACTCTTTCTCGAATTTTTTTTTTTGGGTCATTCCATAATAATTACTTTTTTTTTCTAAATTTGTAGAAATCTGCAATAAAATAATATTTTTTATCGCAAAGAACATAAATACAAAGTTTTATAAGGATTCGTTAATTTCTTTAGAAGTTATATCCGTTTTTTTGGATTTTTTGGGGTCATTCCATAATAATTTTACGCTTTTTTCTTTAATTTGTATTTTTTTACCTTTAAATAGTGTTATTAATTGCAAAGATAATTATTACTAAGTTTCATAACGATCCTGTAATTTGTTTGGAAGTTATAAACGTTTTTTTGGGGTCATTCCGTAATAATGATACGCTTTTTTTTCCTAAATTCATATATAATTCTGCAATAAAAGAATGTCATTTATCGCAAAAAACATATAAATACCAAGTTTTATAAGGATCCTATTAATTTTTTTAGAATTTATAAGCATTTTTTTTTGGGGGGGGGGGTTTGGGTCATTCCATATTAATTATGCGCTTTTTTTAAAATTTGCATTTTTTTCGCCTTCAAAGAATGTCAATAATTGCAAAGAAAAAAAAATTACCAAATTTTATAAGGCTTCATTAATTTATTTGAAAGTTACAACCATTTTTTGAATTTTTTTTTTTTTTGGGACATTCCATAATAATTTTTCCTTTTTTTCCGAAGTTAGTATTTTTTTCGCCTTTAAAGGATGTTATTAATTATAATATAATCTGTGATGTTAATTTTTTATTATAAAAAAATTCTCTTATATAAAAAATCTGTTTTTTTTAAATAGTTTTAATTTTAAAAATCTGGAATTATTTTATTTTTTTTTTAATATACATTATATTTATTTTCTGGGTGGTCTTATGTTCATTTATGAGCAATACGACTGAAGCAACACGTGCCTTTTGTTATTCCTCCCGTAAAGTCCATGTTTCATATCAGTTCAACTTCCTCTCAAAGAGAGAAAAGTTTTCACTCTTGGCGAACACATGTGAACATACACATAGATATACATAAAGTTGTGACGCTGACATGGATATATACATATATCTTTGACGTTTATATAGTATATACATATATTATCCTTTCGGTTGCTCCTTGAAAAATTCAAGAGTTTTTCTTTACATATAAACAAACAAAAATCTTCCTCTATATATACATATACATGATATCAGTTAATTTCCCATACCATATTTTTAAAAAAAATTTTATCACACAAAATATTAAAAAAAATTTTTTATATATTAAAATATATTATAAATATATACATATATAAAAATAATTAATTATTAATTAATAAATTAATAATATAATTAATAATAATAGAATAATTATTAAATTATATAATATAATTTATATATAATAGAACAGATAATAATAATAATAATAATAATAAAAATTTATATAATTATATATTTTAAAATAATAATATAAAATTAATTACAAAAGTATATATGAAAAAATTTTATATAGAGTGGAAACGAAAAGGAAATGAAGATTTTAATATTGTTATTGAAACAAAAGCGGGAGAATTCCCATTTTGTGACCAAAGGACTGGTGTTTAGCTTTAGATTGAGACACTTATCCGTCCTGAAATAACAAATTTTTAAGGACAGGTCCATATTCTTAATCATAACTCATCAACAATAGTTTATTTAAGAAGCTACGATTTTAGATTTGGCACGCATTTTTTTCTAACACACATGGTTCTGCTTATACATATATAGGTATATTATTATCTTGCAAAGTACCTGCCCTATATTTTTTACACAGGGAAATTCCACTACTAATGTTGCAATAGATTTTAGGAAAATCATATCAAAAATAATGGTAATAATAATAATAATACATATAATAATTATAATTATTATTATATTTATTATTATTATTATTATTATTATTATTATTATTATTATTATTATTATTATTATTATTATTACTACTATTATTATTACTATTATTATTATTATTATTATTATTATTATTATTATTATTATTATAAAGATCAGTATTTCTTATATTCGAAATTTCGCTTTTTACCATATTTTCCACGACTTAAAAATACTTTTACAAAATTTCTAAAAAAAAAAAAAAAATTTTTTTAATTTGATTTTTATTTTTCTTTTGTGTATAGTATTTTAGTGTCATTGTGAAAATTGAGAAATAGATAGAAAAAAAAATAAAAGTTTAGATAAAAATAAAGATATATATTGAATGATAATATATTCTGTATATGAATGACTCACGGAAGAAGCTGTAAAAAAAAAAATTTGTACCTGTGTAAAAAAATGTACTCGGGTGCAGAATATTGTCTTAATAGTTTGTAGTCAAAAAGATAAGATTTGAATCGTTGACTCAACTGTGAAATTCTTACCTCCATACTTAATATATATATATATATATATATATATATATATATATATATATATACTCGTAGAGGTTATAAATTTTCAAATAAATGAGAAGTTAATGCGAGTATAAAAACACCTTTAAATTTTTAGTAAGTGTGAAACCTGCTTTTTTTAGAAATAAATTTTACAAACGTTTCAACTAAACATTTTTTTTTATTTTAATTATTAAAAAAAAAAAAAAATTCAAACTAAAATTATTCTTCTCTACATTATTATTATATTTTCTATATTTTTAATGAAATTTTTCAAAAATTCAATTATCATAAATTTAAATTCAATTATTTTTGAATAATTTCAATTTAAAATCACTTATGAAATTAAAATTATTAAAAAAATTTTTTTATTTAAAACCATCTAAAATCTCATACAATAATGAATTGAATTTTTAAAAATAATTGAATTTCAAGTGATTTTTGAATTTAAACTTTTAGTAATATTATTTTCTAAATTTTAAAATAATTTTCAACAATTATTGAATTTCATAAAATTTTTAATTAAAAAATCCTTTCTTATAATTGAATCGTGAATTTCGAAAAGGGCTCAACTCGAAAAAACGTAAATGTCATTTTCGCATAACAAACGATAGCGAAAATGACACTTACGATTTTTTTTTAGAGTTGAGCCCTTTTCGAAATTCACGATTCAATTGAATTTTCAGAGAATATTATATAAAAATCAATAAAAAATAATTAAATTTTGAAAAAATTTATAATTGCAAATTTTTAGAAATAATTCAATTTGAAAAAGTTTTTTATTTTGAATAAATTTTAGACAAAATTAAATTTTAGAAGGTTTTAAATTAAATTTTTTGAAAATAATTGAATGTTACAATAAGTGATTTTGAATTGAAATAAGAAAGTTTTGTTTTAAAAATTTTAGACAAAATTAAATTTTAGAAGATCTTAAATTAAATTTTTTGGAAAATAATTGAATATTACATAATAAGTGATTTTGAATTTGAATAAAAAAAGTTTTGTTTTGAAAATTTTAGAACTATAATTAAATTTTAAAAACGTTTTAAATTAAAAATTCTCGGGTTAACTGGACCCGCATGGTATTAATAAGGGTTAAAGAAAGGATCTAAAAATTTTTTTTGTCTTTTCAGGTTTTCAAAAATTATTTTTTTTTTCTAAATTTTACACTAAAATTCCTTTAAATGTCCAACACACTGTGTAGATTAAAATTTTATTTGAAATCATTTCACTTGATTGTTGTAAAAGAAGTATGTAGAATATGTTTTTTTGTCTTTTGAGGTTTTCAATAAAAACTTTTTTCTTTTTTTTAGAATATAGTCGTTAGTATAGAAAGGACTAAAAATATGTCGAAACTAGTATATTAAAATATAAAAAATATTCAAATACATTCAATTAATTTGAGCGAGAAAAAAATGCTCGGATCTACTGGACCCATGATGCCAGTTAAGGGTTAAAAAAATAAATTAAATTAAATTAGTTAAAATAAAATCGAAAAAAATCGCATTTAAAAAAATATAATTGAGAAAAAGCCGTAGAAAAAATTGTGCAATCCAAGGCATAAATTTTTGTCAAAAATCTTGCAAAAGATTTATAAAAAAAAATTTTCTCCTCTTTTTTTTTTGTTTTTAGGTATAATTTTTCAGATTCGTCTCTTATCTGATAATTGACTTGAGAGAATATAAACTCCTCTGTCATATATATTTGACAAACGGAAACGAACCGTAAAACTTATAATTCGACTCGGTTTTCCCTTTCCCTATATATATATATATATATACATATTTCTTGCACACGCGTCACTTGACGAGAGCTATCTAATTGCGGGTACTTAAGGAAAAAAGGTCGTCGTGTCGTGGTGTGGTACTGAGTCCGAAAATCGCATGCTTCTTATATGCGACGAAAGGGGCTGCGATATATACGCATCCAGCTCTAAAAACTATGGGGATATAATTAACGAAAATTAACGTCAAAGCGACACAGAGGAGAATATTATGTCGATTGGCATCAAAGTCGGTAAAAATTTTGTCTTTTGGGAAAAAAAAAAAAAAAAAAAAAAAAAAATTTAAAAGGGATATATTTACCTTTTTCGATGACCTAGGACCCGACGACTGTCTCATGAATATATATATATATGTGCGTATGTTTGCTGTGTATACCTCTTTATACCTGTGATAAGATGACACTTTTAATGGTTGCAGATGCGCACCTCATAATTTTTCAAGGGCGTGCATTCACAGTCGACCCCAATTTTTTTTTTCTTTTTATTCATTTTCCTTCGTTTCATTTTTTTTTTTTTTTTTACTTTTTTTTAAATAACCCTCTTTAGTTTTTTTTACCAGTTTTTAACAAAAATATGAATTTTTATAATTTTTAGACGAATTTATATGTGTTTATTTTTTGATTTTATTTATTACTAAACCAATTTTTTATTGAAGGAATCAATTTTTGGTTAAATTAATAATCAAATTTTGGATGAATCAACATTTATTTGATTATTAATTAAGCCAAATTTTCGTTTAATTAACCCGTATTTTGTTATCGCTATTTTGGAAACAGAATTTTTTTACAATCAAACAAAATTTGGTACATTCCCTCATAACAAAAGGATATCCCTAGGATATCCATAGGATATCCATATCAATGATCGATATCCTAGAATGGTCCCCAGGATATCTTGGGATATCCATAGGATATCCCTAGGGTATCCGGTCTGTGGGACATCAACATGACATTTATAGGATATCCACAGGATATCCCTAAGACATCCACAAAATATCTATTGGATATTATATCGCAGGATATCCATGGGATATCCTCAGGATGTCCGTGGTATATCCTCAGGATATTCATGGGATATTCTTAGGATATTCACGGGATATTTAATATCTCAACATATATTTTTAAAGGTTAAAATTGTTAAGCTAATATATAATGAATAATAATATAATAAAAACAAAAATCTTATAAGCTTCTAATTTATTTTAAATGAAGATTTGAAACGCATTTTTCAAAGTTTTTAAATAAACTCATGCACTTAATGTATAATTAATATTAATAGTTATTCGTTATTTGCGGGGAAGAATTTATATTTGTTTAAAGTCAATTTATTTTCTGACAATATTATAGGCATATGAATAAAGGAATGAATCACGAATGAGAAAAAAATTAGTTAATAATTTTTTAAATTAAACAACTTTCTCGAAAAACAAGTTGCATTTTATTTTATTTATATAAAATTTAATTCACAGAATATTCTCACTCGTATATAGTCTCATAATGACTTTAAAAACAGTATCCTGAGAATATCTTCTTGACATCCAGAAGATATACTAAGGATATCCTGAAAATATCTGTGGGATATCCTGACGATATCTATGGGATATCTGGAGGACATTTATGAAAGTCTATAGAGATATCCAGAAGATATCCTGTGGATATCCTCAGATATCCATGGGATATCCAAAGGATATCCAAACCGCCGATTTTTTGGATATCCTTAAGAGATCCTTTTGATATCCATAGGACATCCCTAGGATATCTGCGGGATAATATCAATATATCCCAAAATATCTTGTGTTATTAGGGTTTAGCTTTTTTTTACACAAAGCAATTTGATCAGACCAAAATTTAGTAAATTTAACCAAATTTGGTTAATTTAGCCAAATTGGAATAATTTAGCCAAATTGGAATAATTTAACAAAATTTTATATTATAGCAAACCTTTATTTGTTATATTAAACCCAATAAATCGGTTTTTGATTTAATCAAAATAAAAAATACTCTGGTTAATAAAATATTTATAAATTTAGGAAAAAAAATGTATAATTATTATGGAATGACCCTTAAAAAAAATTTCAAATAACGATTATAACTTCTAAAGAAATTAATGGATCGTAATGAAACTTGGTATTTATATCCTTTGCTTGTAAATGACCTTTTTTTGCAGATTTTTACAAATTTAGAAAAAAGAACTGATTATTATTATGGAATGACCCCAAAAAAAAAATCAAAAAAAACAGTTTTAACTTCCGGACAAATTAACGGATCATCATGAAACTTGTTAGTTATATTTTTCTTGCAATTTCTTGCAAATTTAGAAGAAAAAGTCGCATGATTATTACAGAATGAAAAATCAAAAAAATTTTTGGGACATTCCGTAATAATTATTTGGGTTCTTTTTTTTTGCTAAATTTGAGTTTTTTCACCTTAAAAGGATGTAATTCATTGCAAAGAACATATAACTACCAAGTTTCATAACAATCAGTTAATTTGTTTAGAAGTTATAATCATTTTTTTGAATTTTTTTGGGGTCATTCCGTAATAATTTTACGCTTTTTTCCAAAATTTGTATTTTTTCACTTTTAAAGAATGTCATTTATTGCAAAGAACATAATTACCAAGTTTCACGACGATTTGGTAATTCGTGAGGAAGTTATAATTCTTTTTCGAATTTTTTTTTTTTGGGTCATTCCATAATAATTATTGTTTTTTTTTCTAAATTTGTATAAATCTGCAATAAAAGAATATTATTTATCGCAAAGAACATAAATACAAAGTTTTATAAGGATTCGTTAATTTTTTTAGAAGTTATAACTGTTTTTTGAATTTTTTTGTGGTCATTCCGTAATAATTATACGCTTTTTTTCAAAATTTGTATTTTTCTACTTATAAGGATGTCGTTCATTGTAAAGAACATATAATTACTAAGTTTTATGACGATCCGGTAATTTGATTGGAAATTATAACAGATTTTTGGTTTTTTTTTTTGGGGTCATTCCATAAGAATTATTCTTTTTTTTCTAAATTTATATCAAATCTGTAATAAAAGAATGTTATTTATCGCAAAGAACAGAATTACCAAGTTTCATGACAATCTGGTTATTTTTGAGGAAGTTACAACTGTTTTTTTTTTTTTTTTTTTTTTTTTAGGGTCATTTCATAAAAATTATTCCCTTTGTTCCCAAAATTTGTATTTTTTTGTCTCCAAATGTTATGTTATTCATTGTAACGTAATCTGTTGTGTTAATTTTCGATTACACAAAAATTCTATAACATAATAAAATCAATGGGAATTTTGTCAAAAAGCAATTCAAATAAATGGAAATTTATCTTAAAGAATAAAATAAAAATTCCCTGGTATGAAATTCTACTTAATAAAAATTCCATTAAAATGGCTAATTATGTTAATTAAAAATTCGACCAAATAAAAATTCTGTCAAATGAAAATTCAAACAAATAAAAATTTTGTAAAGTGAATTTTCGGTTAGATGAAAAATTCTCTAATCTATATAGAAAATCGTTTTAATGAAAATTCTGCAAAATAATAATTCAAACAAATAAAATTTGTCTCTAGAAAAATTATATATTTAAAAAAAATTCTATTAAATGAATATTCTAACAATTTTTTTAGAACTTATTCATTTACATTTTTACTTTAAAATTATTTTTCTAATTAAATTAATACACACTGAAAAAAAAATTTATTTGGTTCAATTAATACTCGATTACTTGACTATTATCAAATAAATATTTATTTGTATCAAATAATTAATATTTGAGTCAATTAAATGATATTTGTTTCAAATACAGAAATTATTGGTTCAAATACAATTTATTTAATTCAAATAAAAATTATTTGGTTCAAATAAATAAACCATATTTTTTCTTTTCTTCAAAACATAAAAACAATACTAAAAGTATTGTAAAATAAAATTTGTTATTTAAACACAATTTTTTTTTTTTAAATGAAAGCGATATAATAATATACAAGTATAAGTGTATATATATTTCTTTGAAGAAAATCAGCCCCATTCATGTTTTGAGTTGTATTCACTCACTGGCCAATGATGAGTTAAAGGGCGTGGTTTAGAACTTAGCCAATGAGAATTCTAGGATCACAAGAGATTCTTGCACCCACGTTTGTGTATATTCCCTCAAGTCCTTTTGTAGAATCCTAATTTACAACTTTTCGTCAGTCGAGCCACAATCTCCGAGTGTGGTAGTTGAGCGTTAATTTCAGTGATCTTATTTTTTTTTTGGTTTCTGTTTTTTTTTTCTTTATTGTGATTGTGATTTTTTTTTTTTGGACCATTTAATTTGCCAAAAAAAAAATTAATTTTTCTTTTATTTTAAAAAAGAGAAGCAAAATTGTTTTATTTTTTTTTTTCTCAAAATGAATCTGGTTTCCAGAATGAGTTGGCAGCATCCAATTTACAATCAGGATTTTTATCATCGTCCAGGTTTGTAAATTTTTATTAATTAATTACTATTATTTATTATTATTATTATTATTATTATTATTATTATTATTATTATTATTATTATTACTATTTTATTGTTATTGTTATTATTACTATTATTATTTTCATTTATACCATTAAATATATTTTGTTGGTTCAGCAAAATTTTTATTTTTTTTTTATAATTTATTACTTTATTATTTATTTATTATTATTTATTTTTATTTATAATTTTTTATATTAGTAAAATATTTTATAAAATAAGAAAATAATTTTATATTAATTGAGGTAAATATTTTTCAAAATTATCAAAAATATTAAATTCAAAATGAACTGAATTTTTTTCCAAATTGACAATATTTTTAATCCAAACAAAATCTTGTCTATTATCAAATAAATATTTATTTGCATTAAATTATTATTATTATTATTATTTGTATCAATTAAAATTGTCTTTGTTTTAAATACAGAAAATATTGATTTAAATAAAATATATTTAATTAAAAAAAAAATTATTTGGTTCAAGTAAATATTTATTTGCTAATAGTCAAGTAATCGATTATTTGAATCAAATAAATTTTTTTTCTGTGTTATATGCAAGAAATGTTATAATTAAATTATTGTTAAAATTTTTTTTAAAGTTAATTATTATTATTATATTTATTATTATTATTATTATTATTATTATTTAAATCAAGTAATTTGTATACAAAATTAGAAATATTTTTTTACCATAAAAGTGAATAAAAAAAAAATTTAATTTAATTCATGGAAATATATATATATATATATATATATGTGTATATGTACATTGGAATATCTACGAGAATAATAATCTTGCGCGTATTATTATATATTTGACACACAGCTGTCTTCATCAAAGTTGGGAGTTAATGACACTAATTTTACACATTCTAGTAGGTTTCACATCTTTTGATGTCTATCACATTGCATTGCGATAAGTACATCATATTCGCGAAATTCAATATTTCTTAGAATTCAGAGTCTTTTTTTGCAAGTTTCATATAATATAACAAAAAAAAAAAAAAATTGCGTTTAAAAATTTTAATTTCATTTCAACCAAATGAATTTTTTTTTAAAACAAATAAATATTTCATTAAAATAAAAATAACCCTAATAACACAAGATATCTTGGGATATATTGATAATATCCCCCAAATATCCTAGGGATGTCCTATGGATATCAAGAGGATCTCTTAAGGATATCCAAAAAATCGGCGGATTGGATATCCTTTGGATATCCCATGGATATCTGAGGATATCCACATGATATTTTCTGGATATCTCTATAGACTTTCATAAATGTCCTCCAGATATCCCACAGATATCGTTAGGATATCCCACAGATATTTTCAGGATATTCTCAGTATATATCTTCTGGATGTCAAGACCCTCACAACACAAGGATATTCAGGATATCCCTGGGACGTCCTGGGGATATCCATTTGCTTTTGGCGATTCGGATATCCCTAAGATATCCTCTGGATATCCATGGACATCTCTAAGATATCCCAGGGATATCCAAACCGCCGAAAACAAATCGATATCCCCAGGACGTCCCAAGGATATCCTGAATATCCTTTTGTTGTGAGGGGAAGATATTCTCAGGATACTGTTTTTAAAGTCATTATGAGACTATATACGAGTGAGAATATTCTGTGAATTAAATTTTATATAAATAAAATAAAATGCAACTTGTTTTTCGAGAAAGTTGTTTAATTTGAAAAATTATTAACTAATTTTTTTCTCATTCGTGATTCATTCCTTTATTCATATATGCTTAATATTGTCAGAAAATAAATTGACTTTAAACAAATATAAATTCTTCCCTGCCAATAACGAATAACTATTAATATTAATTATACATTAAGTGCATGAGTTTATTTAAAAACTTTGAAAAATGCGTTTCAAATCTTCATTTAAAATAAATTAGAAGCTCATAAAATTTTTGTTTTTATTATATTATTATTCATTATATATTAGCTTAACAATTTTAACCTTTAAAAATATATATGTTGAGATATTAAATATCCCGTGAATATCCTAAGAATATCCCACGGACATCCTGAGGATATCCCATGGATATCCTGCGATATAATATTCAATACATATTTTGTGGATGTCTTAGGGATATCCTGTGGATATCCTTTGGATGTCCTGTTGATGTCCCACAGACCGGCGGTTTTGATATCCTAGGGATATCCTAAGATATCCTGGGGACCATTCTAGGATATCGACCATTGATATGGATATCCTTTTGTTATGAGGGTACTAATATAAAAATTATTTATCAAATTATGAATTTTTGTTTTTATTTTAACCAAATGTTACACCCAGAGAAATATTTTATTTAAACCAAATATAATATATTTGAGTTAAATAAACGGTATATTTTTCTCACAGCCTAGTAGCCTATTTATTTGGCGTAAATAACAAATTTTTATTTAAATCAAATAAAAATTTATTTAAATTAAATAAATATTTATTTGAATCAAATAAAAATTTATTTAAATCAAATAAATATTTATTTGAATCAAATAAATTTTTATTTGAATCAAATAAAAATTTATTTAAATCAAATAAGAATTTATATTGCTCTGAGACTAATATATTATAATTTCTCTGGGTGTAAAAAAAATTTGTAAATGGTAACAAATAAATATTTGCAAAATAATTATTTAAAAAAAAAAAATGTTTTGTTAAATTAAAATTGGGAAAAATTGAGAAATTTTTTGCTTCTGCTAAATTAAAATACTGGACTTTAAAAAAATATGTTTACTTTGAAAAAAAGAAAAGAGGTTTATAGTTGTATTAAAATTATAGAGCTGGCGATTTTTATGGCTACCCATATTATATAAATGTATATGATTGCGGAAGGAAGTTTACCACGATTTTACAGTGGCGAAATAGTCATCGAAATTCTTTTTCTCAAAATGACCGAAGCACATAACCCTATCATTAGAGAAGAAGCTTGTTATCCGATGACAGGTTGATCAAAACACGTGTGTCGATTTTTTTTTCTCTTTTTTGTCAGTCTCACAAAAATTATTTCTTTACATATATATTAAAAAATATGTTTTTATTATTATTATTATTATTAGAAAAAGAAAATAAGTAAATTAAATTTTTTAAAATTTTTTTGCAAATATTTATTAATTTCTTTATTTTTTAATAGGGTAAATGCACCAATTACGGCGTGTTCATAAAAATAAATATTATATTTAATGTATAACTTGCAAAATGATTTAAAAAAATTATTTTAATCTTTTTTTTTTTGATACAATTACTTAATAAAGATGCACATTTAAACAATATTATTAATTTAATTATTTGAGATCAAATTTTCTCTCTCGCCGTAATTGAAACATTTTTAAGATTTCCATATTGGCTCCAATTACGGTGGGCAAAATATCTTCAAAATATATGTAATTTTTGGTCACCGTAATTGATACACCGAAACTGATGATACAAACGCGCCGTAATAGAAAAAATTACAGTATTAGTTTATTTCTCATATTTGTTTAAATAATCGATTTTTATAAAGTTAATTTTTTTTTTTAATATCTAACATAACCTTTTAGTTTAACCCCTTCGGTGTGAGAGCAAAATATCATATAATGGTCCCAAAATGTTCAATTGATATGGGTCGACGAATTTTTATGAAACTTTTTCTTGTTATATTAACAATAATTAATTAATATTTACTTAATTATTGCAATAATTAATGTCAGTGATATCTATAGTGTCCTCAAAATTGTATAGGAGAATTTATTTACAATGAATACAATAAATTTTATTTATTTTGTGATAATATGTTCACGACCCAACGTTGGGTCGCTCACAGTATTGGCACATTATTTTTTACGACCCAACGTTGGGTCGCTCACAGTGAAGGGGTTAATAAGTCTTAAATTTACTTTATACAATATAAATGTCGAATTTTCTATTTCAAAGATGCTTTGACTCGAATCGCGCCGTAATTATAGTGCATTTACTCTACTTTTTTGAAAAAATGTATTAATTTTTTAAAATTTTTAACAGTTTTTGAAAAAATTATTTTTTTTTTTGAATAATTTAAACAGAAATGTAAAAATTAAAAAAAAATATATATCCACGAGAAAAGGGAATTTATGCGGGTTAACAAAGTTTTAGGTTATGTTTAGTAATAGTTTTTCCTTGATAAAAAGTTTCTAATATATATCGACACAAAAAGTCTTTGCGCCCCTAATAAAATTATTATAGAAGTGTCACGACTTTTCAAAATACCGCATCAAACCGGAAGAACAGCGCAAGTGAATATTACGCTACTTCCACAATAGCTAAAGGCCTGAGCAGAATAGAAACGTAACCGGAATCGTAATCGTAAACGCAACCGGAAGAATGAGTTAGAGAAGGATAGATAGATTGTTTGTCCTTCTCTAATTTATTCTTCCGGTTGTGTTTACGATTACGATTCCGGTTACGTTACTATTCTGCTCAGGCCTTTAATTCGCATTTTTTTTAGCAGACGACGCGCGCACATTCATTGCCAATTGTGGAGAAAAAATTAAAAAAACATTTTATTTTGAAAGAATGTAAAATTTTTATTTTCTTTTTTCTATTTATAATTATAATTTTTTTTTTTTTTTTGATAATTTCAATAATATTTAAAATAGAAAAAAATGTTTTTTTAATAATAATAATAATTTTAATAATAAAATAATAATTAAAAGCTGAAATTGAATCTCGTTTTCAAAAAACAATATGTGATTTAGCTATTTATTGTGGAAGCAGCCTTAAAAAAGCAGACTTGTGTATGCGTAGTATAGTTGTGGTTGGTCCCCACCCCTTTAAATAATACATAGGGGAAAAAAAAAATACTGTGTGGTTTCCGGACAAAAGGGGCCGGGCATCTGCCCTGGTTTGCTCTCGGATGAGAAAAAAAAATGAAGATGGGCCTGTTTTGTGATTACTGATTACACACACTGAATCTTTTTTCTTCCTCTACCCCCCCCCCCTAATACTCATACGCAACGTCACGCCAGACACCCGTCTGCTATAGAGGACCTGCTTTTTCACGTCTGGCGCCAAACCTGACAAACCGAGGATAACTCCCATTATTGATAAATCTTATATATATATATATATATATACGTCTTTTTCGGGGGCCAATTAGTTACTATTCACGTTAACAATAATAATATTAATCGTTATTTTTATATGACATTTCTCAAATTTTTCCTCAACAATTTCCGGTTATACAAAAAAAAATATATTTCACATATTTAACAATAATTTAACAAAGCAGAATACTTTATTTTGCACGTGCTCTACCGTCAGTTTTTGGTACTACCAAACACTATTTGCTTTTGTATGATATGCAAGAAAATTTACTAAGTACACAGTTTGCATTATGTTTGTATTTGCATTATTATTATTATTATTATTATTATTATTATTATTATTATTAATAATCATATTATGCATAATATTGGTTAAGGTCAAGGCAAAATAGAAACATAACCAAAAACGCAACCGGAAGAATGAGTTAGAGAAGGATAGACAAATTGTTTGTCCTTCTCTAACTCAGTTGCGTTTACGTTTTTATTGTGCGTTGGCCTTTACGTTTCTACTTTGCGTTGACCTTCACACCATACGCCATGAACTATAAAATTATTATAGAAATGTTACGAATTTTCAAAATGCCGTCAAAATAATTTATGAAAATTGGTACAGTATCAACTTTAAAAAATATAAGGCTGCAGTCCCATGGCAACGTTTTGCGTTGCGTTTTGTCACTAGACCATCATGAGTGTAAAAGAGATGCAGATATATGTTTGCTATGTTTACACTCATGGTCTAGTGACAAAACGCAAAACGCTGCCATGAGACTGCAGCCTTAGACTGTGTTTACAAGACTACGTTTTGCGTCAAGACCAGTGAGATAGAGAAAGACAGACATATACTTTCATCCTTGTTGCACTCATTGTCCAACGCCCGCATGTAAACATAACCTAATTTTACAATTAATATCGCAAATAAACTCATCGCGATTTAAAAAATTTAAAAATAGAAGCACGCGACAGTGTTACAACATTATCGAGAAGAGGAAAAAAAAACATATTTGAAAAGAAAGAAAAAAAAAAGTAGTAAAGCGTTCTCCCGCGTCTATATATATATATATATATATATATATATATATATATATAGAGAGAGAGAGAGAGAGAGAGGTGACGACATTAGGATTAGTAACAGCGGTATCGTTGAAAGGACCACGGATGATGGACCACGAATAGAGAGATGTCCTGGCGGCAAGACTCTTCATGGTGCTTGCGGAGCAAAAAAAAAAAAAAAAAAATATAGCGCATGAATGGATGCTGCACTTGCCTCTCCTTTTTTTTCTCCCTCGGCGCCGAGTGCTTGTGGTGATACACACGGTTCCTTGGACGCCGCATTATCCTACAGGGATAATTGGCATTGTTAGGGTGAGAAGGAGGTGGGGGGGGGGACATTAGGAGACAGTTCTCTTCTTGGGTCCTTCTTCCTCTTTTACGGCTATAGCAGATAACGATTGTCCGGTTCACTTGAGAGCGGTTCGTTTGATGTGGAAAAATCCACCGGCATAAAATATTCCCACCAAAAAAAAAAAAAAAAGGAATTTTATATTCCTTTTTTTTATATTTTATAATAAAAATATTTTTTTTTCCCCCAAAATTTCTACAATCCAAACTATTAATATTATAAATTTTTATGCCTGTATTTATTTTAATAATTAATTTATTATTTGAGAGTGTACATATTCGTGGCTTACACTTTTTTGTCCTTTTCTAACGCACTTGTTGTCATGGCAACCGTGCGTGAAGTTTTTTGTCCTTTTCGGTTGCCATGACAACATGTGCGTTAGAAAAGGATAAAAAAAAGTGTAGGCCAAGACTTTAATTAAAGTTCTTCCGGTTTGACGCGACATTTTGAAAAGTCAGTGACACTTCTATAATAGTTTTATTAGTTTATGGCGTACATTTACACCTAACTTTTACAGCTTGCATGTACTTTAAAGAAGAATTTGCACATGAATTGTTTTAAATAATTTGAATTGTATAACAAAATACCATTCCAATGAGTCAAAAAAAAGTTTAAAAATATTAATTTTAGCCAGAGAAATAAAAAAAAAATAGATAAAAAACACTAAAAATCGTGTTTTTCTTAGATAATAGAAAAAATTAACGTATTCTCTTTGTCAAGGTGTCGTTTCTTTCAGAATTTTATTACTTTTTAGATAAATAAAAATTTTTAGTTTTAATTGGGTAAATGTACTAATTACGGTGCGATTCGAGTCAAGGCATCTTTGAAATAGAAAATTCGACATTTATATTAAAGACATATTAGACTAAAAGGTTATGTTAGATATTAAAAAGAAATTTAACTTTATAAAAATCGATTATTTAAAAAAAATATGAAAAATAAACTAATACCGTAATTTTCTATTACGGCGCGTTTGTATCAGTTTCGGTGTATCAATTACGGTGATCAAAAATTACGTGTATTTTATGAAGATATTTTGCCCACCGTAATTGGAGCCAATATGGAAATCTTAAAAATGTTTCAATTACAGCGAGGGAAAAAATTTGATTTCAAATAATTAAATTAATAATATTGTTTAAATGTGCATCTTTATTAAGTAATTGTATCAAAAAAAAAAAAAATGATTAAAATAATTTTTTTAAATCATTTTGCAAGTTATACATTAAATATAATATTTATTTTTTATGAACACGCCGTAATTGATGCACTTACCCTATTAAAAATTATAGTTATTTTTTATGAACGCGCCGTAATTGATGCACTTACCCTATTTCTTTAAGATTTAAACCATTTTATAGTCGATTGAAAAAGCAGAGATCGCAATAGTTTCCAATTTTTAGAAAATATAAAAAGGCGAAAATTTTTGTTTTAATATTTTTTTTTCAAAGATTTAAGTTGTTTTATATAGTCGCTTTGAAAAAGCAGAAATCGACGCTTGTATAAATTCTTTTTTTAACACTTAATTTAAATGAACTTTAAACATTACCCTCATAACAAAAGAATATCCATATCAATGGTCGATATCCTAGAATGGTTCCCAGGATATTTTGAGATGTCCATAGGATATCCAAACTGCAGGTCTGTGGGACGTCAACTGGACATCCATAGGATATCCCTAAGACATCCAGAAAATATCTATTGGATATTATATCGCAGGATATCTATGGGATATCCTGATGATATCTGTTGGATATCCTGACGATATCTATGGGATATCTGGAGGACATTCATGAAAGTCTATAGAGATATCCTGTGGATATCCAAACCGCCGATTTTTTGGATATCCTTAAGAGATCCTTTTGATATCCATAGGACATCCCTAGGATATCTGCGGGATATTATCAATATATCCCAAGATATCTTGTGTTATTAGGGTATTGTCTGTCTTTCTTATCAATAATTTCTGTAATTAATAATTTTTATTTATATTAAAATTTACAGAACAATTCCCCGGACAAAATTTTTGGTATCCACAATCAAGTCTCGGTAGTGGTCCACTATTAAATGAAGACGTCAAAGTTGAACTACAAAATCGTAAACTTTGGTCCAAATTCCATGGCGAGAATACCGAAATGATCATCACAAAAAGTGGACGGTGAGTTATTAAAAAAAAAAATTTTTTTATTTTTAAAAATTTAATGAAAAACATATTTTTGTCTGAATGATTACTGAAGAAAGAAGATATTTATAGTTGCAATGTTGATTCATAATAAAAAAATACATGGAAAAAAATTTTCACTTGGACCGCAGCTATAAGTTTCTCTAAAACAGCGATATATTTCTCTAAATCAACGAAAGTTTTCGCTATTCTAGAAAAATATATCGCTGTTCCAGATAAATATTTTTTTTCTGTTTTAAGAATATTCTATACTTGATTTTAGAATATTTTCCCATAAATCGGCAAATATAGATTAATATCCTAGAATATATTCTTAAAACGGAAAAAAAAATCTTTATCTGAAACAGCGATATATTTTTCTAGAATAGAGAAAACTTTCGTTGATTTAGAGAAATATATCGCTGTTTTAGTTAAATATATCGCTGTTTTAGAGAAACTTATCGCTATGGTCCAAGTGAATATTTTTTTCCATGTATTCTTTCTTCACTGCGTTTATCGGTTCTTTTTGTTTTCTGAATTTTTCTTTTACTTTTATGAAAAACTGTCGCCAATTTACTGTCTGGTGATCAGCATCCGGTCGGCACTTGTTGAAAGCATATATAGGACCAAATAATAATCCTCTAGATGCCTAGACATACACACACACACACACCTAAACTGAGCTCGTTAAACCGGGAAGCGATACCTTTCGATGCGCGTATTCATCTAAATCAACGTTGCGCGACTAAGCGCCGTCAAAGCACTTCACTCTTATTTTGTGTACATCTTGTTTATTTTTCAATTCTTTTTTTGCCTTTGATTTTTGCCGTCATCGTCATTGCCGCAAAAAAAAAAAAGAAAAAAAGAAAAATCACCTGTAAGAAAGGCAAAGAGAAAAAAGAGTAAAAAAAAAGATTGTTTATTTCTGCACGGAGAAAAAAAGTTAGCTAAAATTTAGCTATTTTAGCTAACCCTATTTGTTATTATATGGACAGCAATTTTCGTTAGCTAATACAGCTAAAAATTAGCTACTATAGCTAAAATAGTTTGCTGTAACAGCTAAATATTAGCTACTGTAGCTAAAAATTAACTATCCATATAATAGCAAACTCATTTTTCTCCGTGTGCTGTCCAAAGTAAAGTCTTAGCTTTTCCCTAAAGGGTGAAAATCGCTTGGTTTTATCCATCGACTTTCGAACTTATGGAAAAGTCGACTTACTAGGTTTTTACTTTGAACATAGCATCATCGAAAAAGCGTAATTAATATTAAGAAAGTATTCTTAAATTTAGAAAAATGTAATTCTAAATATTAATATTCATTTTAGAATTACGTTTTTTTCGGCTACGTTTAAGCGTTGGTTTCGGGGAAATGAAAATTTCGGTGAATTGTAATGAGAGAAAAAAAAAAAATCAAATGAATTCTTAAGTCGGCGTCGGTACTTTTGAAAGTATGGCCAAATGTGAATCTCCTCTTAATTAGCTTCTACATTCTCCTTTTGAGATAAGACTACGCCGGATCTGCCACGTTTCTTTTTAAAAACCTCTATAATCGAAATACCCTCATGTTTTATCGTAAAAATTGGTTTACGATTTGTTAAATTCGATATTCGCGCTTTTTAAACTTTCTTTGTATTCGCGTATTTTTTGCATTTAAAAAAAAAATTTCGGTTAATTTAATTGTCGTTGATCGAATCAAAAATTAGAAAAAATTAAAATCTATATTACTAAAATTAGAAAAACTGAAATATATAAAGGAAAAAAAAGTATTCTTCTTGATTTAAAGGGTACTTTTTTGACGAAGCTACAGGGGGTCCCACATATATTGACGGTTGGTCCCAAATCTCTTTTTTTTTTTTGGGGGCCCACTGAAGTGGACGAACAAACGGATAGACATAGTCTTGGAGTGGCGCCTGAAACTACTTTTCTTTGTCTTAAGGATAGGGCCGCCACAGGCCACCGCTGGCGAAGATCTTTTAGACGGCAAATTCTATCGACGTGCCAACCAACATTCCAAAGTTATTGGTCCCTCAAAAAAGTTTCCTGCTTCTTCTCTTCTTCTTCTTCTTCTTCTTCTTTTTTTTCACGCATATCTATGTCAAAATTTACAGTCAATACAAAATCTAACGAAAAAAAAAACCAACTTCAAAATTTACAGAAAAAAGATTATAAAATATAATCTAAAATATTTAAAATCAAAAGTAACATAAAATCGTCCTCTGTAGATTTGTCCATATTAAAAATAAAAATCCAAAATGCAATAAAAATTATTTTGAAGTTTTATAAAAAAAATGAAGTGCAGTAATAAATATGAAAATTTTACAATCGACCAAGACCCTTTTTTTATGACAGCGATGCGAAAAATTATTATTGTATAAAAGAAAAAAAAAAACATTGGCCAGATGGAGCAGAAATGTTATTGTGAGAAATATTTTTAACAATTGGATAAGCATCAGGGTTAGAATATATATACAGTAGACTCTCACAAACTGTCACTCCCGCAAATTGTCCACATTCAGAAACTGTCTCTGACCGACATTCAGAAACTGTCCCGCTCCCCACTTTTCGTATTCCCTTTCCTTGGCCAAAAGTGCGAGCTGCCAGAGCCGAAACGGAGTAAAAATTCAAGGGGGATCTCTGTCTTAGAAAATTTTATTTAAAACTTATATATTTAATATACATATATTAATAATATTAATATAAATATTAAAATATTATTTATTTCATGTACATTAATAATAATAATATTTAATTTATTTAACCTTTTTAATTTGAATGATATATAATTTTTTTTAAACATTAAAGAGGTTCAACCCATTAACACAACGTCAAGCTAAAAAATTGTTAACAGAACTAAAATTTTATTTTTCTTAACTTATGAACAAAATATTTTTAAAAAAATTCAACGTACAGAATTGTAAAAAATCTTTTAAAGGGTCATATCAGCTATTGTTTGTAAGAATTCAATAAAAATTATATGTAATTGTTCACCTACTTTGAACAATAAATATAAAATGTCAAATAATTATTATATAACAACAAATTTTTGGGCAAAATAATGTATTTTGAAAGTTCTACAACTGAATCTTTTAAAATTTGTTAAAATTATTTTATTTATAGTTTTATGTATATTGTATATTTACCTATGTTTCGAAACATTTTATTAGAACCTTTGTATCTATAGAACGCAAATAGACAAGATACGATCCTGCAATTCCCACTACCTACTTTTGTAGGCGTGGCATAACGGAAGGGACAGTTACTGAATGTCGAAAATTTCACTTGGGACAGTTTGTGAGAGTCTACTGTATATATGAATTTTGTATATTGGGCAGTTGTACAAGGACGATTCGTGTCAAAGAATACGATCAGTTACAACGTTACAAGAGAGAAAGAAAGAAAGAGAGAGAGAGAGAGAGAGAGAGAGATTGTATAGTCAATAATTTTTCAAGCACATGGTTGGCACGTGGTCAGTGTCGGAAAATGAAAACCTTTTTCCCCAAAAGGCAAAATAATGCACAACAGCTCGCCGTTGTATATCCGGATTGCGTCTGGGGCGACCGCCCATGGAACTCTCGTCGCCAATTTTTTAATATATTTCAAACAACCGGAAGGTTTTGATTAACAAAAATAACAACAAAACTTAGTCTGTTTTAACGGAAATGAATAAATTACTTCCTTTCTTTGAAAATATGCTGAAAATTGAAACACTATTTTGCATATATTGTAAATTATTACTGCAATGAAAAAAAAAGAAATTTTATTTAAATAATCAGTTACTTGATTATTATCAAACAAATGTTTATTTGAACCAAGTAAATGTTTATTTGAACGAAATAATTTTAACTTGAAAAATTTTTAAACAAAATTTTAAATCAATTTTACGTAGATTTTGACCATTTTTAACACCTTAACTGCCATGGTAAAGATTTAACAGCTAAAATCTTTGTCATCGGCAGCTAAAGAGTTAAAATATTTAAAAATTGCTTAAACACTGCAAAAAGAAGTATCTTATTTTAAGATGTTTTGGTAGCGTTTTTAAGACATTAAGATGTTTAAGATGTCTTAAGAACGCTACCAAAACATCTTAAAATAAGATACTTCTTTTTGCAGTGTAAATCGAGCATAAATTTTGTATACCAAATTCTAAAATGGCATCTTTAATGGCTTAAAACTTATTTTTTTTTTTGTAAATTAAATAACTTTTAAGCTATTAAAGATGCCATTTTACAATCGATTTAAGATATTTTTAAATATTTTAACCCTTTAGCTACCAATGGGAAAAATTTTGGCCGTTAAATCTTTACCATGGCAGTTAAGGGGTTAAAAATGGTCAAAATCTACGTAAAAAATTTTTATCTGAAACAGCTATATATTTAGCTATATTTATTTCTACAAAATTTTGTTTTTCAATTTTTGAAATTATATTGTAATGCTATTTGAAAAAGTATAAATTTCGAGATAAATTTCTTAAAATATCACTCGAAAAGTGATAATCACTCGAGAGCATACATTTCCTTGCTTCTAACGAAAATGTAAATGCCATATAATTGAAAATTCTCCGACTTCAAAAATCAGATAAGATTATTACCATATCAATGAAAAGCACTCGCGTGCTCTTCTATATTGTGACAGGACGGAAGTCATTTCAGATGTACATATATATATATATATATATGTTTATATATGAAGAAGGTAGGAGGTTTGCATGGGTGGAAGATACATAAAGTATGAGTTGGAGTTCCGGTTTCACTGGAAGTCGTATGCGCGTCGGGGTTTTGTTTCCTAATATTAAAAGTGCGACACTATTTTCTTATGTCTATATACCCTTGTAGAAGATTGCACACACATAACAAAATTCGGTTCAGATCGTCCATCAAGATAAGATGGTTTACCAAAATTCTCCAACAGTGTTTAAATTTCTAAGGGGCGACCCTTTTTCAGACCCCAAGGTTCACGACTAGAAATATTAATTGCTCGCTTGTTGCGTATATGACATTCCACGCCCATCATCGTCAGCAATTAGTTCTGGATTCCTAACTTAAAACAAAAAAAAAAAAAAAAAAACGACTGAAATTCGACTTTTTCGTTTTCTATACATGCAAAAAAAAAAACTTCACAGCGATATATTTCACTAAAATAGCAAAAAAATTTTCGCAGTTCTGGAGAAAAATATAGCTGTTACAGATTAAAAAAAAAATGTTTTTTTCGTGAAAAATTGAAAATTTTTCTGCTGTCGAAAGTAATCGATTTTCATCCTTACGGAAACTAAGTTTTTACTTTCGATGGGAGAATTAGCAGCACTTGATTTTTTTTTTGCCCGCTAAAAGGCATCTCGTGTGAACGGAAGAAAAATATATCTGGAAAATGTAAAATTGATTTTTTTCAAAGGAGAAGTTGTATAGACAGAATAGAGGCGCCAGGAGAATTATCATAGATTCATTTTTCGTTCCACATGAGAACTTTGGCAGTTCGTCCCATACATATATACATATATATATATATTTGTGGGGTCCCATTTAGAGTGGCCTCAAGTGTCTCTCTCCTCCTCTTGTGTGCTACCAATTTTCTTCACGCTCCGTTCCGGCGCCTTACGTCGCCGCCTACTTTGATACCTACCTGACTTATGTCGTCTAACAATCCGATTCTCATCAAACTCTTTTCAGAAACAAAAAAAGAAAATCATATCCTTATTCGAAAAAGCTTTTAAGATATATTTTTTAATTACTTTCTTACAGAATTACCTTTTCCTCAATTAATGGATTTTTTTGTCCCCTTATATTCTAATTATTGATAATAACATTTTCAAAAAGAAACCACTCTCTTGACACCCTCTTGAAAATAAGTTTTTCGTGTATTTCCGGATTGTACACAAAAGACAAAGAAAAAAAAGAAAACCTCTTGAGAGTATATATGTATATTTGTTGAAAGAAAAAAAAAAAGAAGAAGAAGAAAGGAAAAAGGTCCAGTTGGAAGCTTGCAATCATGTACATAAACAGGCGAAACAGAAGACAAAAGGAAGATTGACTTTTCAGACTTGACTTACGGATTATAGACAAGTTTGAAATGTTTACACAGTCGAAGGGAACTTGCCGATAAAGATCAAAGGCTTGTCAATATGCTTCTGGGACCCAAAAAAAAAAAAATGGTCACACAACTCTCTTTCTCTCTCTCTCTCTCTGTCTCTATGCTATCTCTTTAAAAACTCCTCCCAAAATGTGTCCCTTCGTTAATGACTGCGAGAATATTTTTACCTTCAAAATATGTTTTCCAAAATTATTTTAAAATTTTTCTAGTCCTAGAGGCTTCTTTTTAACAAATATGTAGTTTGTTTAATTTTAATTCAGATCTTCTTTATTTTAATACGGAGAAAAATGGAAAAAACGAATAAAGTATAACTTTTATTACTTTAAAAGTAAAAACTGAACTGTCTACAGTTTCTGCACAATTTCTGTCAATTTTTACTCCAGAAATATGTATAGTACAATTTACTCCTGAAATGGTAACAATTATTCCAAAAATAGTAAATTTTACTATTTCTGGTGTAAAAAATTGATAGAAATGCGCGTGCAGAAACTGCAGAAAATTCAGGTTTTACTTTTAAATTAGTAAAAGTTACTTTATTCGTTTTTCTATTTTTCTTTGTGAATTATTTAACAAAATTTTTAAACTACTCTCTAAATCTGAATTAGTAAAAATGTTTACTAATTTATAAATTAATGACTCACTTTTTGCTTTAGAATTAGTAAAATTTTACTAATTATTCGAAAACTTTTACTAACAATTAGTAAAATTTAACTAATTCTAAAGCAAAAAGTGAGTCACTAATTTATAAATTAGTAAACATTTTTACTAATTCAGATTTAAAGAGTAAAATTCTTCTCGAAATTCGAATTTAAAATGTTAATACATAAATTTTTTTTTTATTTACATTCTTTATTTAATATAGGTTATGTTGCCTATTATGTTTCTTCTTTTTAAAAAAAATTTTTAAATATTGTTTATTTATTATAGGTATATGTGTTAATATTTAGGATATAATAATGGTCATTGTACTTTGTATTTATTTACATAGAAAATATCTTTATGAGGGAAAAAAATGGGAATTTTCTCACATTCCGACTATAAGTGGTTGCTCTTGATTTTTTTAACGTATTAAAGGTCTTTAGCATTGTCTTAGGCGAAGAACATATATATGTACATATATACTTTGCTAAAAGCCCGTCTCATCCTCTTTTTTTTTGACGTATCTTTTCCCTTTACTTTATTTCCTATAAGTAGCTAGACGTGACTTTTTGTACCTGTTTTTGTGAAAAATCCCTTATTTTCCTGGCTTTCCCCATATTTGTTATGACTACACGCGCGTACTAAAATATTACATAATTTCTACTTAGTACTCCAGAAAAAAAGATTATTAAGTTAATGCCTGTAGAATTCGGAGATTTTAAGAATGTACTAATTAATTTTCAATTAGAATATTGCGATTTTTTTTACTATTACGGCGAGATTGTATCAATTACGGTGACTAAAATTACGTGTATTTTGAAAATACTTTGCCCACCGTAATTGAAGCCAAAAATCTTAAAATAATAATAGTTATTTTTTATGAACGCGCCGTAATTGATACACTTACCCTAGTAATAGAAATAAATAAATAAAATACTAATTAATAAAAAAATAATATAAATAATAAATAATTTAGTTTAAAAAAAAATAACTGATTTTTAACGATTTGGAATAATTACAATTATTTCAGGCGAATGTTCCCATCGGTTCAGGTGTGCGTAAGTGGTTTACAAAAGCGTGCTCGCTATGTGGTAATGCTCGAGGTAACTCCAGCAACGAATCGTCGTCATAAATACGTGATTGATGGAAATTTGGAATGTCAAATTGCAAAAACATCATCATCATCATCGCCAAGAGGCTGGACAACTGCTGGACCAGCTGAGCCACAACCACCGCAAAATCGACGAATTTATTTACATCCCGATGGTCCAGCGACCGGTGCACATTGGATGCAGCATCCAATTAATTTTAGCAAACTAAAGATTACCAACAATGCCGTGGATCCCCACAGTCATGTAAGTTTATCATATAATTTTTTTTATTATCTACTGCAATATGATTTAAATCAACTTGAAAAGTAAATTATTTTTTGTAAATTTTATATAATTTATAAATTATAAAATAATTACCTATTTTTATATTTAATTTTTTTAAATTAAACATAAAAATAGGTTATTATTATTTTATTATTAATTTATTTTTTATTATTAACCCTTAACTGGCACAATTTCTTGTTCGCTCGGGTCTACTAGTGCCATCAATTAAGGGTTAAAGATGGGATGTAAGATTTTTTTTGTCTTTTGAGGTTTTCTAAAATAACTTTTTCTCAATTTTACCCTGAATTCCTTTAAACATTCAACACACTGTAGATTTAAATTTTATTTAAAATCATTCCACATGAATGTTGTAGCTTAAAGGAAGGGTCGAATATGTTTTTTTTTTGTCTTTTGAGGTTTTCAATAAAAACTTTTTTCTTTTGTTGGCACCAAGTGCCTTTTTAGAGTAGTCGTTAGTATATATAGAAAGTATTAAGAATTTGTCAATCTAATATATTAAAATATAAAAAATATTCAAATACATTCAATTAATTTAATCGAGTAAAAATGCTCGGGTCTACTGGACCCATGGTGTTAAGGGTTAATTTTTTTGAATTTTATATAATAAATAAAATATATTTTTCACGTAGGCAATAAAAAAAATTGTTAATTAAATACAAGAGGTTAATGAATAGAAAACAAATTTTTTTTCTGCTCTACCGGAAGTTTAAAAAAAAAAGGATGAAATTTACCACCGTGGACGAATATATTATTATTATTATAAGTAAAGCGAAGTGACCATTAATTTAAAACTAGTGTTTTGAATGTTTAGACAGCTTTTGTTTCGAATTGCGTCTATACTCTCACTGACATCTCGAATTTCAAAGCGCACGTTGTTCGACGTGTGTTATATGGTGCCCCTGAATTTTGGGAGGTCCTTCCATATACATATATCCTCTTCAATGTAGGCCAACTTACTCTCACCCTGGGAAATTTTTTTTTTTTGTTTGATTTTCCTTCTATTTAAATTATTTGCCTTTCCCTCCTCTTAGTCACTCTCTTAACTTTAATAAATCACAACGAGAACCACAATTTTCAATCTTATTATACATATATTAAACTCTTGATTTAAAAAAATTTTTTAGTTTTCAAGTAGTTTCAATGGGTTTAAATTTTTTTCTGTTTTATTATTTTTATGTTTGAAAATTTTATTTCAAATATAAATTTTTTTTGTCCCCAAGTAGTTTCGATGAATTTCAATTTTTTATGTATTATATTTATATAACAAATAAATGAAAATTTATTTTTTTATTATATTTTTGATTTATTACTACTTTTTTTCAAAAAAAAGATATTAAATAAACAATTGTTTTAATAATTTAAAAATAGTTTTCCTTAAAAAATAAAAATTTAATCGTACGCGCGCATTCCATTTGCGAATTAAAATTCTTTCTATAATAATAATAAATCTTCGTCTAACGTCAAGTCTTAAAGTTTTATTTTGAATTACAAATTTGTTACCTGGGAGGCGCTTTAAAATTTCTTATCTTTCGAAGTACTCTAGAGCTACCGTTAGACATTTTGTGTAAAAAAAAAAGTAAAAAAATTGTAATTTTAGCGACTGTCGCTTGCTTTTAAGGTCCAGTTTTAGAAAAGCCATCAATTTAAAGTCCTGAAGCATTTTTTTTTTATAAAAAAATATTGCAGTAGCAAGTTTTTTAAAAACAAATTTTTTTTTCTAAAATGTTTAAAATCTTTATGCGATGACAGCATCTGTTTTAAAGGCCTTGCGCAATGAATACACAGATCGACAATGTGTGTGGGTACACATTTCTTATATATATGATTTAAGGAGCGCGTCGCGTAATTCCAATGATCGCGTGTTTTCTCGACGATGTTAAATTCCAGGAATAAAGAAGAGGGCCAGTTTCAATTTCATAAGAATCGTGTCTGTCTCTTGGTTTCGCATCCTCTCTTCATTTTTGTGTATACATATATATATATATATATATATATATATATATATATATATATATATATATATATATATATATATATATATATATATATATATATATACTTATACCGAAAAACGGCGCCAATTTTTATCTCCACGCGCGCGGCACCCTTGACGAATTCCGCAAATTAGTCGCGATTTTAATAAGATGAGAGGCCAAATGACCTCAGTAACACTTGCCGACTTTTTATCGTATCAATCTTTACACCTCCCTGAATTGGTATGGTTTAAAGAAAAACATTAATTTCTTTTAATGTAAAAAAATATTAAAATAAAAAATTTAAATATTTTTAAAAATATTAAAATAAACAAAAATTATATTTTTAAAAAAATAAAAATAATACTTTCAAAAATATTAACTCTTAAAAAAATAATTTTTATATAATCTGAATAATAAAAATTCTCATCTTCTCTATCAAAAAAAAAAAAAAAAAAAATCTCCAATGCAAATAAATAATCCTTAGGGCCAGTGTCACCAACTCCGGTTAAAAGTTAATCATCGATTAAAGCCAATTTAACCGCTCATGATTGGTCGGTTAGGGATTTAATCGCTGATTTACTTTTAACCGGAATTGGTGAAATTGGGCCTTAATAGATTATATTTATTTTGTTTATAAAACATTCTTAACTGTATTCCTCTTTTTTGAGGAATTTGATGTTTTTGAAGTTATCTGAATAATAAACATTCTTTATTAAATATTCTCCTGCTTCACTGTATTAACTGTATGTATTCCTCTTTTTCGAGGGATTGATGTTTTTGAAGTTATCTGAATAATAAGAATCCTTTTATGAAATATCCCCCTGCTTCATTTTGAGCTCGGGTCTACTGGACCCATGGTGCCTGTTAAGGGTTAAGATAAAAAAAATTAATATTTTCAAAAATAGATATATTTAAAGAAAAAAAAAATGTAATTTAAGATTTTGTCTACTTCAAATTTGTTCATTAATTTAATATTTTATTTTCAGGTGGTTCTCACTTCAATGCATAAATACATACCGAAAATTTGGATTATTCGTTGCGACGATCACAGAGAGGATAATTTAATTTCACAACCTTGCAAGGCCTTCAGTTTTCCTGAAACAGAATTTATTGCCGTGACTGCTTATCAAGTAAGTTAAATTTACCATATAATAAAATAGGAAAATTCTATATATAATCTCTAAATCTGAATTAGTAAAAAAGTCTACTAATTTGAATTAGTGACACACTTTTTGCTTCTCAATTTAGTAAAATTTTACTAATTATTAGTAACTTTTACTAACAATTAGTAAAATTTAACTATAATTCTAAAGCAAAAAAGTGTCTTAAAATTGTCATTTTTAGTCCAGACTCGAACCGTTTCAGAAGATAACTAACTTTTTCTCTTTTCTTTTAGAACGAGAACATCACAAAACTGAAAATCAACAACAATCCATTTGCAAAGGGATTTCGAGAAACGGGCCAATCGCGTTGCAAGCGAAAATTACCAATGTCCGAGGATCAATCGGATTCACAAGACGAAGAGGGTAATGTCTCATCATCGGACTGTGAAACGGGACAATTACGCGATTGTACGACAATAAAGAGAATAAAACGATCGCCAAGTGAGACAGGAAGTGTTACCGACGACAGTGGTATTAGTAGTTCCGGAGGCGCAACTCCACCACCACCACCATCATCATCATCGTCTTCCTCATTGGAAAGTTTCTCCGAGGCGAATTTCCGTGTTTCACCATCGCCACCGGGACATCATGTCGGTAATCAAACCCGTCTTTACCGACCGTGGGCCGATTCACCCTCACCTTGTCGATCAACGCAGGAATCTATCTTACCAACACTCAGTCCAATGCAGTATCACTCTCTATTTTTCCCACTGTTGGCACCTGAACATCAACAAATTGCCACTCTTGAATATTCCAGGCTACAGCAACTACAAAGATTTCAATCAAATCTTCTTTTGAGTAAAATGTATCCCTAAATTTTTTTTTAGTCAATTAGAATCTTCAAACTTTAAAAAGGTTTTAAAATTATTTTTTTTAATTTTTTTTTTTCAATTCATTTACAAAATTGGAATGTTCCGAATTAAATGATCTCTTAAGTCTATTATTGTATATAAAAAAAAGAAATTTCTCACATTCTAGGAAGAAAATAGTTTTATTTAGATATGGCCAAAGAATTTTATTTTCGCACCATAAATATATATATATGTAAATATACAGCGTTGTAAAAAATGTACCGAAACGTCCAAAAATTGTCGAAAATAATTACCGAAATTTTTTTTTCTAAATCGTCTTTTGGGTTTTTTAAAAAAAAGATCGATTTAAAACAAAAATTCTTTTTTTTTTGGTGGGATCCGGTAGATTTTAATCACTCTGTATTTATTTTATTATTGAATCTGGTTTCTTGTGTGATATATCATTTTTTCTTTTTTTACTTTACTAAAGTTTATAAAAATTATAAAATAAGTTTTTTTTTTTTGGAAAAATATTGTCTCCAGTGTGAAAAATATATTTGAAGAAAAATACTACGTTCAAAAAAAATACTTTGTTTTTTTTAAAAACAGGGTTGCCACAGATCAGGGAAATTCATAGAGAAAAATCAGGGAATTTTAGATTATCGGGAAAAATATCAAAATTTCTCTAAAAATAAGTACGTTTTTTTCAATTTAAATGCATTTTTTAAAAAAAAAAAATTTACTTTTAGGTTTAAAAGTATTCCAGATTCAGTTTTGAATATAAGAAATGTGCCTTATATTTTGTATATATATTATTATTTTTTAAATATAAATATTAAGAGCATTTTGTAAATATTGAATATAAATTTTAAATATTAAGAAATAGTAAATCGTTACCAGTTACTGTTCATTTGTATAATAGAAAAAAATAAAAATTCATAATATTATAACAGTGAATAATATTTTTTTTCATTTTCACATTAATACATTTATAGACTTATTTCTTAATTGTATTATTTTCTTAATAGTAACAAAAAAAAATAATAGTAATAATAATATTAATAAGAAAAAAAATTATTATTATTATTCTATAAGTTAAAACCAGGACTCGGCCTTTTTGTCCCTAAATCTAAAAAAATATTATTACGAATTCAGTTATTTAAAATAAAAAAGTATTTGTATAATTCTGCAATTTTATTTCTTTAAAACGACGCTCTCTAAAAAAAGGGACCTTAGAAAGAAAAACAAAATAGTTTGTGTTTCGAAATTTTAAATTTGAAAATACATACATAACCTATAATTTGTTTTGGCTTCTATAAGGTCCGCCTTTCTTTAGAGCGCGTCACAAATGTTATTAAAAATTAAATTTATTTTTATTTCTAAAATAAGAACAAAATATACTTATTTAGAGAATTTAGAGTACAATTTTAATATGTGACGTCCTCCTGCCTAAGAGGTGAAAACACCAAAGAAAAATCTAGTAATTACTGTTGTAAATTCAAAAAAGAGTTAAAACATTTGAATGATCCATATTCCTAGCTTCTAGGGGTCGCTGATTACGAATCCAAAGTCAAATTTCAAAAATTCAAAATGGCGGATCCAATATGGCGGATAAAAATTGAAAAATCGTTTAGATTCGATTGAAACTTGTTAATCGGGGGTTTTTGGGGTTGCTGATTACGAATGTGACATCAGTTTTTCAAAATTCAAAATGGCGGATCCAAGATGGCGGACAACTATGTTAAAATCGCTTGGATTCGCTTGAAACTTGTTACTCGGGGGTTTTTGGGGTCGTTGATTGCGAATACGATGTTAGTTTTAAAAAATTTTTAATGATTGGTCACTTAAATTACATTACACTATTTTCTACGATATTTGACCTCCCCTCTCTCACTTTTAGTATACAATATAGGTAATTTATATACAGACCTAGACGAGTTTACAAAATTTGATCAAACTTTGCTTGAAACTTTGTTCTTATAAAATAAGAATCTGGTTTTAAAATGCGAAGATCGTTTTAAAAACATTCAACAGTAGGCCTAATCAATAGTGCAAGAATTGATTGAAAGCAAAGCTTCGACACCCAGCGGACGTTAAGTGAACTAAAGTGAAGTGAATGAAAAACGCGCGAGTTTTTAAAAATGAATTATGATTTTTACACGAGAAACTGAAAAATAAGAGTAATTAAATGAAGAAAAATATTAATATTAGGATTTAGATAATATTTAATTCTACTAGTTCATTCAAAAACAATTTCTTTGTAACTAAACATTCGTAGTATCATCATAAACAAACATTTAAACTTTTGAAAGTAAAAAAAAATTTAATGGTTTTTGAATGGTGGCAGAATATTGTCTCTTCAGGTGCCTGACTGTCCTTTTGTTATTTGTTTTTTAATAATTTTTTTAACAAATAAGAAATTCTTTTGTAAACGTGATTGGATTAAAAGTTTCGTTATATTTGTAACAAAATAATTCCACTTGGGAAAAATTTAATAAAAATCTTAATTGCATTTTTTATACAGTGTTATTTAAAAAGTATCTTTATTGGCCAAATACTATATAGTTTATTTTATAAATTTCAATATTTATTTTTTTTTAAATATATTACATATAATATATTAATTAAATTTTTCATCACTTCTTTTTCGTCACATTTTTCGGCTACCCCCCGAGTAACAAGTTTCAAGCGCATCCAAGCGATTTTAACATAGTTGTCCGCCATCTTGGATCCGCCATTTTGAATTTTGAGAAACTGATGTCAGATTCGTAATCAGCGACCCCAAAAACCCCCGATTAACAAGTTTCAATCGAATCTAAACGATTTTTCAATTTTTGTCCGCCATATTGGATCCACCATTTTGAATTTTTGAAATCTGAGTTTAGATTCGCAATCAGCGACCCCGAAAACCCCCGAGTAAAAAGATTTAGACAAATCTGATGAAATAAATTTTTTCGTCCGCCGTATTGTATCCGCCATTTTGAATTTTTGAAATTAGACTTTGGATTCGTAATCAGCGACCCCCAGAAGCTAGGAATATGGATCATTTAAATGTTTTAACTTTTTTTTGAATTTACAACAGTAATTACTAGATTTTTCTTTGGTGTTTTTGTTTATTTATAACGCCATATAGGATTTTATATAGTGCCAAGCACAAATCACCAGACGGAAAATGAAACTACACATCCTAAGCTACAATTTCATGCAAAGAAAGAATTTTTAATATTTATTTGGCAAAAGTAATACTAATTTTGTTTATGGCGGAGATGGAAAAGAAGAGTGATGGAGAGTCATCTGTCGAATCAATATGTAAACATTAAAAATTTTTTTTTAAAAATAATACATTTCATATTTTTTTACACAACAATTACATAAATTCTACTCTTCTGATTTAACGTAATTTTGAAAAGTCGTAACACTTCTATTATAATTTTATTTGTTCGTGGTATACGCCGTTACACCATAAACTAATAAATTTATTATAGAAGTGTCACGACTTTTCAAAATAACGTTAGGGTTTTGTCACATAAAACAGATTAGATTTTGATTGGATAAAATCTAATCTGCTCCATGTGACAGAGACCTTAAACCGAAAGAACAAAATTTTTGCAAGTGGGTGTGGCCAACGCCATAAATTTTTTAGGTTATAGTTTTGATTTTTGAAGTAAAAATACATAAAGAGGATCAATTCTTTATACAAACTATTGATGTTTAAGTCTTTTAGTATATTTTCACTTCAAAAATCAAAAATATGACCTTAAAAATTCTGTGAACAGATACTTTATATCGCGGAGCGTCACATATGTGTCGATAAAATAAATATCTGCGCAAAATTATTATCTAGAGAGAAGAAGACGTCGCAAATTGAAATAGTCTATAGAATTAAAAAGTAAAGAAGAATTACCTGGATAATTTATAAATTACATCATTCATAAACACATTCATCATTAGCATTCAATATATATATATATACCAATTATTTAATGTAATTCAAAATTATTCTCTCTCACTCTCTCTCCCACTCGTTCAGTTTTAGTACGTGTTATCCGCTGACTTAAAATTCCGGAACATGTAACGGTATCAAACCGTTATTAGTTACTGTTTATTCCCCAAACAAGATTTTTTTCTTGAGATGCGGTTCGAATTTTAATTTAATTACTGTCGAGAGATCGACCTTGCCAATAACAAATATTATTGTTATTATTGGGATCGAGCCACACACAACAAAATTTACCGTGTAGCGAAGCCAATTTTAAATCTGCTATCCAAAGTTAAAAACCTAGTAAGTCATATGCGTTTCGTTAAGTTTGAAAGTCGATAGACAAAATGATTTTCAACCTTTATGGAAAAGCGACTTACTAGGTTTTTATACTTTTTGGACAGCAAAACTCTCGGAATCGCATAAATGTAAAAAGTTTCTATAGACTAAACTCGTAAACGTAAGCAGAAAATAAATGCTGTCCTTAAGGCGCTTGTACACCTCCTTCGTTTCTGAGTATGTCTGAGTTTTGACCAATTTTGATTGGCTTTGTAATGGAAAATTTCCAAGAGAGCCAATCAAAATTGGACAAAACTCTGAAATACTCAGAAACGGAGGAGGTGTACAAGCGCCTTTAAGGTTTGACGCTATTTTGAAAAATCGTAACATTTCTATAATAATTTTATTAGTTCGTGGCGTGTAATATAAACCATACGCCATGAACTAATAAAATGATTATAGAAGTGTCACACAATTTTTCAAAATGTCGCATCAAACCGGAAGGACAGCAATTTGGTGTACATCAAAACAAAAAAAAAAAATTTATTGCGCGCATAAAAACAAAAAATGAACTTTTAAGTCAGTTTCGTCGGAGATTTTGCAATTTTTTTCATTTTTCTTAAAAACAAAGAAAAATCTGCAATTGGAAACTACATTTTGTTTTTCGTATAAATACACACCCTATTGCATAAATACTGTCCTTCCGGTTTGACGACATTTTGGAAAGTAGTGTGTCACTTCTATAATAATTTTATTAGTTCATAGCGTATGGTTTTGTACTACACCACGGACTAATAAAATTATTATAGAAGTGACACACGACTTTCCAAAATGTCGTCAAACCGGAAGGACAGTATTTATGCAATTGGATGCAATAAAAAAAAAAAAAAAAAGAAAAAAGAAAAATACTCATATTCTAGACGCAACAGTTTTGGTCACCATGATCATTGGAGTATTTTGGACAATAGGGAGGATTGTTACTGGTTAGGCAGAATGAGCCCTTGGACCCAGTGGGCGTGTGTTGACCCATGATTAAATATTCGCCAGCTCTTTGGCTAATCCTTGGCCCCGAGGGACATCTTCGCGAGCAAGGCTCGGCTATCATTTTTCTTCCGCCGTCATCGACACTTTGTGCCATAAAACAAACGACCCATACGTGACTGCACAATTGAAAATTTGTTTGATTTTGACAAAATGGCTGTATTTTGCCTCCGTTGACACAAAAATCCACGTGGCCCATTCTTCCTTTGTCGCCTATGTAAAGAAAATTAAAATTTGATTCTGAAAAATGCTAATTTCGCAGTAAAAAGTAGTTTTTGCCCCCCCAAAAAAACGGTAGAATTGGATATAAATACTGTTCTTCCGATTTGATGGCATTTTGAAAAGTCGTGATACTTCTATAATAATTTTTTTAGTTCGTGGCGTATGGTTTATATTACGCCATGGACTAATAAAATTATTATAGAAGTGTCACGACTTTTCAAAATGTCGTCAAACCGAAAGGACAGAGGTTGGTTTCCATTGTTCCTATTCGCCATTTCTCATAATTCTCGTTAACTACTGCACCCTGCTCTAGTAAAAATTTAGTGGCTTTATAGTAACTTTTTATAGTAACTTTAACTATTTTAACAATAAAGTCACTAAATTTTTACTAGAGCAGGGTGCGGTATATGACAAATGGCGACAATGAAAACCAACCAATATTTATGCAATGGTTGGTTTCCATTGTCCCCACTCATAATTCTCGTCAACTACCGCACCCTGTTCTAGTAAAAATTTAGTGACTTTATTTTTAAAATTAAAAGTTACTATAAAATTACTAAATTTTCACTAGAGCAGAGTGCGGTAGTTGACGAGAATTATAACAAATGACGAGTAGGGATTTTGGCGAATGGCGACAATGGAAACCAACCAATGCTGTACTTCCGGTTTAATGCGACATTTTGAAAAGTCGTTTGACACTTCTATAATAATTTTATTACTTCATGGCGTAATGTACATAATACGCCACGAACTAATAAAATTATTATAGAAATGTCAAACGACTTTTCAAAATGTCGTATCAAACCGGAAGTACAGCATTTATGCAATTCGATATATACTAAATTTTTTTTCTCTATATTCAAAACTCACCGTAATATCCAGCATTGGTGTGAATGACCTGAACAAAATCGGCATCTCCACTGTCGAGACGATTGGTGAGACTCGAACGAATTAAGGGACGAGCAGGATCAAGACCAATAATTCGATGCATACGGAATAGTAAAAAATTGGCCATAATTCCACAAAGATGAGCGCCCAATGAATGACCAACGCACGTTGTTCTTGATATTGGTAAACCAAGATTTCTCAAGGTTGTGAGACTTCCGGCAAGACATCGTGCGACAGGTCGAAGATTTGCGACTGCCGCCGGGTAACAAGGTGGCGCACAAAGTGCTCCCCAATCAATCATAAAGACATTGTAACTTCCATTTCGTAAATAAGCGTCCCTGAGAATCATCATTGGTACCGATTCCTCGGTTCCTTAAATATGAAAGTTTAATTTTATTTCCATATGAGAATAAAATAAGCGAAATTGTTCCAATTTTTGTAAGAAGAGAACATAAACTCAAAATTTAAAAATGTTTTTTAACGCAAAAATTTAATAAAGCCCTGTCTACAATAGGTTTTTTATGTCCTTATGTTGAGTATAACATAAAAAAGCCTATTGTGTACAGGGCTTAAAGTTAATTTCTAACAAGTTTAGAAGAGTTTTGGAAAAAAAATTAGGTTAAGGGCTCTGTCACATGGAGCAGATAGATTTTAACCAATGAAAATTTATTCTCTTACGGCAATGTAATATTTGCCCTAAGAGACTAAATTTTGATTGGTTAAAATCTAATCTGCTCCATATGTAATAGAGTCCTAAGTTAAAATCTTTTGTTAAGGCTGCTTCCACAATATAGCTAAATTTTATCCTCTCTTAGAGACGTTACGCAATCGTAAGAACGAGTAAGAGAAGAACGGATATATATTTCTGTACTTTTCCAACTTATTCTTTCGATTACACAGCCACACAAAAAAAAAGTTTTGATCTGGGGGTCTGACTATATGCCTACTTTATGTTTTTTGGGTCGTTGAATCCAAATTCGAGGTCCGTTTTACCCCCATCAGATCAGGATTTTGAGATAATCTAAAAAAACCAATATGGCGGACACTTTTTCGAAAAATTCCTCGGATTTGCCTGAAACTCGTTACTCGGGTGATTTTTGGGGTCGCTGATAACGAATCTAATGTCAGTTTTTCAAAATTCAAAATGGCGGATCCAAAATGGCTGACACATTTTCCAAAAATTCATCGGATTTGCCTGAAACTAGTTACTCGGGGGGTTTTTGGGGTCGCTGATCACGAATCTAATGTCAGTTTTTCAAAATTCAAAATGGCGGATCCAAAATGGCTGACACATTTTCCAAAAATTTATCGGATTTGCCTGAAACTAGTTACTCGGGGGGTTTTCGGAGTCGCTGATAACGAATCTAATGTCAGTTTTTCAAAATTCAAAATGGCGGATCCAAAATGGCTGACACATTTTCCAAAAATTTATCGGATTTGCCTGAAACTAGTTACTCGGGGGGTTTTCGGGGTCGCTGATCACGAATCTAATGTCAGTTTTTCAAAATTCAAAATGGCGGATTCTAATTTTCGAAAAATTCATCGGATTTGCCTGAAACTAGTTACTCGGGGGTTTTTGAGGTCGCTGATAACGAATCTAATATCTGTTTTTCAAAATTCAAAATGGCGGACACTTTTTCGAAAAATTCATCGGAATCGCCTGAAACTCGTTACACGGGGGGTTTTTGGGGTCGCTGATTACGAATTTGAAGTCAGTTTTCAAAAATTCAAGATTCGTGATCAGCGACCCCAAAAAACCCCGAGTAACGAGTTTCAGGCAAATCCGATGAATTTTTCGAAAAAGTGTCCGCCATATTGGTTTTTTGAGGTTATCTAAAAATCCTGATCTGATGGGGGGGGGGGTAAAACGGACCTCGAATTCGGATTCAGTGACCCAAAAAACATAAAGTAGGCATAATCAGACCCCCAGATGAAAACTTTTTTTTTTGTGTGGCAGTGTTACGATTACGTTTCCGTTTAAGAATCTATTATGTATTGACCTTTAAAAAATCTATATAACCAATTGCATAATTGTTTTCTTTCCGGTTTTAACGACGCATTTTGAAAAGTCGTGACACTTCTATAATAATTTTATTAGTTTATGACTGATAATGTAATCGCACCATATGCCACGAACTAATAAAATTATTATAGAAGTGTCACGACGTTTCAAAATGCCGTCAAAACGGAAGGACAACATTTATGTAATTGGATGTACAAAATTATTCCTCTATTTGGAAAAAAAAACAAAAGATTTTGAAATTTAGAAAATTTTCTTTTTCTACTTTTTAAATATGATATTATTAAATTTGATCGTAATTATATAAAGTTCAACATTTTTTTTTATTCGTAAAACAAAAAATGATAAAAAGTTAGTAAAAAATTTTTTTTTATTCGTAAAACAAAAAATGATAAATAGTTAGTTAAAAAAAATTTTTTTTAATAAAAAAAGTAGTAGAGTATATAAAGTAATAAGTAAAGTATAAAAATTCCAATAAAAAATTATTTTTTTAAAAAAAATAATCTCACCAGCATAACCGTGGATTAAAATAATATTTTCCTTAGCCGCATCGTAACCCCCACGAAGCCAATCAGATTTTCTGATTTCCTGTAATTTCTCCTTAGGTTTGCCAAGTTTCGAATAAAGATACAAATGCACATCAGGATCAGGACATGAATCCTTATCATTACCCCTTCTCCAGGTGCATTTATCCTCACTGTAATTGGCCGCGGCGCCACTTTGAATTGCTTCCTCAATTGGACCCCTAGGGGGCCTACAAATCACTTCTCTATCAGCACATATTAAAAATATAAACACTATCAAAATCGAGAGGGATTTCCAATAATTTGAATTCTGCATGTTACTACAATAAAATTATTATTTTAAAATTATTTTATTATTATTATTATTATTATTATTATTATTATTATTATTATTATTATTATTATTATTATTGTTATTATTTTAGAATAATTAAGTGCGACAAATCCAAACGAACGATATCCCGTCAATTTTGAGACTGTTTGAAAAAAGATTAATCGAATCACCCGATGCTCTCTCACGTTTCCTCCACTTCTCTTTAAAGCGCGCGAACCTTGGTTGTACTTTACCGTTTATCAGTGACGCCAATACTTTTACTCAAATGGGTCAGAGGAATTCCCCACTCTCACTCTCCCACCCCTTTGCGGCCCTTTTTTTTTTTTTATTTTTGCAAAATTAATCAAAATATTTATCGTCATTCAGGGATATTATGGTACAAAAATTGCAATTTTTTTTTTTTGCTCTATAATTATTTTTTAAAAATAATTTTTAAAAAGCTGTTGAAAAATTATTATTCTAGGAATTTTATTACAATTACAAATATTTTTTTTTAGGTTAGCAATTATTAAAAAATTTCAAATTGACACATTTTAGGCTAAAATAATAATAATAATAATAATAATAATAATAATAATAATAATAATAATAATAATAATAATAATAATAATGCGCGATACTTTATTTACGGGAAGTATGGATATATATTTTTACACCCAGAAAAAATATTTCTTTGATTCAAAAAAATCAATTTCATTGACAAATTTTTCTTTGTTACAAAGAAAATTTATTATTTCTTTCAAATAAATTATTATTTGATTCAAAAAAAATTATATCTTCGTTTTAAAGAAATTTTTTATTTAATTCAAATAAATGTTTCTTTGACCCTATATATCAAATGTTAGAATTTCTTTGATTTAATGCACAAATTTCTTTAAAACTTAAAAGCTTTTTTTTGATTTTAAAGAAAATTTAATTTTTAATGGAAGAAAACAAAAAGTCAAAGGAATTGATTTTTTTAAAGTAAAGAAATTTTTTCTCTGCGGGTATAAGAAGCGTCTATTAACCGGAAATTATAATTTTTTGGAATGATTAATAATTAGCGTTAGTTAATTATATAATTTTCCCAGTATTAAGTTGGGAATGTAATTTTCAGAAAACAATCATTCCTAACCTAAAAAAAAAATCGTAAATTGCAAAGAAATTCCTATAATAATAATAATAATCCCTAATAACACAAGATATCTTGGGATATATTGATAATATCCCGCAGATATCCTAGGGATGTCTTATGGATATCAAAAGCGATCTTTTAAGGATATCCAAAAAATCGGCGGTTTGGATATCCCATGGATATCTGAGGATATCCACAGGATATTTTCTGGATATCTCTATATCCCATGGATATCCTGCGATATAATATCCAATAGATATTTTGTGGATGTCTTAGGGATATCCTGTGGATACCCTATGGATATCCTATGGATGTCCTGTTGATGTCCCACAGACCGGCGGTTTTGATATCCTAGGGATATCCCAAGATATCCTGGGGACCATTCTAGGATATCAACCATTGATATGGATATCCTATGGATATCCTTTTGTTATGAGGGACAATTTTTCAGCAACTTTTCAAAAATTATTTACAGAATATATATATATATATATATATATATATATATTTAAAAGTTTTCATACAGTTTATAAAAGAAAAAAAAATTTTTTCTAATAAAATTTAGAGAAAATTTTCAGAAGAATCTAATATTTTTTTTCATTATCCCTAAAACAAATTAAAAAAATTTAATTTACAGATCATTAACTATTGACAAATCTTTCAAAGGAAATTAACAAAAAAAATTTATTTTTTCATCTTTATTAATATTAAATGGAATATGGAAACGGAAATATGAATAATTTATATTTCCGTGTACATAAACCGTCAGAAAAAATAAACAATAATAATAATTAGATTATTTTTTTTTGTGCGACAAAATATTAAATTGTAAATGTGTAAAGAAATTTTTTTTTTAAAATTATTATTTGTTTTAACAAAGATTTTTCCGAGGGCAATGAGGCGAATAATAAACCGTTATAGGATTGAATTTTAATGCTACCCCTCAACTTATTTGTCATTCAATGATTGTTGCCTCCTTTGCATACATATAAATGTATATATGTATTTCATTTACTGTACAATTGTCCTTGTAAGTGTTACAATAATATTTATTATGTAATTTTAAAAAATAAATTTATAATACACATTGAAAATAATTATTTTTAATATTTTTATTTTTACCCCAAAGAAAAATTGAGATCAACATAAAGATAAAGGAAAAACGTAATAGTAAAAAATTATAAATAATAATAATAATAATAATAATAATAATAATAATTATTATTATTATTATTATTATTATTATTATTTATAATTTTTTACTATTTTTTTAATAATAATAATAATAATAATAATAATAATAATAATAGTATTATTAGTTGATGTTAAGAAAAAAAAACTGAAGAAAAAAATTGTTACTTGATAAAGAAAACGTAAATGTGTCACATAGGCAGATTATTCACCTCCATATCCTCTTTGCTTGAATGATTCAATAAATATACAGTCGCAGATTTTTACAGATAACTGTGGAAATTATTTTTTTTTCAGGGTCTCTATAGTGAATGTAATTGTAATTACTGTATATTATGCGATAAACCTGATTTCCAGTATAAATATAAAAAATTTATTATTGTCATTTTTTAAAAATAAAATTTAAAAAAAAACAATTACATAGATTATAAATACAATAATATATAAAAAAAAATTTAATTGACTCAAATAATCGATTACTTGACTGTTATTATTATTAAATAAATATTTATTTTTATTAAATAATTATCAATTAAATTATATTTGTTTCAAATATAGAAATTATTAGATTAAATAAAAATTATTTAGTTCAAGTAAATATTTATTTAATAATAGTCAAGTAACCGATTATTTGAATCAAATTTTTTTTTTTCAGTGTTATAAGAATTTATGCAATATATGTATAGTAAAATGTCTGTTGAAAACCTTTTTCTTAGATAAAAAAAAATCCCTTTAAACGCATATGGAACTATATATGTATATTGAACAAATATAGGTATGTCAATATATTGCTTAACCAGAAAATAAACCAAGTTACATCGTAGACGTATTGTGTATTTTAACTTTTTCCCTTACATAAATCTAATGTGATTTAAAATTTTAATCTAGAAAAAAAGACAATATATATATAATTTCGAAATAATTATAAATGAAAAGAAAGTTTCTGTATTATAAATATACATATATATACCTATATATTTATTTCTTTTTTGTTGCCATTTCAAGTGAAAGTGCTTACCCTCGTGAGCAAAAAAATTCCGGTAGAAGCTAACGAATTAGCATCATCAATATTTATATATACTTTTGGGAAGTCTTTTGGAATCTGTTTGTTTTTAAATTCGTCACTACCAAGTGAAAGTCATTTGGGTTTAAACAGATATCAGAAAAGAAAAGATTACAATGCTCTTTCACAATAGTGTCGCGTTTAGTCAGCATTTTTTATCTTTTCCAATATTCATATCATAGAAAGAAAGAAAGATTTTTAATTTATCTCAGTAAAAAAATGCATTTTTCAAATTTTACGAAGTAATAAGATTTTTTTAAAAAGCTTCAAATTAATTCCCTCATAACAATAGGATATCCCTAGTATATCCATAGGATATTCATATCAATGGTCGATATCCTCGAATGGTCCCCAGGATATCTTGGGATATCCCTAGGATATCCAAACCGCCGGTCTGTGGGACATCAACAAGACATTCATAGGATATCCACAGGATAACCCTAAGACATCCACAAAATATCTATTGAATATTATATCACAGGATATCCATGGGATATCCTCAGGATGTCCGTGGGATATTCTTAGGATATTCACGGGATATTTAATACGAGTAGAGGAAGAAGACACCTATTACCACCAAAAAGTCATCCGACCCAAAAATCCAAAATCATAAAAAAGTTCCAAAAAAAATTCCATTTTTCTTAGGCAGACTATTTTATTGCAATTTCTTGCACAAAATACACCTAAAAGTGTAG